>NC_134568.1:31654479-32016979 GCF_050947875.1 Dermacentor variabilis
TCGAGCGTAAACAGGCCCGTAACGAGCGTGAACTGTTTCGTGAAAGGAGCACGCACGAAATCTGTTTCCAGATTGCCTCGTCCTTGCTTCGAAGATTGGACGTGTCGTAGAGTTCTGTGAACTGTACGACACCTCTGACTTGCCGCAACAAGGTCATCGAATTCCCCTGTGTAGGGAACTATAGGGAAGAAGAACGGCTTAAAGAGGACCTCTCGAGTGGGACTGAGACAGCTCTGACTAGAATCTAATTGTTTCAATATGTAAATAAACCTTTTTCTTTGCCTCCTACTCCCTATGCCTGGAAGATACCTGGCCTGAACACTACTCCGAGGCGCCACATCCCTTTGTGGAATTTAGCCGACTGTTCTTTTTTTTTTAATTTCAGATGTGCAGCTTACAAGATATGCCATGCACCATCATCGAAGGCCGGCGCAGCGTCCGTGTATGGGTCTCCCGAGCGTCGTGGATAATGATGTGCTTCATCTGGAGGTCCGAGATATCCCGTTTGATTCCAGGTTTAAGCAGCTTACTGCACAGACTTTTCCGAAGCATTACGATTCAAGTGATCACGTTTTCATCACTCCTACAGATGCTTCCTTCGCGGTACATTGGCGTCGCCATTGCTGGCTCCAGGTTTTTGCAGTGGCTGCTGTTGCAAGTCCAAGTTTACATGCCATGTTTAATTTCTCCAGCTGAAATTGAACTTATATTGACTTGATTAACGATGGCATAATTCCAAACCGCGCCAAGTCTCTACCTGCGCGTGTTCTTGAAGGTCTTCTTCAACAGCACCTGGTTAAATTTCTGTATCCCTCCGTTGTTTACACAAAGACCGCTGAAAATTTAGCGAAGTAGTTGACGCCACTTCTACACAATTTAATTGTTTTTTTGAATCCGTCTGTCTGATTAACCCAAATCTTTTCGCAGAGTTTCTGGCGATTTCGTTGGTTATCAGAAAGTTGGGAACATATCATTGTAAAGTAATGCGGTTACCAATGCCATTATTCGTTTACGCTCCTTTTAACCTTTACTCCGCGGTTTCCTCTGATGCGCATGTTGTTGGAACTTATGACAAACAGTTTGTGGGAAGTCGACTTCGTGTGGGTCTCCAGAAACACCAGAATCATACAAAATTGGGTGTGCTGATTCTCTCCCGCAATAGCTGAATCACCTTGCTTTAAATACTTTCCCTTCATTTCCATTTATTTAAGGCGCTGGGTTTTATTAAACAGCTTTTATTTCTCAAGTGGACTACACTCGACCCTATATATTACGAACCCAGATAAAGCGAATTATTCTCTATATCGAGCTCGCGAAACTTACTGACGGATACTCACGTAAATAACGCCCTCATAATGAACTTTGCATTGGATGTATCGAACGTGAGACGTTCGCTTCAGGTCAAGTCAAGATCCGCCATGCCCGACGTTTCAGGAGTCACTTTGGCGCGGGATGTGATGTTCCGGTACTGTGCCGACATGGAGTGAAGTTTTCTGCAGCAGGTGCACACAGTCTCGTGCATCGGGAATGCAATTCTTAGCGACGCTGAGGAACACTTCAAGGCACTTCAAGGCACAAGTAAAAAAAAAAATGACTGCCTACTAAGCGTAGTTTTGTTTTCAATAAATTGGGGTTTCTTGGCTCCTGACTTCTTTTTCCACTGGAGATAGCAAATCTACATATAACAAATGCTTAAAAAAAGTTCATTTAAATTAGTTATATATAGGCGATTTTAGATATATCGAATCTCCTGATATATCGAATTATTTTTGAGTGCGCAAGCGTGTTATTAATAACTGAGTTCGGCTGTAAACCGTCGTCCTCCGCATTTGATGAAACGCGGGCTATAGTGCTTTTCGCGACAATATGAAGTCACCTTATGAGTAATCCGACGTGGAATTGAGCGTGTAAATTTTTTATCTTCATTGATCTTGTCTTTAAAATACTAAACTCTGTTCTTTTTGTAAGGAAGCTGATACACTTGATCATTTTTTTTTGTTCTTGCATTCGTTTTTACCCTTTCCGCAGAATGTAACTAGAATTTACGAAAAGAGATTTAAGTTTAACTTTATCACAATTAACCTTTACGTTTGCGGCATCTCATTTGGATGCCAGCTACAAGGCCATTATTGTCCCTCTCCATAAGTTTGTTTTTTTTCATCAGGAAGGTAGCGTTGCTGTAGGAGTGTCGATCGCGGTGCACTTTTTTTCTTTGCGTACACTGCCAAATCACACGCTACTGTCAGTGTGCCACCTAATGTTTTTCTTTTGCCCACTCGTTTGTTCAATTGATTTTTAATTTTTCTTCTGTACGATCCCGGGTGCAGCTGGGCATGCTGCAGTGAATGGGGGTTCCAGTCACTGTTTCACTCGGTGAAAAGGCGCCGGGCGTCTTTCGCTGAATGGAACAGTGGAGCTGTGCGCTGACAACAAGAAAACAAATAGTTTTAGCCAGACGAAAACTATTTGCTCCGCTTATGTTTTGAGAAGTGTTCTTTTTTTTTTTGAAATAAGAAAAATATTCACACTCCAGTTTTACTGCGGGTTAATAGACGTAAATATGCGCTTTCGATGGGATGTTTCGCTGCATTGTGGGGTTCACTCTTTACTTCGAACCTTTCAAAAAGAAACAAAAAATAATCAGTCGTTAGCTACAGAACAAACTTCAGGATGAAGCAAGGCATGAGGATAAAATTGCCCTTCGCTGCTTGAAACGAGGGGCGGGCGTCGCGGCGGGCCTCCGCACCGGGGGTGCCGTTGCCTCTAGTGACGCCGCTGTCTGCGCTTGCTCTTAAGAGGTGTGCGAGGGTAAAAGATTCTGGTCCGTCAAAGATTATAGACCCTCCTCGAGATTTTTATATTTGAACTTGACTTATTTCAACGTACCCCCCACCCCAATTACTACTTATTTATCCGTTCGTGTTCATTAAACGCAACTTCAATCATTTACACCTGAATTAAGCATTGCGTATCACAAGGCTGACATCTTCAGTTTTCATTAAAACGTCGATATGTACTCTAAACTAGATTTCTTGCGCCTCTGTAACGCTTACGTGTGAAGAAAAAAAAAAGAAACAGCCGAGTCATGTATACCACTATGTATTCCTGTATTCAATTAATCAACTATACAAGCCGTTGATTCAAGAAACGATTACGCAGCGTGTCGAAAGCTCTGCAGATCAGTACACTGGCGGCGCTGTGCAAAAGGAAGCCCTGCAGCCCGCGCGCAGTGTCACCCCGTTCACGTGGGAACGGCGCTCGATGAGACAGAGGGGTGCTGCAGCCACGAGACTCCGCCGGCGCCATTGTTCCGGCGTCTCGCATTACCGGCCGACTTCGGAGGTTCCCTTCAAGCTCTGCGCGGGGGGAAGACGCCAGTGAGAGGGCGACGCGGTAGGCTGCGCAGACGAGAACTCTAGACGACGGGAGCGCACCGAGGACAGCCAGCCATGCCGAGCGAGAAGAAACGGAAGCCCACCGAGAGGGCGGCGTCCCCGCCGAAGACCAGGAGGGCAACGCAGCGGCCAGCTGCTACCGACGACGACAGCGCCATACCTGCGCAAAAGGCGCCCACTGCAAAGCGGGCCGGGGGTGACGCCTCCAACGACGCCGCTGGACCGACAAGAAGGGCGAGGTTGGCGAAGCCGATTATTACCGAGAAGACCACCACCACCGCGACTTCGCGGCGGACCAGGAAGTCCGCAGGTGCACCATCCCGCAAGAGCAACCCGAGTGTCCCGTCAACTAGTAAGGGAATGGCGAGCCAGGCTCCAAAGGAAACCCGCAAGAAAAGACCGACTAACGCGTCCTCGAGCCCCGCCGCATCCGGCACCCCGAGGACCGTCAAGCGTGGGTACCGTTCGGTGATCCGTTCCTCTGGTAGCTGCGTTGAACAGCGAGAGGGAGGCCGCGGTAGAGCTCGGCACGCATCCCGCACCAGCCTTGGCACTGTGAATGTCAAGGTGAGCAGTCTCGGACGGTACAGCAGTGCGTCGGAGAGCAGCCGCGGTAGAAAGACACGCCGAAGCAGTAACTGCCTGCGGCAGACCAAGAGACGCTCGTATGCAGTGACCACAGACACCACGCGTAGCGGCATGAAGCGACGCCGCCAGTCTAAGGGCCTTTCGTCCGCAAGCACACACGGAAAGGAGCACCGTTCCCAACGCCCGTCGTCCAGTAGCAGCAGAGGAAGGCCCGACAAGGCGAGAAAGGCCGTAAGCAGCTTGTCAGAGACTTCTGGACGCGGCAAACGGACGAAGGTTGGTCGGGCAACCAAGCAATGCAAAACTAAAACCGGGCAGGGAAGGCGCTGATGGCGATGCTGGGAACTTGAGCCGCTCAAGTACGTTGACCACAGCTTGCCGAAGCAGCGCAGCAGTCATTTGCTTCGATCAGCTTCGATGAAGAGCAAGACAAAGCCCAGAAAAGTTTTGAACTGTATGGTCATTTTTTTTTAGCTAGCAGCATTACTACTGGTCTCATGGGGACGATACCCCGGAATAAAGTTTTATATCTAATGCGGTCTACCGTTGTACAATTATTACGGGCAGCAAAGGTTCCACTCGCCACGGTGGTTCCGCTCGTGACTATGGCATTCACGATTCTGAGTACACCGGGTTGCGGCTTCGATTTCTTGGTGCAGCGGCAGCGTTGAGACGTTTGGGCGTTTGTTACAAAATCGTTCAGAAGAAAGCTCGGAGGGTAAAAAGAGTAGCGAAGGGCGAGCATGCGCACAATGAGCAGCGAGCTCCTCCCGATCGGACCGAGCGGGACGAGGACTCCGGCTTCTTGATACCTGCTAGTTTCCTGTTGTACTTGCGAGAGTCCTACAGGTCTGGCTGAAACAGCTCAGGCAATGGCCTGCGGTTCCGATATCGAGCAGGCAGTCCCTCCAGGGAGCTAGGACTTGCAATTTCCTTGCGCTTCCGTACCGCGACGTTACATTATGCGAACTGCTTGCGTTAAGCGTATACGTCAGGGCCCGTATGTTATTCTACAAAACCGTCTGCTAAGCTAACTTAAGCCAGAATTCTCCTCGTCAGAACTTCAATGTATTTTCCTTTCATTCTGATTCCCGTCTCTCTCTTCCAAGCTCGAAGAGTGATTTAGAGCCATAATATTCGGAAAGATATTCTAAAGAAAGAAGAAAGAAAGATAAGAAAAGAGAGTGAAATAAAAATATGCATATCCCCCCGACTGTGGGAATCGATGTAAGCGAAGCGTTCTGTGCTGTTTGCGTTCATTGACAGTATTTGGCTGTGATGTTGACGGCATACGACCGTCGCGATGTGATGTTAAATGTTACCTTGCCGGCACCACTTGTGTTTGTCCACGTAGTACACAGAACACAGAGAGACGTGCCATTCATTCACTTGTTCCTGTAGTGAAGAGAGCCCAAATGAGCAATGCTTTCTGACGACGTATTTTCTTTCTCCCGTGTCATGTGGGTGAACTTCAACGAGTGCACATGGGTAAGGTTAATCACCCATTTCCTGATTGCACCGGTACGGGATCCGGTTGTACCTATTCCCTGCCTCCTCTCTCTCTCTCTCTCTACTCCTTCCCTAACATTCCTCCAACCTCTTCGCTGGACTGTCCTTGCTGTTGCGAGTGAGCACGGAGGCATGCGCGGCAGCTCCTGCAAAGCTTTCGCGGAGGGTCACGCCTAATTAGGGCGTCCAGTGGGCATTGTTGCGTTTCCCAGCGAGCTTCAGAAGGCACTGTGGCTTCCAGCAGGGCGCGTCATATGGAATTGTGGCCCCGCTCTACCGAAATGTCGTTGACGTCGCTGCAGTAGCAGGAGAAGAAGAAGAGGTGGAACAAGAAGAATAAGGAAGGTCGAAGGAAGAGGCAAAGAAAACTTCGCTTTAAATATGTACAAACGGGGCTTTGTGGTGACTAAGTGGGCAGCAGAACGTTGAAGAACCTCGAATTAAACTCGTAGTCCCCAACTACGGCGCCCCTTATAGCGCGTGTATTGCTTCTGGACGTTAAACCCAATATCTTATTTTGATTCTAAATTATTACGCAAAAGTTCCCTTGTCTGAAAATGTTGTAAAACGCGCTGAATGTCGTTTCTATCACTCGGCTCCGCTTTGTCTAGCCACATTCAATAAGACTTAATAAGACTGTTATCCCGCCTAAACTATGCTCAGATTCCATTCCCTACGTCATCCCGTTAACTGTGTAATGACATGCTTAGCAAAAAAAAAATAAGAAGAACGTTGTGCATAAGACGGGCACCAGTCAGTCGCTAACCCTTCATTCTCTTCATTACCCCCTTCAGTGCTACGCGCCGCAAAAACCACGCCATGAACTTAGGCAAACTTTCCCACATCGCGATTCTTATGCGATGCATTGCAACGAGTATAGAGAATGTGTTCCATTTTTCTTCTCAACACGCACAGTAACCACCTCCCAAAATTAAGCTAATTTAAATTCTCGGATTTTACGTGCCAAAACCACGCCGTAGTGGGGGGCTTTGGATTAATTTTGACCAGCTGGGGTTCCTTGATGTGCACACGCGTCCACGTGCATGAACATTTTTGCATTTAGCCCCCATCGATATGCGGCCGCCGCGGCCGGAGTACGAACTTTCGACCTCGAGGTCACCAGTGCAACGACAGAGCCACTAAGCTACCACGGTGGGTAGCGCCCACAATCGTAAACGTACGCGAGCGATTGTCGAGTTAAAAAACGATAATCAGTGAAAGTCTCACGCATGCCAATACGCTATCTGTTTTTCCGTCCCGTAAATAATTGTTTCCCAAACTCAGCAGTAAGGTAGCTAGTGAGCGTCCCGTGGCTTGCAATGATGAACTTTATGAACTGTAATAAAGCTCAGCTTCTGGTTGCGCTTCCATATGCGTCCTTA
Organism: Dermacentor variabilis; assembly: GCF_050947875.1. Taxonomy (NCBI): domain Eukaryota; kingdom Metazoa; phylum Arthropoda; class Arachnida; order Ixodida; family Ixodidae; genus Dermacentor; species Dermacentor variabilis. The sequence goes on from NC_134568.1 coordinate 31,661,354, forward strand.
TGCACATATAAAAGACGGTCCTTGAGCATTCAGCAACTTCGCATAGTATGGCATACAATTGTAAGAATGCGCTTTCGTAAGGGATGATATCAACGAACATAGGTCAGCTTCCTTGACCTGGCTGACTTGACCAGCTAGAAGACGGAACAAAAAAAAAGACCGTATCAGTGGAGCGTTTTGTGTTTCTACAAAACTCGAGTAACAGGCGCGCTTTTATTGCGATAACAATTATATGGACATTCCAGGCGCATTTCCGCCGTCGCCGTGATGTTCCGTATAAAGTTCAAGGGCGATAACATCATCCCGGCGTGCCGTTTGTCGCATGTGCTAGTGAAAGCGCGCGAGGGTGAGCCGACAATGGTGGCGCAATATCGCGCGCGCAAGGGAAGAAAGCGGGAAGGAAACGCGCCGTGTTCCGTCGCGCGCAAGGCACCGGGGGGAAGGAGGGAGGGGAGGGAGGTTCTACTCTGGCGGCAGCTGCGTATGGGGCGGCCACGTGGGCCCTATCTATCTTGAAAGCGATCTGCGTTGGGGACCGAGTGCGACGAGTGCTTATAGCTTCGTGTGCGCTGTGTTCTCACCGCTTAATTTGCGTTGAAGCGAGAGGCAGCATGAATACCTATTCGCTCGCTGCTGCTGCTGTCGCCACGATTTCTCACTCCAGCGTTCTGACAGCGAGTGTGCACGGTCATCGAGTGAGATGTGTTTATGCTTGCTTCTGCGCACGTGACACCATGCTTGTTAATTTTAGTTAGTAAGCGAATGTTTACAACGTTATACCGCCGATAAAACTACTATCCGTGCTTCGTATAGCTGTCGACTAATTCGCTATTGCAATCGATGCTTTGCCTTTCGGGCGAAACTGCGACTTTTTTCACAACCTATACGACCCTTTCAAAACAAAACAAAAAAAGAAGAAAAAGAGAAAGAGAAGAAGCGTGGTGGGGGGGGTTAAAATGTTTTTTTTTGTTGCTTTGGTTGATCTTATTCATAAATGCCACGCACAAAAGTAGCTCCGCGTTCTAGAGCCCAAACAACCGACATGTTATGCTTTCATGGTGAGAAACGAACCATTCTGGTTTCAGTTGACTATATACGGGTATCGTGCGCCTGAAGGGTGGGAGGGTAGGGGCAGGGGGAGGCGTCGTTCACTTAGCACTACCATGCGCCTGTGACGAGACAACGTAATTGATACAATCGCAGACGAAGACGCCGATCCTCTGCTGTGCTCTCGGAAGCAGCGTCGTACGGCGGCCGTGTATACTGCGCACATTCCCTCAGGGTTTTTTTCTTTTTGTTTTGCGCTCACGGCGCCCAAGAAGCAAGTGTATCGACGCGGACCGCGCTGGAAACACCGAGCTTCGCGCTCGCGTCTGCGCGTGACAGGATCTTAATTCAATCGCTCCACCGGCAAATGCCGTGCGCAGCCAGAAAATCCCGTCTGCTTCCTGAACCTGTCTTTGACACTACAGAAATGAGCGATTCCCCTCCCCCGCTTTATTTTTCGAATCTCGCAGTGCTTAACTTGTACAACCCCTTCCATTTTTTTTTAAAGCCACTGCGAGCTTTTGCCTCAACTCCGCACACGCGTCGGCGCTCATTTCTTGTCAAGACGAGGCATTTCTTGTTCGTGAGAATGGGGCATGCCAATTGGGTTTCAGATGTCTTTGGCAAATTTTTAGTCGTCTGCTAGGCGTTTTGTACAAACGCATGCGTAAGACGCATGCGTGTTCGTACGCTTCAGGTGCGATCATTTCGTCTCTCTTATTATGAATTATGTATTTTTAACCCGTTTCTTACCGCAGAAGATGTACTCACTCTCAGTGGTCCTGCATTAATGGCTCTCTCTTTTGTGCTATTACCTGTCTGATTCTTTTCTAAACTATATATTAATCGTAGCTTGCGCTATGATACGTGGAATTATATATAACTGTTGGCATTTTGAATAGAAGTAAAGAAAAATTAATCGACAAAATGTATCAAAATCTATTCCAATGCTATATTAGTTTTTTTCTTAGAGGAGAGGGTGTTTCGAAGCACCGAAGTATGTGTAACCAAGGATTAATCACTTTTTATTTCACCGAAAGCTGCTGGGAATAAAAAAAAAGAATCTGAAATATAGATTGTATGTGCTTTACCAATGATGTTAAGTTCCATTAACTTGGACGATGCTACAAAGAGAACATGGAATATTAAAAATTGAAAAATTCGCACGCTGTTGGAGCAAATGAAGGAGGCTCCATGGCGTTACAACCAATTTGTGGTGGCGCAGTGCGCACAACCTGGCAATCTTGTGAAGGGAATGAATACTGTTTACATAAACGAGGCGAACAAGGAAAGGCTATGTATCACCCTTTGTGTACGTAACAACCGTAGGAAGCCAACACACAAAGAAGCTAAAGAAAGCACATGCGGAATTAAGAAGCTTTAGCTCGGGACCTCCTATACCAAAATAAATGGGAACGGAGAAATTGTTTTCCGCGACATCCACTGCACCAAATTCGATGAGGTTTGTTCCATCTAAAATAAAATCCTAAACTGTAATGACTGCATTAAGCAAATTTTATATTTGCGCCGTCAATTTTTTTTTACAAAAATCGCTAAAAATTACGAAGATGAAAAAAAAAATCAACAGCCTAAGTACCAAGGTTTTACGCCTAACTCAGCAGTAAATAACGCTATCAGAATTCGCTAAACTGCACATACTAAGACACCTAAAGTGGGCAAAATTGAAGTATTATATGCCGCTCACAAATGTACCACTAATTGTCAGTTAGGACTTTTGCCGAGCTTTCGTAAGCCTTTCAAAGATTTCATGCAAGCTGTGAACGTCATATGTCGAATTTGTCTGTTCTAGAACCTCTAACAGATGCACTTTACAGAACCTCTGTATCTGTTTTTTTGGTGTGGGGTTCCAGATTTGTAAACTTCATGCTTTAGTTTCTTTTATAAGCTTGTCAATTTTCAGCAATACAACATAAAACAATACATATGAATTCATATATGAAAATTCTGCATCATTCAGTTGCTGGCGTTCACTTTTATCTTTAAATTGCAACAAAGTTTATTCGAAGTGGTCAAGCGGTTGTCTCACGAGAGCATTGCTGAATTTTAGATGTATCCGAATGAGGAAATGGGAGTTGGCCTCGAGTTAAAACTTAGTTGTGCTTTAGAACATCGGCGTCATCGCTGTGGACAGCGAACGATCGAGGAAGACGTTGATCAATGAACTCGTGCTTCGCGCTCACCCGATTTCAGATGAGTGACCCGTCGCCTCCAAGATAGGACGACGCGCATGGCCGCGCTGGGCCGCCGCAGCTGGAGCAGAAGAGTAGATGCGCACTAAGCTTCATCCCCCTCCCCTCCCTCCCCTCATAGACAGCGCACATCTCCCCGCTCCCCCCTTTGCGCGCGTGAGAATCTGGAGCGCACCCTACTCGCACCTTCCTCCCTTGAGAGCGCGAGAAGAGGGAGAAGGGGTTCGATGTGAAAGGTTGGCGATATCTGCTGCAGCCCTTGAGAGAGCACGGCTCAGCGCCAACGCACCAAGCCACCATCCATATAGGCTCACCCTCGCAAGCCTTCGTCCGCGCCTACAGCATGGCGCGCGGCCGCGATGTTATTGCGCTTGATTTTATACGGAACCTCACGGTGACGCCGACGGCAACGTCACCGACGGTGGCGGAAATTCGTCTGGGGTGTCCATATAATTGCTATCGCAACAAAATCGAGCACCTCGGTTCCCTCTTCTCGCCCTGTGTGCACGTGTCGGATACAAAACATTCAATGACAGCTCTTTTGCGTTTTGTTTTGTATTTCTTTAATTTTTTAAGGACTAATGTGACTGTATATTTATTCCCTCATAGAGTGTGTATAGCCACGCTTATTCTAAGTATTCAAAGTATTCATAGTATTCCTACAAGGGTCACTCCAGCAGGTGTTGCGTAGGGCGTCGTCTGTCGTTGTCTGTCGTCGGCGTCGCCGTGAGGTTCCGTATAATGTCCAAGGGAGATAACACCGCCGCTGCACGCCCTACCCTATATGTGCGAGTGAAAGTGCGCGAGGGGAGACCGTGATCGCAGCTGAATCTCGCCCGCGCGAAATGGACGGAAGCGGAGAGGAAGCGTGCCGTGTTCCCTGGCGCACGAGGCAGGCAACGCTGTGAGGCCCCGGGGGGAGGGAATGAAGGGGGGGGGGGCGGCGCTCTATTCCGGCTGCAACTGTGCATGTGGCGGCTTCGCGCGGTCGCGCGGCCGTATCATGAGAGCGATCTGCATTACAGGCATAGTCTAGGTGCGTACCTTTTTGTGTGCCGCGTGTTCTCGGCGCTCACTTTGCGTTGAAGCGACAGACAGCACGAATGTCACTTCGCTCGCTGCTGCTGACGCGTTTCCTCAGGCCAGCGTTTTGGCAGCGAGTGTCCGCGGTGATGGAGTGTGATGTGTTCATGTTTGCTTTACACGCTGACACCATACTTGTTAATTTAGTTAGCAAGCGAATGTTGACAAGTTGATACGGCCGATAAAAGTACTATCCTTACTTCGTATGGCTGTCTATGCTAATTTGCTATCGCAATCGATGCTTCGCCTTTCGGGCGAAACTGCGACTTTTTTTTTATGTGGAGTTCAGGACACATACTTTGTGTGTAACACATCTTTACTCATCCTTCTGTACGACTCGAGGGAATAAGCCTAATTTTGCTGTCGGATGTGGCCTTTGTGTTTATGGCAGGATGTTACCTGGGTGGGCACTTTCTGTTACCTGGTTGTGAAATTCCTCGAGTGCACATCCAGGTAACATATATTGCCCACAGTAATCAATTATTGACAAATACCACAGAGAGACCTACCTGTAAGACGCATTAACTATTGGCGTATCTAGTTGAAAATGACAGGGGTGCTGCCCCCCCCCCCAACCTATTGCTTTGCAGCATCCGATGCATTGATGGCCACCTATACGCCATCAACAGTACGTATACATCTAAGCCTGGGCTTCCTGGAGTGAACTTAGACGAGGAACTTCGCGCGGCGGCTGCAGACACGGCGGCCGCACGACGTGCTGTGTTTGCTGGCTTGAAGCTACATAAAGCGAAAAAGAGGCAGTCGCTTCCAGGCGGCTGTCCGCCGCGTTGCTGCGGGCGTATATACAATGTACAAACTACCAAGTAGCTGTTCGCGGTGTTATTATTCCGATAGCAACTATGTGGTGTCAGAGTTGTCGGACGATCCCACCGCTGTCAACCAGATGTAGGAGTCGTCCGACGATCTCGCCGCTGCCACCATTTGAAGGAGTTGAAGGTCGTAGAGAGGAACTCGGTGAACAGGATTTATTTACATTATTTACATCTTAGACGAGACATACATCGACAGTCTAGCGTGACTCCCATATGGAGCCCGCAAGACTAACATACAGCAAACAGCTTACGAGCACACAGCTCACTAGTACATTTCTAGCCCGACAACGAGCACTCAGCTCACTAGTACATCTCGAGCACGACAACGAGCACTCAGCTCACGACGGCGAGCACCCACTAGCAGCCGGCAATCGCTGCTTATAAGCACTTGGTCCCCCCCTTCATTCCAAGCATTACGGAAACGTTCGTCCAGTCATCGTTCGACGTCACCGTTCGACGTCACCGTAGACCAGCCCTTTTGGAGGGGTCATGAGGGCTGTCGACTTGGAAGAGGATGAGGGCTGTTGGAGGAGGACTCACATACACGTGCCGCACATACACACAGGTGTAATGGTCCGGAGCCGACGTCAGAGGGCCTTCGTAGAACTCTGAGCCGTTCCGGGTAGCACATTGTCTTGCGTCTTGGTCGGAACGCGGGAAGGAGCCCCTCTCGACGTTCCCGCGGCAACTCCCCCACTCATAGCAGAACAGGGCGGCGTTGTCGTGTTGCGCACAAAGCCTGCTTCGTCGAACTCCTTCACTCGCAACGGCGACGAGGCTAGAGGTTGGCGGCGGCGTTCCAAGATGTGGTTACCACCGCTGGCGTAAATGGCTGGCAAACTTGCACTGCAGCTGGCCGTTCTTAACAGCGGACACTCCAGGTGAATTTCCGCCGTCGTGGTTGCCGTTGTCGTGGCGCTCGCCGAGACGTTCCGTATAAAGTCCAAGTGCGATAACATCGCGGCTGCGCGCCGTATGGTGCAGGCTCGAGCGGAAGCTTGCGAGGGTGACCAAGTAAGGACGGTGGCTTGATGCGTCGGAGTGTTCTCCCGCTCGCAAGGAAGGATGGCGGTAAGGGTGCACGCCCTCTTCGTACGCGCGCTAGGGGAGAAGCGGTAATGTGCGCGCGCTAGACGGGCGTCTTCTACTCCAGCTGCGGCGGTTGAGCAGGGCTGCGCGCGTCCTATCTTGGCGGCAATCTGCGCTGGGTTCGAACGCTAGTCCACCGGATATAGCTGATGGCTTCGTGTGCGCTGTGTTCTCGCGCACCTAGTTCGCGTTGAAGCGAGGCAGCACGAATGAGAATTCGCTTGCCGCTGCTGCCGTTCTTCATACGCCCTCATTTCGACAACGAGTGTACGCGGTCATCGAGTGAGGTGTGTTCGTGTTTGCCTAATCGTGCGTGACAACGTGCTCGCTAATTTAGTGATTAAGCGCATGCTTACAGAAGTTTACGCGGCTGATAAAACGACTAACCATATTTCGTGTGGCTGTCTAATAATTTGCTACTGCAATCAGTTCTTCGCCTGTCGGGTGAAACTGTTGTTGAATTCCAATGGCGGAGTCGGAGCAAGTTTTTCTGCTCGTTTCAGAGCAAGTTTGTTCCAATGGCAGAGTGAGGGCGGGAGTAAGGTGTTCCAATGAGAGAGTCGGAGGGGATTCAGAGCGGGAGTCCCTCCATGGAGCAGAAAAAGATGCTCCGCAAAATAGGCGGAGTGGACCGGAACTCTGCGTGACGTATTTACTTTACCACGTTTGTCTGCTGGGAGGCGCCACCAGTCACGACTCGCGAGGAAGCAAAAGCTGCTGCACGCTTGGCGAGATATCCATTCAGCACTTTTAAAGAAACAGGTGAACGGCGCTGAAGAGAAAAGTGACCGGTGCGTCGGTGCTGGAAGCAAACAGCGGAAGGAAATGGCAACACGCAAGGTATCCTGGGTAACTCGGTGATAGAACTTCCGCTTCCGCCTTGCTCCGGCGGCGCTGGTTGTGTTCCACTCACGGTGTAAGAGTAGTTTAGGTGAGAGAACGCCCGCGCCCAGCGCCCTGTCATAACATTCTACTTTTGGAGGCAGCCGACAGATGGCGCGACCAACTTTTCCCCGCTCCGCGAGCGACCGGGCCACACAAGCGCGAGCGCTATGCGTTGCGTTGGGCCTGTATTTCCTTCAAGTGCGTGGTTAACAGGCCTTAAGATTTCCTCTTCTGGTATTCTACTTTGGGGATGTAAAGTGTCCTTTATTTATACAAAAACATTTCACCTCTTTTAAACAAATCGTCGAAATCTGTATACGAGGGCCTAGCGCGACGTGGCGTTGATGGCATGCACATGCATTTAATAAAACACTGTCTTTTATTTCGCATTGCAGGCTTCGTACTAACTCTGCCAGTTATTAGATATTGCCGAACATTAACCCTGTGCAAGGAAAAGACCCATACCAATGCCGAAAAGATACACGGGCGCACCGCCACGGATGTTAGCGTGATATTACGATAACATGAATTATATCCATACTCGCCCCGCAAAGATCATGAAGACGCTTCACTCCAAGAAAGTCAAAGCTCTTAGAAATTTATTGAACCATTCTGACAGAAGCACAAGTCCGGAAACAACTAGTTAATGTGGGAGAATAAAGTGAGGGAAAATATGGCACGGTAAAGTAAATTTCAGCGCTCATGCAGTCGCTTCGAACCACGGGCTCACACAACTTTTGACAATTTTCGCAAGTCCTGGCTCTTTTTGTCTTTCTGGCTTTTCAACTGCCTGCAGTATTGACGCATGCGCAAGCACACGTAGTAGTGGATCAGTTTCGCAAGCATGTCTTCTTTGTGAAGACTGCATGGGAATGTAAACTGGAACTTTTCCAGAACGGCATCAATTGTCCTATCGAACGCATGCCTGTCACTCGCATATTTTTCAAACTTCTGCTCACAGTATTTGAAGAGATCAAAAAGATGCATATTCGGGTGCGTCAGCCTGCCTCTCGTTTTTAAGTTCACCAGGTCGGCTTCAGGCACGTTTGCGATCCCTTTTGTTCCCTCAAGCGCCTCCTTGCAAATCGTACAGGAGGCCTCATTTGCGAGTTTTCTTGAGACAAAGCCAGTGACGTAGTATACAATGCAGTCTACAACGTCTGCGTCGCAGTCGTTTAGCTCAAATATGTCATCACATTCCCAGCTGCCTTCTTCGATCAGCCCATCAAGCTTCTGCTTTAATTCTTGCAGTTTATTTGGCTGCTCCATACCTGAACTCTGATATATCTCCCTTAAATCCGCCAGAGTAACAACGGCAGCCTGACTGTTATCAGGCGCTGCACAGTTTCCAAACTGCGGAGGTTTTAACAAAGAATACATGCTTAGCATGCGGTATAACTGCAAGAATGTGGGAAAGGTCGGATGTTCATTTTGACCTCCCGCCTGTCTGATTATTCCGAAAAAGCATTCTAAGGGGTCCTGGTTCATTTTGGCCGTCAACGCGTACTTGAAACCGCAGTCTTTTAGAAGGTAGGTGGAAAGTTGTTGGACAGATTTCAGCGTAACGCGCAAACCTTCGGCAGTCGACTGGGTCAAAAAGAGGTCTTTTGGAATGTCACCCTTTACAACCTGTTGTTCCCATGAGTCGAGCCATTCAGATGCAGTTTGGAGAGTAGTGAAATCTCTGCTTCCTAGTCGAATGCCCTCTGCAGGGTACCGGCGGTTTAGAGCGTCGAACAGGTCGTTCAAAAAAAGTGTAAATTTAGCTGTCGGTTCCGCATCAGCCAACCTTGGCGCACCTCTGCGTGCATAAAACATGATTCCTTTGGCAACAGAATTGCTGAAAAGCTGTGTGGCCAGCTTTACCCTCATCTTCAGCATGTTCGACGGGTTTACATGGTTGTAAGTAAGCTTGGGGCAGACTCGAAGCGCACCAGTGTTCTTGCTGTCGGCAACAAACACAGCGTCGTAGCACGACCATCTAATAAAGTGGCCATCTTTTTTGAGAACTTTCTTGTCGTGCAGACGGTTCCTAATGCACTTAAAGAGATGGGGTGCGTCGGAAAAAACGTATACCTTTCTTGAAGTGTCCGTTGGGTGCTCAAAGCAGTTGACCACTTGTCCGAGTATTCCACTGATGCCGAGCTGTTTCCACATCGCGCGGTTCGTGGAAGCGCCGTCGCACACAACTCCGTCGACAAACAAGCCGGCTTTCTCTAAATGTACAATACACTGAATCAAGAGCTGAGCAAGGAGCGTTCCCTTTGTTGACCCTTTCGATGCAAACACAGCCACCGGCTGTAAATAATTTTCTCCGAAAGGAGAAAAAGCAAAAACAAGACCATGATCCGCCAGCTCACTGCTTTGATTTTCTCTCTCCCCATGATCGACGAGACCAGCGTAGGTCATCGTTTTTGAGTTTACAGCCATTTCTTTTCTCACTTGAATTTCATCCATTATCAGCATTCCTCGGCGATGAAAGGGAGTTTTCTTAGAGACTTTCAGCTTCAAGGCTTGGAAGAACTTTTCATCGAAACCACATTTCAAGCCCACCATGCCGATGTACTTCCTTACAGTACTAACACATGGCAAAGGCAAAATGTCGTTGCTTCGCAAAAAAGAGTACGTAGCAGGGCTGCGTATGTGTAGAAGGAGACACAAGAGAATCCAGTCATCTGTGTATCGCCGGTTTCTTTTTGTTGTGCTCTTGGCTGCCGAAATGCATTCCTCTAACAAAAGCAGCTGCGCTGGTGGCATATCCAGTGCCTGGAGTTTATCTTTGACGTCTTCATCCTGCAATTTTGTTAGCTCTGTCCTGGTGTCCTGTATCTGCTTGATCAACAGTTTGTTGCGCTTAATAAGTCGCGCTCGTGACTGCTGGAGCGCTGATTTTGCCCGGCGCAAAGCTTTGAGCTTTTCCTGCTGGGAAGGCTGCAAGGAAAGCCTGATGCGTTTCCATGGTCGCTCGTCTTTCGCTCTCGCAGCTTGGCGGTCGGCGTGCAACCTCAAGGTGTCAGCGAGACCGCTGCAGTGATGACATATGGCTCCTCTTGGCAATAGTAGTAGGCACGTGTTGTGTCTCCAGCTCTTCTGGGAGTCTACCGAAGCACACTCCGGGTGCACACTCGGGAAGTCCTTTAAACTCGGCCCTCCCCGGCACACGTTAAGGCTATCAATGGTTTTGAGCATGACTTCGATATCAGATGGCGACGTGGCAAACAAATTTACACCAACAGCAGCACAATCAATGGGCCTGCCAAAGACATGCACCTCAACTGTGAGGTCACTCTTCACATGCAAAGTCTTTCTATTGAAAATTACGGAAGAACCGTCCCTTTGCCTGTTTATTACCTGTGCGTCAATAAACACAATGTCTCTCACCCCTTCAACGTCGGTGCGATGTGCTGCCCATGAATGCTGAGGTAAGCAAATGCTGCCCGCTTCGTTGAAGAGTGTTTCAAACGGCGAGGCCTCGCAGGACTTCGCAACGCAGTCGCTTTCATCGGAAGAGGCCACAGGTTGAGTCGTGTCGGCGAGCAGTCTTGATCCAACTACGCTGCTGCTCTGTTGATAGGCTGAAGAAGAAGCTGCGCGACCAGATAGTCGCTTCGCTGTCTTGCGAGGGCTCTTGATCCGCTTTGAAAGGTAGCTCGGCGCTCCTTCGAATATAGATGGAATGGCATCTTTTGTAAGGCCCGCTCTTCTCTTGCCGGACATTAACACGTGGCCATCAACTTCCGCTGACCACGTCTTCAAGATGAAGTGGGGAGCAAAATGCCTTTCGCAAACACGATCTGTTCTTTGTAGTACACGGTCCATACGAGGTATTGCTCGCCGCCACGCTTCGAGCCTTGCGTCATCCTGGGGTGGCTTGAAAAGCGAGTACTTCTCCTTACACGATTTGTAGCCGCTTCTACAAAATGGCACGAAGCACTTCACCATCGCACAGCCACATAGAATAAGTCGATCCGGGAGTTAGATTTGACTAAACGCGCGCGCGAAAGCAGGGACAAGCCGAAGCAGACAAAAACAATCGAATGGCGCGAAGGCGAAAGCGTGAGACGGGGCTTTACCGGGGAATACCGGGGAACAGTCAGTAGCGCCCTCTGTTGACCGCCGTGTAAACAGAATGCTCCGACCTCCTTTCTGCGTAGCGGCGCGCCCGCGCCGTTCCCTCACCTAACCTACTCTTACACCGTGGTTCCACTTACAGTGAGCTAGTGCACTGTAGTTCCACTCGCGGATCTGGAGGCGTTGCTCTACGCCAGAGTCGAGTGCTCGCTCGCGGAATCTGTCGGCTGCTCCGACTCCGCCATTGGAATTCAACATGTGACTTTTTGTTTGTTTTATAATGGCCTCATATTAAGCAAATATCTAATACGTACGTTAAGACTGTCTCTATATTACGCTCGTAATATTTATTTGCAGCCATCAACGGGAAAAGCAAGCGCTGCCACCTACAAAGCTTAACTGGAACTGCCGCTAACTTTCAGCACGCCTAGATTGAAAGAATGTGGTGAGATCGACTATTTATAGCGTATCTTCTGCTCTAAAATAAAGAAAAGCGAAAAAAAGAATTACAAACATTGCTAGCCGAACCCACAACTTCTGCGTTTGAGACAGAGATGCTACCACTGATATCCTTTTCTGTTGGGGTCTTATTATTTCAACGTCCACCCACACATATAAATGTTATGTTACAAAACATGTACATGAAAGCAGAAAAAAGACATTTTGCAGCTGTGAAACTTTCGGACGCGGCAAAACAGAGAAAATCCTCTCGCTCCCAGATCAATTGAGCGACATAGCAGAGCAGGACAATGATTACATCCACACAGTTCAAATAAAGACGTTTCCGCGTCACTGAAAGAACAGAGATATTCTGCAGAGAAGCGCTCATGAAAGAAATTCAATACCATTTCTATCATCCTATGGAACCTCAGACCGTTTCTTCTACTGCGTGCAGGTGCATCCAGCCACTTTGACAAGGCATCGCCACCTGCAGACGCTCTTAAGACTCCGAAAAGATTGCAATCCTCCGATCTCTAAAGGATAAGATTATCTGAACTTTTGGTTTTGATTTAATTCAAAGTTTATGATTCCGACACTTCCTTTTGCGTGATTGAGAAATATATTTCTACGACGCATTCTTTCATATCTAGAGTGCCAAAATAAAACCGTGAAAAAGCGATTAACTTTCGCTACCATCCGTTTGTGCACATGAACCTACTTGGACACCGCACCACACAGTGGGAAAAAGCACGTTGTTTGCAGATAAAACTACCATTAAGGTATGACAGGAAGCATCCGTGTTAAGCTTGTGATATGTACTTAGGACTTTTCAGGGCAGTACCTTCCGTTCATGTGGTAAGACGAATTTTGCTGAGTGCTATGCCAAGATGCTTGTTTACCTCTGTTGTCCACGTGATGCCAAGGGAGTTTTCAGGCTTGAGTGACCGTCGTCCTTACCATGCCCCTCTTGATTTCGACCAGTTTACACTTGCCCCCGACAATACACAAAATCCGTGTAGGTGAGCCACTTCAAAACAGTGGCTTTCGGAGGACTTTTCGACATATTGTAAGACCTTCAATGGCCTTTGAGACGGTTCTTTTTTCGTACCTCAGCTTGTTAAGATATTTATCATCCACTATTCTAGGCAAATTTTGCACAGAATTTGGCTCTCTAACAAGTGCAGAACCTGCCGTCGCTGCTAAAGGTGTCTTTCTTTTTAAAAACCGAACTGTGGGAGATCGCTGTGTTGACATTGGCGGTCGAAGAGAACTACAGCCGTACGGATTCCGTAAATGCTTGCTTGCTTGCGCGCACAACTGAATAATTTATGATTGTCAGCTGGCTGAGTAGTGAAAGTTTTGTACGTAGCATGGCCCTATCTGCGTGCTTACGCATGCGTGCAAGCAGTACGCCTGCTTGACTTCGGCTGAAGCTTCAGCTGCTTTAGCACGACAGCAATCACCAGGTTTCGTCGTATTTATTCCTGACGCAGCGAGTAAATATGGTTCCACCGATTCCCAGATGAGGCCACATACACTTGAAAACACGAGACTAGGCGCAAGAAGATGGCGTGCAAACAGGCGGTGATCACGAATTTGTGCTCGGTGGGTCTCGTAGCTTTGATACTCGTAGCAGCCCGCAAGTCATCCACCAGTCAAAGCAGAGGCGGCTGCCCGGGCTGCGCGCTGACTGGCTCGGGTCGGCCGGCAAAAGTTCACGTATGGTTCGCCTACACTTCCTGTATATGCTTTTAAGAAAGGTGGCATACCCAGGGATTTTAAGCTCAGCAAGCGATGCTTAAATGCCTGCACTTCTCCCATCTACGACTTTCCATGATTAACAATAGCCAATCTCGAAGGCCATGCTTTTGAAAACTGCATGCTCCAGAAGCAAATGTTGATCTCTGATGCCACACCCTCTTCGTCAACCGCAGAGCGACGCTGCCATTGTGAGACATGTGAAGCTATAGAAGAGGGTAAGGAGACTCTTATGGATCATCGAGAAGCCAAAAAAGCTTCAGATTACATGATGCTTAGATGGAACAAGTACCGGCAAGAGGAAAGGGTGGCGCAAACTAGTGTAACACAAAATTAAATGTACAAGTGAAAGCTGGGCTCACAGCATTCGCAGAATAAAATATAGGCGCACCAAAATGATTTTGGAACCATGTAAGAGCACTTGGAGCTTCAACTAAATATTCGAAAACGACTATAAGGGATGAAGACGGTGTTGGGAACTCGGCTTGATGGAGGCAAAGAATCCACGCTTTGACAGCTTGAGGACGAAGAGTAATCTGGCTTTATTCAAAAGTAAAAGCAGATTGGTTTAGTGGCAGTGGTGGCGCCCAAGTCGGGCAGCCACTTCGGTTCCAAGAAAGAGCAAGGGGCAATGACCCCCATGGCGGGCACAACAAAATGATGGATGGTCGCTGCAAGGGCTCCCGCCCTAGAATGCCGGAGGCTTAGGTGTGAATGGCGGAAGGAATGAAGAGTTCATGTGCAAGATAGGCTGGTTTCCCGCTGCCGTACGAGACAGTCCCTTCTTTGCTGCGAACGTCAATCCTCAAGGTTTTTGTCTGAACACGAAACCGCACGAAAGGGGCCTTCATAGGAACGAGTCAGTGGTGGCTTGATAGAGTCGCGGCGCAGAAAGACGCACATGGTTGTATTCATTGTCGGGAAACTAAACACAGGCTGCCTGCGAGCGATACGTGGGGGTGTAGGTCGAAGCTGGTCGAGCCTGCTGCGCGGCCGCTGGCGCGGCCTTGCTGGGTGCCGGAAAACTGGCCTGGAGCGCGGATTGCTGACCTATAGAGCATCTCGGCTGCGCTGACTCAGAGCTCATCCTTAATTGCTGTTCGTAACCTCAGTAGTACTTGGGACAGCCTTTTCACCCGGTGCTGTCTCTCAAGCGTGGCGTTCAATGACGCCTTCAGTTGTCGGTGGAGACGCTCGACAATGCCGTTGCTCTGTTTGTGGTAAGCCGTGGTGTTATGTAGGCGCGTGCAGAGCAGTCTCGCCAGGACAGAAAAAAAAGCGAGCTTTGGAATTGTCGGCCTCGGTCAGTAGTTATGCGCAAAGGGCAACCGCGCGACAACCACGTAGCAACAAATGCTTCCCCCACTGTTTCGGCCGGGATGTCTTGTAGAGGCGTCGCCTCAGGCCACGTCGAGTACCGGTCGACACACGTGAGGAGGTACTTGAAGCCTTGGCAGGACGGAAGAAGCCCCCATCAAGTCTAAATGCACGTAATCGAAACGGCTCTCTGGTGGTCGAAACGGCTGCACCGCTGAACGCGAGTGCCGGGTCACTTTCCCGGCTTGGCAGGCTCAGTACCTTCTTGCCCAGCTTTGAACGCCGTTGTTGATCCCTGGCCAGACGAAGCGGTCTGTGATAAGCCTCTGTGCCGCTCTGATGCCGGGATGGCTTAGCCCGTGCAGTGAATCGAATAAATGGCCACCGAAACTGATGGGGCACGAAAGGTTGAGGAGCTGCCTGCGATGTGTCGCACGTGACCAGTGCTGTTGTGTAGGGAAGCGGTATCACCGCAAGCTCGAGCTACGAGCCTTTTTCTCGCAATTGGAGCAGCTCAGGGTCGTTTTGCTGGGCGGAGGCTACAGCTCCGAAATCCACAGGGCCAGCAAGCACAGCGCCGATCCGTGACAGTGTGTCATTTTCTGTTCGAGAGATATGACGGATGAACGTAGAAAATTCGGAGACAAAGGAAAGTTGCTGCAGCTCACGTTCTGGGTACGAGGAACTGTTTTTCTTAAAAGCGAAGGTTAAAGGGACACTAAAGGTTACTATTAAGTCAACGTGGACTGTTGAAATACCATCACAGAAACGTCGAAACGCTTGTTTCGTGCCAAGGAGAGACTTATTTTAAGAGAAAATGCGTTCTGAAGCGTCCGCGTACCTCTAGCGCAGTTCAAATCGCCCGCCCTCCGATCGAGGAGTACTGACATCATGGTCTCATAGTGACGTTGCGCCATCGGTGAGTAGAACGGCGTCCGCAGACGGCGCTACGGCTTTTCTGCGCAAAACGCGAACGCGCGGCCAGAAACAGAGCCAAGACAGAGCCGACAGCAGAGCGAAAGCGGGAGAATGGTGGCTAGCGGAAGGAGAAACGAATTACGTCCCACATTACGTCCCACGGCACACGGAGAGTCCGTTTTCGTTAAACTATAGGCTGCGGCGAGCTCGCAGCGTGGTCGGCGTGGTCGGCGTGGTCTATGAGAAGCGACGAGCCTTTTCGCACTCGCAACAGGGCATAAAAATGTGCGAATCGACGCAAAACTTGGCCTAGAAACGTGCTTCGCCACAGCCAGGGCTCAATACGACCCAAGCTGGCACGACCCAGATGTCGTTTCCCGCACCGCCACCAGGCGCCGCTACTATACCTCAAACTCCAGCGCAAGACGCCCATAAGCTCGTACTTCATTCTATGACGCTAACTTCGACGCTCGTCGCAATGGACCCTGACACCGACAGATTGGCTCGCGATGGTGGGCTCAATTTCAGCGATTTGAGCACCGACGAGCGCGACCTGCTGCTGAGGGCTCGCACTGCCGGCGTCGTTGCGTACTACGACGGCGGCCTCGACACCGGCTCTCCGGAGCGGGAAAGCAACGAGGGCTTCCCACGACATCACATGGACGTGGCATTCTCGCTGCTTGTTCCAAATGAAAGTTTCGCGAGCCAGCAGAACCCTCGCAGCACGACGCGATAACGAAACTACTGAAACTCCAAAGCGTGCGCGGCGCAGAGTCGAGCGCGCAGACTCGAGCGAAAACGAAACCTTTCGAACACCCATATTACTGAAGGGCAACGTCAAAATGTTATTTTTTCTTAGAATCGAATAGACGTAGACAAATAGCATTTTTTTCCGTCTTATAATCGAATGAAATGATATTTTTAATACGAGTAGTTGAGTATTAGTAACACAAATTATGAGGAGGCCTTTCGTCATCGGGCTAGTACCGGCATGTCGCTGGGGGGTCTCAAATCGTGTTATGCATTTACCTCAATTTCTCGGTTACTAAAGCTCTGTTCGCGATTATATTGACGCCTTAGACGTTCTAGAACATTGCTCTACCACTTTAACTTGAGTTTCTGGTAACCTTTAGTGTCCCTTTAACGGCTTGTGGTCGGTCAGACTGTAAAAGCTACAGACTTCAAGAAAAAAAAAACGGAAATGCTTGACAGCGCAATGGATGGCCAACACCCCTCTACATAAGGTGCTGTAGCGAGCTTCTGTAGGTTTAAGGCGCTTTGAAAAGACGCTGAGCGGCCTCCAATCTGTGCCATCATGCTGATGCAGTACTGAGTACTGTACCGACCGCCGTGGTCGACGCGTCTACCATAAGGAGAGTTGGCGCGTCGGGCAACGGATTAATCAGCAACACTGCAGTCATCAACCATGCTTTGGCTTCCTGGAAAGAGTGCTTGTGCTCCGAGGACCAGTGGAAAGTAGGCGTTGTTTTTTGGTCGCGATGCAGCAGGTCAGTCAGCGGCTGAAGAACTTGTGCACAGGATTGTATGAAGCACCTGTAAAAATTTATGAGCCCCAGAAACTCACGCAACCTTCGGAAGGAGGTTGGAGAGGGGAAGTCCTCGATTGCTTGCACCCATGATTGCAGTGGCTTGATGCCTTGGGGTGAAATGCGATAGCCGAGAAAGTCCAAGGCTTCAACTCCAAAAATGCATTTCTGGGGCTTTATGACCAGGCCACGTTCAACCAGTATCTAAAATAGAAGGCGAAGGTGCTCCTTGTGCTCTTCGTTTGTGCGACTTGCAACGAGAATGTCGTCAAGGTAGACGAAAATGAACTGGAGGTGCGCTGCGATACTGTGAAGGCAAATGGTTGCGCCGAAGTTGGTCACCAGTGCTGCAACCCGTCGTCAGCTTCTCCAATGCACTGGCAAGGCGGTCGACTGTTTCCTCCCGGCGCGATAGTCGGTCTCCTGACTCTGAGACTCTCGCAGCAGTGATAGGTAACTGTGCCGCAGACGAGCAGTCGCATATGCTGTCAGCGAGTGCAGCTATCCGATCGAGACCCATCTCGTCGGAACCCCCCAGTATCATGTGTGTGGAATGTGTTGCAAGAACAGCTGGCGCAGAATTGGAAGCTGGCTCTCGTTTGCGGAGTGCTCACCCAGTAACTGACGCAACCGGTGCGGGAGTTGTGACGGTCGTTGGTCGCCGAGTTTCTTGAAGGGGAGCTGTTGGAGCCTCACTGTTGCGATGACTCGAGGCGCTGGAGGACCGTACGTTTCAGGTCGTCGTATGCTGTGGCCGAAGGCGTACCCACTAGCAAGTTGTCTATGGCAACGGCGATGTCAGAGGTTAGCGCGGCGGCAACGGGCAGGTACTTGGCTGTCTGTGAAGTGATGCGCCGAAGTTGAAAACGGGCCTCAACTTGTATAAATGAAACTCGGTATTCTTGGGGCAAAAGCTAGGAAGATGAAGCTCTGCCGCGATGACAGGAGACGTAATTGTGGCGTCGTCTCTGTCAGCAGGAGTAGGAGCAGCGTCGTCCATGGTTAGCGTTCGCAAAAAACGTAAATGTCCTGGGTCACCACTTGTTGGGACCTCGGTTTGACAGAGGTAAGGAATACACGTTTTGACAGCTTGAGAACGGAGAGTAGTCTGGCTTTATTCAAAAGTAAAAGCAGGTTTGTCGAGTGGCAGTGGCGGTGCTCCAGTCGGGCAGCCACTTCGGTTCTAAGAGCAGGGGGCAATGACCCCCACGGCCGGGACAATGAAGTGATGGACGGTCGCTACAACGGTAAAGTTCTTGAAGAAGACGACGCGCTGTTGTACATCAGAGACGTTATCAGGGATAGCTACGGCAAGAAAGAGAGTGTAGCCCACACTCAAACAGATCCAGCAACAAAGAAGCCTGAGAGATCAAGATTTAGCGCAGAAAGCTTTTACTAGGAAAAAAGCAGAAGGAAATGCCCCTAATAACATGGCGTCAGGACTAGATGAAAATCCTAGTGCAGCTAATTAAACAGCTGGGTCCAAAGGGCAAAACACTGTTGTCTGGTGCCTTAGAGGAAGTTATTACAACGAAGAAAATTTACCTTTGGGTGGCGTGAAAACAGGATGAACCTTATTCGCAAGGGCAAATGTGATAAGGATAAGACGAGCTTGTACAGCCCGGTTACAGTAACGTCGGTGATATATAGAATGGTAATGCTATGTGTCTATGTGAGTGGAGAAAAACCATTTACTAGGGAACTACAGAATAGGTTCAGACCAGACAAACACTTAGAGGACAATATCGTTATACTAACGCAGTGCATAGATATTTCAATAGCTAAAAACAGATCCTTATGGATCGCATTTCTAGATATTAAGGGAACTTGCGTCAACATAGACAGGGAATCGTTTTGGGATATTCTCAAGCACGAGGGCATAGATGACAATTTGGTGGAGCTGTTGAGGGATATATATATAGGGAGTACCGAGTACAAATCGTATGGGAAGGCCGGAAATGCAATGAAGTTGTGGAAATTCACCGAGGATTGAAGCAAGGACTTCCTCTGTCTCCATTATGCTTCACGTTTTTGTTAAAGGCATAGAAAGACGACTGGACAGCAGGGAACTAGGTTTTGATCGATCTTACATCCATAATTGGCAAAAGGTGCAATAGAAGGTCCTGGGATGATGACGTATTTGGGCAACTTGGTTCTACTAGCGGACAATGCAAGGGATTTACAGAGACTCAGTTGGAAATGTACGAGGAATTGTTCTGGAAAAAAAAATAAGGTAGCGCGTGCTGCTGTAATCTTTAAGGGTGGGAAACACAATGACTTGAATATTCATAAAACAATTTCGGTATTGCCGGTATTTTCCAAAGGAGCTGAATGTATTATATATAAGCGTCTAAATAGTTGTTTTGCCAGATAAAGGCATTATCTCGGATAAGCAATATGGCTTTCAGAGGAATAACTCATCCGAAATGGCATTATTAAAGGCAGAGAAACAATTATAAATAATATTGAAGAAAAAAAGCTTACCATTGGTATATTCTTAGACTTTCGCAAAAGCTTTGATAGCATAAAATGTAACATATTACTAGAAAAACTCCAAGTATATGGCGTTCGAAGCATAGCATTAGAACTTATGCATAGCTACCTTGAATCTCGAGTCCAGCGTAGTACCTTTGAAGGATACAGTTCTGAAAAGAGCGTAATGAAATAGGGGGTTCTACACGGCTCCATTCTAGGGCCGTTATTGTTCATTATATACGTAACTGACATAACAAAGGTTCCATTTTCTTTCAAAAGATGAAGCGCCAACAGTGACAGCACACCAAGAAGGAACAAAGACAGGACAAGTCGCTTCGTGTCTTTGTTCCTTCTTAGCGTGCTGTCACTGTTGGCGTTTCATCTTTTGAAAGCTAAGAACCAACTTGCCCCACAACATGTTCTATTGCAAAGGTTCCACTCACAGATGAAATAATACTGTAAGCTAATGACACTAATGTCCTTTTTTTTCGGGAGTAGACCTTCAGGAACTAGAAATTGCCGCAAATAATTGCTTTTAAATTGTTCAATGTTAATAGTGATGTTATCAATGTTACATTCTAAAATGTATAACTTATGCTTGTTACAGAATGTTTTTTTTTGCAGTGCTGTGTTAATTTATTTACTTCCTGTTTTGCAAACAGTTGATACTTTGCAGTGTGTTTAAAAATTGTGCTGTGAATAGTTTGGATGTTTTTTTGTTTTATTAGTAGTTGTATTTGGTTTTATATGTATTGATCGATACTTGTAAACTGCTACTTCTGCTGCTGCAGCGAGGTAAATGCCTTAGTTAGGAGGTTTACGCCCTGCTTTTGAATGATCTTGTGGGCAAACCTTGCATTTGTTTTGCAGAAAATTAAAAAAAAATGTGTCAAGAAGTGTCAATGAAGCGATGACTCTAGGCTTGAAGTTTAGCACAGGGAAATCAGGAATTATGGTCTTCAATGAAGAGACTGGAAATGACGTAGTGTAAATTCAACAGGAAGTCATACCCATAGTCAAGCAATATAAATACCTGGGTGCATACATAAAGTCGAAGAAATTGACCTACTCAAGCGGCGGGCAAGACAATCGAAAAATGCAAGGGAAGCGGAAGGCAGCAATAATGAAACACAGATCATATTGGGGTTAAATTAATGAATGCGAGGTCGTACGATGAATTTGGACAAATGTAATGGTACCAGCGCTAAGGTTCGCATATGTAATTCTGTGCTATAAATCTGAAATCCTGTCAGGGTTGGACTAACCAGAGGGCGGTGGGCTGACTGTCTTTGGGGGGCCCACAGTAGAACGCAAATGATGTAGTGCAAGGTGACGTGGGTTGGGCTTTTTTTTAAGTCAGATAAGCGCAGACAGAGATTAGTTCAGAAGAAGGACTAAGAAACATGGATGAAAAAAAACATGCCAGGCTAAAGTGCACAAATATGTGCACCTCAACGACGTACACACAAAATGGAGGAAGAGATCAAGAAAGCTGACAACCAAGTACATGGTAACTGAAAGCGTAAATAGACAACCAGGAGTCACAAAAAAGAAAGTGAGGGAAACTGGTACACTAAATTTTATACAAATGATGAAAACAAAAATACAATAGAGATTTACAAAAATGTCAAAAAAGTAATCGGGAGGAAAAAATCTGTATTATAACGCAGAGGGGAGGTGCCTTGTTATTTTAGAACCGAGCTGGCTGCCTGAGGACAAAAAACATAACAGAACAAATATTCGCCAGAGGATGAGGCATGTGTATGCTGAAAAAGAAAAAAAAGAAAAAGCCTGGAAATGACTCTGCACGACGCAATGGAATGTCAAGGCATTCACCCAGCGAGTCCCATAGGGAATGTACACCTTCCAGAGCATTGGGACTAAAAAAAGATTGAAAGTTAAACTGGTCACTCGAGATAAGTAAGGTACGATTCGTGCATTGGTGGAAAAAAAATAGGGAAGAGGTTGCTAGAACTGGGGTCAGTGCAAACTTAGGTAATGGCACAATATAGTGATATAGGTTTTAAATACTAAAGTTAGAATCGTGATCCGATAGGAAAGAGGCTAGATAGCGATAGATGTAGTAAAACCTCATTAAATCAAGCAGGCTATGTGTCTATTGATCACCATCCTGTTTCAAAGGAGATGCCAATAAATATCATCATCATGTTTATGCCCAGTAAAATTACTGACGCAGGCACCCTGCCTTAACGCGTTCTAACGGAGTACTGTCTTATTCCTGTTATTCTCCCGTCTAGTTGTTTGAGCTGGGTCACTTTGGCCGGGCCTGAGTGCTCGTCGCGGTAGTAGAATTGTATTTTGGAAGTGCCTAGACAAAATGTGCTTCTTATTGTGTGCAATAACCATCAAAAAAGCTCTGGACACGCGTAGCGCTATTATTTTGCCGTGTATTTAGTGCAATGGACCAGTGCCTATCATCATTGTACAACAGCGCCCATCCGAACTGCCTTTGTTTTTTGCCGTCCGCGCTTTCTCGGGAAAAAAAAAGTCTGGTACTGTTGTGGCTTCGAATCATAGTGCATCAAATAATACGTTGACAGTTGCGCTTTCGTGTGATGCAATTCATCGGCAATTCGACAGTGTTTGCGCCAGAAGGAGCGTAGGCGCCGCGGTACCTGTGAGACGAAGGAGCGCTTGCTGACTATACGTCTTAAAAGGCAAGCAAAGTCTGGCACTTGCGCGCATTCCTGCATCTTATGGTTCATGTAATGAGCTTTGTGCGACGAGAACAGAGCGCTTTCTCAGTGTAGCTTGTCCATGTGGCTGCGCACATTTCGCCAACAGTTTCGGGAAAATTTCTGTGAAATGTATTGGTGCCATTGCTTGCTTTCTGCTATGAAGTGTGCTACCACCGCTGACTGCTGGGGCCGTATGGGCGAATATTTATGTAAACGCTGAAAGTTAGTGTTTGTTTGTTTCCCGGTAGAATATTCTTCCGTATATAGGCATTTCGCCAAGTACCTGCGCAATGTACGTCGATGTATAATGGGCGGCGCGAGTTGGCACGCAATTTCTGTGACGCATGAGCAGGTGTCAGGTTGCGTGAAGATTTTTGCATGTAAACAGTTCAGTTTGAAGTCCAGCGTCGCGACAACCCCTCTGTATGCTTTGTGTTCTTGAGTGCCTTCGCATGTTTGTCTTCTATATTATAGGGCAGATTATAGGCCGAAATTACGATACTGAAGTTTCTTTTAATCGAAACATTCCAATCAGACTCTGGCTTTTATCATTGTTTCATCTTAAGAAGAGGATGTCACCTGTTTCAATCATAATTTAGGACTGTGCGTTGCAGCATGCACTTCGTTATAAAATAAATAAGGACCGCGATTTTGTAGCGATGCCTTTCGTTCCATGTCATGTCACTCTTTTCATCCATCGTTTGTGGCCGGCTGTTCCATTTAATAACGCTGGTGAAGCGTCGGTCAGACCACAGACGATGAACGAAAAGGAATAGCAAGGAATCGCGGCCTATGGTTCAAAATGCTTTTTCACCTGCTCAAGAATTTTCTTCATAATCCGATGCTATTTTGGCTTACCACATATTTGAGTTTTCGTGATGACCTTCCTAATAGTCTGATGTGCGCTGCTGATTTTCTCCTGCAATTTCACTTCTTATAATAGAGCATTGTAACCTCCTAAGATATAACGATGAGATATTTGTTCAACCAGACGCAGGTTGATGTAGCTGCCTGTGTGGGGCTCTTATCACAATTCCACATGACACTTGTAGATTACAAGTTTGCAGCTTCACGTCGCAATAATTTAAACATTTGTCATTGTGGAAGGCTATGGAGGTTCTGAAGGCCTCTCCACATTCCGTGGGATCCTGTTGCAGTGCTATAAGCGGAATAGCACAACTATAAATCACCTGATGTGCATGTTTTAACAAGGTACGCACAAAACTGTCGCTGCCTTGTGAGTTGGATATGTTTGTGTAATATGCAATCATTTTACTGTATGCGCGGTTTTTAGGATTTATAGTGGCAGATGACTTGCACTGCATCTTTTGGCGGTCTGCAGTGCCCTCAGCTTATTCAGCTTACCTAACGTAGCCTCCTCCGAGTTAAATACAAGTATAATCGGAGGCTCCAGTGACTATGCATGAGATGCCCCATATAGACCGTATATTAATATAGACAGATTGCTTTCTTTGTCAACATTGTTGAGCAACATGAAGTGCGAGACATGTACCTTTTTGTCTTTTTATGAACGACCCGAGAAAAGCAGGAGGCTTTGGCCACCTGCATTATTATGAAGTCTTTTGGTGTTCACTCCTCACACTATTGCTTGCAAGCCTATATTCTTCCCTCTAATCGGTAACAATTATCTATTGCGACTTCGTGCTTAGCAGCCCAACAGCATAGCCAATAAGCAGTCGCGGCGGGTGACTCGACTGATTCAAGGAATGTGTTAGTAATACAGTAAGGAATAGGGGTTCTGGTGGTGAGAGAAAGTAATTGTTTTACATTTAGTAGGGCTAAGGGCCATAGGCCAGTTGTCACACCAATCTCGTACATTTTTAAGGTCGAGCTGTAGCTGCTGTTGGTGGGTACTATTGTGGAGTGTACGGTAAATGACGCAGTCGTCTGCGAACATTCGTATTTGTGAAGACACCTGTAGGGGAAGGTAATTATTATAAATTAAGAAGGGTAGCGGCCCGAGAAAGCATCCTTGGGGAACGCTCGATGTTACTGGGAGAAAACTGGAGGAGTGGTTATTGATGGGGACTGCCTGAGAGCGATTAGTAAGGAACTGTGCTGTACATTTCAGGATGTCAGGGTGCAAGTTCAGTTTGGATAGTTATAGTAGTAAGCGTTGGTGAGGTACTTTGTCAAATGCTTTGGTAAATTAAAAAACAAACGGAGTCAGTTTGTGCATTATGGTCCAGATTAGCGTGTAAGTAGTGGATAAAAATGGCTAGCTGTGTTTCGCATGATAATCCTTTACGGAAACCGCGTTGTGAAGGATGGAAAAAGAGTTGCTTAAATATACTAGCATTAAAACAATACAATTTGTTGCCTTATTAGATGCCGAATCCCAATTCGCAGTATATGAGAGCTCTATTTCTGAAGCATACAACAAACCATTACCCTTTTAACGTGACAAATTCAATATGTGTCCCAAGTGCAGGACTGGCTTCAGGCTGGAAGCTGGTATCTTCTATATATCACAGAAAGTTAAGGTGGTGAGGTTGTGGTGTAAGAAACTGCTGAATTGTATAACAATCGGCCCAGAGCAGTAGTTGCAAGCCACACCATGACAGTGCAGCTCGAACCTGAGCATTACCTGCTACATTGGCACTTTTTTTCTCCACTTCACTGCCATTCTCCTGTTGACAATGGTTAAACCTTGTCCTCCGCTCTCATTTATCTCAAATGCAGAGGCTACTTTTTACCTTCTCTCCCTTATCCCTTGTCAACTGTTTGGTACAGAAGTTTCTGGTGACATGGTAACAGAGCTGACTACTGCACAGATTGATGGGCGCGTCTGTGTTACCACACGCTCCCCACCTCAGATTCTCGAGATGTCACAAGGAGGCTTGCTTCAAGCTCGAAGCCGCACTGCCTTTGTTTCAAAGGTTGAAATGGTTACTTTTTAATATAGTCTAATCAGTTGTCACACGTTCAGTGAATTTACGTTTTATACTGTGAATAACGCGCTCTAGAGGGTCATAAAAAAAGGTTCTCTATCCCCTAAAGACATGGTTTAGGAAAAAAAGTGCCTTAAGTAATGCATTATTACAAAAGTTGTATGAAGTGCACTATGCACAAAAAAAAAAAAGAGAAGAGGAGCAGACAACCATGTGAACTGCAAGGCAAAAAACGTATGCACCGGAGGTGGTGATGTAAAGGAGGTGGTGTAGTTCTGCCTCCCACACTGGCGCAGGGCACAATGGCAAGCTCAAAGAAGGGTTAATGTATCCTTATTGTGCGCGGTTGGCCGATGCTATAAGTGCATTTGGATGAACCCTTCGGAGCGATACCTTGTTTTGGAGCGCACGATCACATGGGAGGTCAGAACTGAGGAAGTATGAGAGCTCGCGTGGGTTGACCGAAGTACTTCGTTGAGAATGTCGATTGTTTCAGCAGGTGACAACTTGAGGAAAAGGCAACGGTGATAAAACAGCCGAAGAGTGTAAGAGTTGGGGTCGGGCATGTCAAAAGGGGTAGCTAGCCCATGCCGTCGTCGAACTCACACACGCTGAGGACGTTGTTGAAGGGAAGAACGCGTACTCATAGAAAACGAGGAGTAATGGGTTTATTTACAGTATCTACATGAAGAGTGGAGAACGTTACATCTCATCGGTCTAGCATCACTGAAGTGAAGCACACGCCGAGGAGCCGAAAACGTATGCTTAAAACCCCTCTGTCCTCCTTAGGTCCCTAGACCTGCGAAACTGCCGTCCAACCTTCGTCCAATCTGAGCGTCCAAAGTCGTCGAAGGACCCGCGTTGAAGGTTCACACACTCACTCCCACACCTTTGTTCACTGAACACACAGAAAGGAGGGAGCCTCGTAGAAAGGAGTCGTCACGCTTGACTCAATCGATCCCCGTCTTGGTTCCTGGGATGACCCCGCAGTTAGCTGGAGCGTTTGGCAAACGAGTACTGCTGATTGGGCGGGTTGATGCATCATATTCTTGTCTCGCTTTAGCGCAACTCAGTTTGAGTATATGAAGGGACAGGGACAGGTAACAGGATGAGCGCTAACTTCCAACTGGTTTTATTCCATGACTCTGTTGCACATTATATGGCAGCTCATAGCACACGTGACAAAAAAATCTAAACAACAAGCTTAAAAGGAACACACGACTGCAGTTCACTGAACGCGTGCCTACCATCTTAGAAAATCAAGTTCCTCGCCTGATAAAAATAAGGAGGGTGTACTCACGTACACCTTACCGCAACTGATGATGGCATCAGCCTCAGTAAACTCGTGCGTTAGTTGATTGTGACTGAGTCCTATGATCACGCATTTTTCAAAAACTTGTGGTTTGCATCCACAAGTCTTGCAATGCATGGCAAGGAACCCACTTGATGAAATTTTGTTGTTAACATAATAACTATGCTCGCGCAAGCGATCGTTAATATATCTTCCGGTCTGTCAAATGCACACACCGTTGCATGTCAAAGGAAACTTGTACACCCCAGCTCGAGTGCATTTGGTGATGCAATCACCAAATGCGGTAAGGTGTGCTTGAGTACACCCTCCTCATCTTTATCAGGCAAAGAACTTGATTTTCTAAAAGATGGTAGGCACGTGTTCCGTGAACTGCAGTCGTGTGTACCTTTTAAGCTTGTTATTTAAATTTTTTTTGTCACGTGTGCTATGAGCGGTGAAATAGGGTCATGGAATAAAACCATTTGGAAGTTACCGCTCATCCTGTCATCTGTCCCTGTCCCTTAAACTGAGTTGCGCTAAAGCGAGACAAGTTGGTCAAACGACTGTGGCGGTTACCGGGGTCCGTGAGGAAACGCCTTAGAACCCCTTTTTCCAGGTGTTTTCTTGCTCCTCTTGGTCGGTGAAGGCGACATTGAACCAACAAACAGCAGTCGGTCCGCCAAACGCGTCTCGCCTTACTGGTGCCGCACGCCTGTCCGAAGGGACACATTGTTGGCTTCACGAAGCGATTTGTCGCAGCGGGGCAGGACAGGCTAGAAAGTCACTACCCCCGCTCACCCATCGTAACAAGGGTGACAGGCAGCATGAAGCAGCATGAGTGGAAACAGTAGAACGTCGAATTCAGCAGGTTCGAACAGGACATGCAAAGTTCAGGCTGGCGCAAGGTGTTCAAAGTCCATCGCTAAACCGAGGCTTCCTCGGTCGACGCGAAGAAGAAAGGGAACAGCTCGCGTCTAGTGGGTATGCAAAATGACGCTTGGAAAACAATGCACCTCAACGAGCAGCAAAGAACGGCGAGGCCATCACAGAGGGCAACTAGCTTTTCCAATGCCGAGTTAAGGGGTGCACCTAAGGTGGCTCGCCTGGTTCACATCTGCGGCAAGACGGGCAGATTAGGTCAGCATGAAGTGTTGTTAAATTAATCTGCAATACACTTAGGCCCTTAATCCTGGTTTCTTAGTCACAGTACGGAAAGGCAGGCGCACTGTGGTGCTCCCGAAAATTGGGCTTCGATTAGCTTCCTGACGAATGTGCCCAAGTGGTTTGCTTTATAGTGGCTCCATTGGGGCAGTGGCAATACAGGTAAATCCACCGAAGAGCAAATAGATCCATGTAAGTCGCCTACACCGCAGCCTCAGGGCCGCAGGTGGGCTTCAAAGCCCTTTCTTCGCGTCGTTGATGAATAAGCTCACCAAGTTAATTTTTTTCACTCAAGCTTCTGTTTGAAGCGTCAGCTGCCGCGTATACACTTGAGCACTTCTTGCAATGAACCGCTTTCGTTACACCGGGGGAAATACTTCTGCATTGTTACCGCGCGCATTGGCTGTCAGCCGACAGTGCTGAGGCGGTCATCTGGCCGTGCGGCTCTTCAAGAGTTTGGGAAGAAGTTCAGAGAGCTCTCCTTGACTTCGTAGAACTGCCTGAACGGTCAACCCGGCTACTATACCAACAATTATTGCTGTGGCGGCGTGCGGGGCCGCCAAAAAACCGAAAAACTGAATTGCTATAGGTGTAAACTAAGGTGAACGACTTAGCTTAGCCACGAACGTATGCAGTTTCATAAATAATAGTTTCCAGTTCCTCCTATACTATCCTTTCTGCTATCCTCTCCCCGCAGCATTCCCTTTCATACCTACCAGATATGGCGAAGGAGATGCAGCGTGCGAAGCAAATCTATGGAGAGCATAACAAGGGCGTTGCCAATCCGGGAGCAGCGAAGAACACTTTAAGTCCGTAGACTGTGGACACCTCCGTCGGGGCGCGAACATCGACTTCAAGTCGAAGAGGATCCTAGTCAAGTTTGTAGCAGCCCCTGCTGTAAGCAATGCGTATACGTAAGCTGTCTTAGTTGACAGAGTAAACCCCGTTGAAGCACACCGAGCAAGTTTGGTATCAAGTCCCGCCTGAGATCCTCGTGCGCGATGCTCCAGAAAGGGGTGAGTGTTCCATACGGTCAGGTTTCCGAATGCTTATAAATCATGTCAGAAACCATCGTAGATGACTGTCAAAATCAGCGATAGCTTTCTTGTGTGACCTTCCTGCCCATCTCCATGCAATCTCGTGATGCACGGCAAACCTTATGGGCATATCAGCAGACACACTAAGGCGCAACCTCGTTGCCAACCCCAATGCCAAACCTGATGTCATTCACATAGTATATCTTGGTGTAATGTCCTACTCAACATCGCTTAGAACCCCTATGCTAAGTATGATGCCACTCTCCTAATATATGTTAGTGTAGTATCCTACTCAACCTCGCCACCAATCACAATGCTTGCCTTGATGGTACTCCAGAGCATATCTTATTGTAAAGCTCAACTCAAGCTCGCCGCCAACTCCAGCGCAACCAATGCCACACTCACAGTGCTCACAAGAGTTCTATGAACGAGCTCATGCTTTAGCTGGTGATTCCATAACACCAACAAGAATAATGGAGTGGCCTGAGGCTTAATGCCCAAGAGCTGTCGGAACTGAACATTGAAAACAGCTTGAATCAGCCCAAGGAACCCAAAACCAAGAGGCTCCACTTACCATCCCCATTAAAAACACACACTAGTGACGATGTACTCATCCGCCAGGTTCAAACACTTTCACGATCCAACGATGCTATTCATCACGATAATGAGAACAGACCTGACAAAGCGGCGGGTCAAGTATGTGGCCAATAGCCCAACACATTCTATATTTACTGGGAATGCCACAGAGCACTTTCTTCTCGACACTTTCTAATTCGGTGAAACATTTCACCCTCCGTTTCCTACACCTGGGCGAGCTGGACCGCTCCACCGCAAGAGCAACGCCTTACACTATGACCAAATGCTAGTGACTCACATAAAACAAGTCAATGGGTCCAGAAAAGTTGACTCTGCGCCAAGTTAGGTGGCAGCTGTACTCTGACAGGGACGACTCGCCCTAAGAGTTGTTCAGAAATAGTTTCTATCTCTCTCTGGCTTTTCAATCACTTTGAATATGTGCGACGCGAAGCACAAATGTTCGTACACACTGCACGCAACTCCGAGTGAGTCTTCAACGAACGGTCTGGTGAGGCACTTATCGGATATAGCGGTCAAAGGCCTTTCTGGGGCACGTTGACAATGAGCTTCACGTGTCGGGCGTAGCCCCTCTTCCTTCTTCACTGCCGTCATGGGGCTTCACGTTGTTTGCGGACCTCTTTCATCTGTTCCAGTAGCCATTCGCGTGCCCTTTTGGCAGAATAGAGGACACGTGCCGCTTCTTAGCGAGGTCGTTTTTTTTCTTCTGCCTCCTCGAGTGTGCGAATACGCGGCGGCATTTACAGCGTGTATTGTACAGGTCGATTCGATGCGAGTATGAACGCGTATCTGGCAAATGCCGCTGGCGCTATGTCGAGCGCAGATGGCGTGATATATATGGTGACGTCACACCGCGCACTCTAATATGACGTCGATGCTCGAGGTAATGGGCTTGCGCTGATGTGTTGCGGCTGTGGTCTAACCTTATTACTACCCGCCGTGGTTGCTCAGTGGCTATGGTGTTGGGCTGCTGAGCACGAGGTCGCGGGATCGAATCCCGGCCACGGCGGCCGCATTTCGATGGGGGCGAAATGCGAAAACACCCGTGTGCTTAGATTTAGGTGCACGTTAAAGAACCCCAGGTGGTCAAAATTTCCGGAGTCCTCCACTACGGCGTGCCTCATAATCAGAAAGTGGTTTTGGCACGTAAAACCCCGAATATTATTATTATTAACCTTATTAGATCATCCATACAAAAATGAGAGATAGCTAAAGAAGGCTTCGCTTCAAAAATGTTACACTCGGAATGTTTGATAGCTCCAACGATATCGGCAGTAGCGCAAACTTGAAATGCAGTGACGCTAGAAGGGATCTTTTAGGCCCTCACGGCTTCGTTGATGCCCATATCGGTTTCCCACAAGGCTTACAGGGAAGGAGAGCTAATGAAGAAAACATTGCATGGAGGGGTGAACACGACCAGGGAGCAGGTGAAGCCACCGAAAGATCTCAAGCATAGCCTTCTCTTCGACACATTGTCGCATAGATATACAGCATGCGTACGACACATTGTCGTACGCTTGCTGTATATCCATGGCAAACAGCGTGCCTACCCGATGAGAGTGAGCACCGGAAATAATTGCAAAAGAAAGATGCACAAACCATCCTGGAGTCACTATTGGTGTCAAAATCTAATCTGTTGGTGGCACGAACTGAAATATTCGAGCCGACCGCTGAAGCGCATCGCGACCATGCGGTTTAGGTGATTCTTTCAAATATTCGAGCAGCTCTCCCTGCTGTATATATATTGTCACACGTAGTGACGTATGAAGAACACAGTAGCAATACTGTGAAAGACGAAACTAACTTTTATTGGGCGAACCTGTGCCCACAAAACAGGCTACACTTACAGAATGGCGACAACGGCGAACACAGTCGGCGATCGTCAAACTTTCTTTAGCGGGTCAAGCGCGTCGGCTTTTATAGAGCAGTCGTCGAATGTTCCGGAGTAACCGCTCGGACCCGCGTGCTTTTCACAAAGTTCTACACCATTCGCGTCGCGCATACATGCAATCAGATTACGCAAGGTTCGGCGACAACAGACAGCGGATAGAAGCATCGATAACATTCTAGAAACTTCCGATGCATGTAGACGCGTCCTGCGCTGAGCGATAACATTTCGTAGACGTTAAAAGCGCTCACCCGTAAAATATAAACGAGTTCGCGTGTCAATTACCCCTCTCTCAAAAGGCATCGTCCCGATGCTACAAACATAACAGGACAGTGAAACACAAAAGGTCACTTGTTAAACGAAGTAACAAAACAACAAAAAACAAAGCCCAAGGTGACACAATCCAAAAAAAAAAAAGTCCAAAGTTCAGCTATGCGACGTCCTCAAAGTTCATTAGCGCTGGTGGAACGGTTTAAGTCGCACAACATGAACTACTTCAGATCGTGAGCGGCGCCGCGGTGATAGCGAAATGCAGTCTGGCACGACCTCATAGTCGAGTGCGCCAATGCGTCGGATGATCTTGTATGGTCAGAAATAGCGGCGTAAAAACTTCTCGCTCAGTCCTCGTCGGAGTATAGGGGTCCAAACCGAAACACGGTCGCCGGGCTGGTATTCGACGAAGCGTCGTCGGAGGTTGTAGTGTCGGCTATCAGTCCTCTGTTGGTTCTTGATCCGTAGGCGGGCGAGCTGCCAAGCTTCTACGGCGCCCTGGAGATAGGTAGCGACGTCAAGATTTTCTTCGTCGCAGACGTGCGGCAGCATGGCGTCTAGAGTAGTCGTCGGTTTCCTGTCGTAAACCAGCTTGAACGGTGTGATCTGTGTTGTTTCTTGCACCGCCGTGTTGTAAGCAAAGGTTACGTACGGCAAGACCGCGTCCCACGTCTTGTGATCGACGTCGACGTACATTGCTAGCATGTCGGCGAGGGTTTTGTTCAGGCGCTCCGTGAGACCATTCGTCTGCGGGTGGTATGCAGTTGCCCTCCTGTGGCTTGTCTGGCTGTATTGCAGAATGGCTAGGGTGAGCTCTGCTGTAATGGCCGTTCCTCTGTCGGTGATGAGGACTTCTGGGGCACCATGTCGCAGCAGGATGTTCTCCACGAAAAATTTCGCCACTTCGGTGGCGCTTCCTTTCGGTAGAGCTTTAGTTTCAGCGAAGCGGGTGAGATAATCCGTCGCCACGATGATCCACTTATTTCCGGATGTTGATATCGGAAACGACCCCAACAAATCCATCCCGATCTGCTGAAATGGTCGGCAAGGAGGTTCGATCGGCTGTAGTAATCCTGCTGGCCTTGCCGGTGGTGTCTTGCGTCGCTGACTGTCTCGGCATGTCTTGACGTAACGGGCGACGTCGGTGGTCAGACGCGGCCAGTAATGCCTTTCCTGTATCCTCGACAGCGTCCGGGAGAATTCGAGGTGCCCAGCGGTTGGATCGTCATGTAGGGCGTGCGGTACTTCTGGACGCAGCGCTAACGGAACAACAAGAAGGTAGTTGGCGCGGACTGGTGAGAAGTTCTTCACGAGCAGGTTGTTTTGTAGCGTGAACGAAGACAATCTAGGCTTAAATGCCCTAGGGAAAACGTCGGTGTTCGATCCCTTCTAAATACTCGACGAGGCCTTTTAGCTCCGGGTCTGCTCGTTGCTGTTTAGTGAAATCTTCCGCGCTTATTATTCCAAGGAAGGCGTCGTCATCCTCGTCGTCTTGCGGCGGGGGATCGATGGGGGCGCGTGATAGGCAGTCGGCGTCAGAGTGTTTTCGTCCGGACTTGTCGATTACCGTGACGTCATATTCTTGCAGTCTGAGGCTCCACCGCGCCAACTGTCCTGAAGGGTCCTTTAAGTTAGCTAGCCAACACAACGCGTGATGGTCGCTGACCACTTTGAATGGCCTGCCATATAGGTAAGCGCGGAATTTTGCTGTAGCCCAAATGATGGCGAGGCATTCCTTTTCAGTCGTAGAATAATTGCCTTCCGTTTTTGACAGTGACCGGCTAGCATAAGATATCACCCGTTCAAGTCCGTCTTTCTTCTGGACTAGGACGGCACCGAGGCCTATAGGCTACTGGCGTCAGTGTGGATTTCGGTATCGGCGTCCTCGTCGAAGTGCGCAAGTACCGGCGGTGATTGCATGGGTCGTTTGAGTTCTTGAAATGCGTCGGCCTGCGGCGTTTCCCCACTTGAATTCGACATCACATCTGGTTAGATGTGTTAGCGGCTCCGCGATGCGTGAAAAGTCCTTGACAAAGCGCCTACAGTAGGCACACATGTCAAGGAATCTACGCGCTGCCTTCTTGTACTAACTTGTATTGGGCGAACCTGTGCCCACCAAAACAGGCTACACTTAAAGAACGACGACAACGGCGAACACAGTCGGCGATCGTCAAAATCTCATCAGCGGGTCAAGTGCGTCGGCTTTTATAGATCAGTCGTCGAATGTGCCAGAGTAACCGCTACCCGCGTGCTTTTCACAAAGTTCTACACCATTCGCGTCGCGCATGCATGCAATCAGATTACACAAGGTTCAGCGACAACAGACGGCGGATAGAAGCATCGATAACATTCTAGAAACTTCCGATGCATGTAGACGCGTCCTGCGCTGAGCGATAATATTTCTTAGACGTTAAAAGCGCTCACCCGTAAAAGATAAACGGGTTCACGTGTCAATATGCATATCCATAAATGCTGGCGTGCAGGCTATCCTCGATTGAGAATCGAAGAATTGCATTACGTCGCGGCAAGGGTGATTGAGCGTGAGTTCTCGAGAATACCGGGGGCCTTGACATGCTTCTGAATCATCACAACCGCATCGAATTTCATCGTATGTCTCTTTGTTGAAATATTCTTTCTGTATTTTTAGTAGATTGCAGAAATATTCGGGAGATTCTAGTCGGTTTCCAATGATTTTTAATGGAATATTTGCAGGAAGAATTGGCGACGCTGCGCACGAACGCCTGCCGCAAGAAGGAATCTTCGCAGGGCGCTGTCTGCGAGGCAGAGATCAAGAGTATTCGTTCTTCTTCCTCCTTCGTGTGCCATTTCAGATTATGTCTCCAAATAGGTCTCCCCAGACCAGTGAATACTGGTGAACGTCTGATCAGTTATTCATTTATTTATTTTACCCTTAAGCGCACAGAGCTTTACAGA
Organism: Dermacentor variabilis; assembly: GCF_050947875.1. Classification (NCBI taxonomy): domain Eukaryota; kingdom Metazoa; phylum Arthropoda; class Arachnida; order Ixodida; family Ixodidae; genus Dermacentor; species Dermacentor variabilis. The sequence goes on from NC_134568.1 coordinate 31,695,814, forward strand.
TGGTAGTGGGGTACATAAATTAAGTAAGCAAAATATCAAACGTAATAACATCTACAATAGATATGAGGGGGAAATGTTAGGCTAAACACAACAGAAAGTTCGAATACAGGTACAATGCGAAGAACAGCGTATCAAAAAGAAAAAAAAAGTCGCCGTTTCGCTCGAAAGGCTTAAGCATGGACTGCGATAGCTAATTAGCAGACAGCCATACGAAGTAAGGATACTACTTTTATCGGCCGTATCAACTTGCAAACATTCGCTTAATTGCTAACTAAATTAACATGGTGTGAACGCGCACTGCGAACATGAACACATCACACTCGATCAACGCGGACACTCGCTGCCAAAACGTTGGCGTGAGGACGCGCGGCAGCAGCAGCGAGCGAAGTGATCTTCCTTCTTTCTATCGTTTCAACGCAAAGTGAGCGCCGAGAAGACAAATCACGCTCAAAGCTACGAGCCGCCGATGCACCTAGACTCTGCCCCCAACGCAGATCGCTTTTAAGATACGGCCACGCAACAGCGCGCAGCCGCCACATGCGCAGTTGCAGCTGGAGCAGAACGCCGCCCCCCTGCCCCCCCTCCCCCCCGGTGCCTCGCAACGTTGGCTGCCTCGCTTGCGCGCTTCCTCTCCGCTTCCGTCCCTTTCGGGGGGCGAGATTGAGCCACGATCGCAGTCTCCGCGTCGCCCTTGGATTTTACACGGAACCTCACGGCGACGCCGACGCCGACGGCAGAAATGCGCTTGGAGCGTCCATATAATTGCCATCGCAATAAAAACACTTCATGCGTCATCAAATAAGTCATTGTGCATGGTTGCACAAAATAGGTTATGGTCCAAAATCGAAACGATATTGAAGGGTTCCAGTCATTGGACGTGCGTGGGATACAAGACTAAAAAAAATATTAGAGCGGCAAATAGTAACGTGTACCTTGTGGTGATGATCTAAGCGCACTGAACTATAAGATGGGGTCGTAAAAATACTCAGCTTTCAAAACTGGATGATGGTTTAGCTTATGGAAAAGCATAACACGCCATGCCTTGCGACGTGAAACATATGACTGCAAGGAAAGGGCAAGGTCGATCCAAATAGGTCGCGTAGCTTCGGGCGAAAAGCGGTCCGGAACAAGTTGTCACCGACATCAGCAAGGGTGGTTATGGGAGCAGCGATTGAAGCGCGACCATGTTTCGAGGAAACAAACATTAGGAAAAAAAAGCGTTTTTTAATTAAAGCGAGACACCACAGTCAAATTCATTCAACGAAAAGGAAATTTCTATTCAGTTTTATATATGCGTGACGAGTAAAGAAAAACAACTATATTTTATTTTATCATTATCAATAAACACCTTCTGTCAGCGCCGCTGTTGACGCCGCTGTTGACGCCGCTATCGCTTGCAAAGCAATGTGTAGCTCTTGAAGTGACCAGAAAGACGCGTTTGTAAAGTTCACCTGTTAGAATTTGTCGACGTTTGTCTGAATTTGGTCACGCGGGTAGCTTCATCGTTTCTCAACTCGTTCAGTCAAAAGTAGTGAGTTACGACCGCTAGATAATTGCTTTAGTTGTTTCCATGCGACTGCGCAGGCCAGCAGGCTTGGCGTCCGACGATAGAACCAGCACTCTACACCTAAAGCTTGCATCGGCCTCAAAAGAAAGTATGGGGTTCAGGGGTGCGATTTCGACACCCGTACGGCAGATCTTTTCTTGCATCGCTTTCCGCGCCGAAAGCTCGAAACACCCATTGAATCGAATGACGGGCCATTTGAATATACAGCTCTAATGGCTGGCCACCAAAACAAATTTCGCGCCTTTGATAACAAAATGATGTCACTTCTGTTTTTAACGGATATGGCGTCACATTGTTTCTTCTTCAGCCGGAAGTGTTCCCATCTCATACAGATGGCACTAAGCCCCATGAACCGCCGATGAACCACCATGTTTTGAACGTATGGGCTTCTATGGAAGCTTCGCTACCGGGTATATTTACCTTGGAAAGGGTGCGTTTCATCCACGGGATACTGCTAGTGCGATGGTAGTTATATAACATAAAACGTGCTGTGTTATTCTGTATAATTTCAAGAGAATAAGTGCGATTGCAAGGGGTCCCAAATGGAGCATGCGTATTCAAGTTTTGGGCGCACTAATGTTTTATAAATTGTTAGTATCAGACATAGATAACTGCACCTCGAATGCACCTCGGCGTGCCCACGCGCACGCCGAGGTGCATCCTGTGCAAGGGAGAGCACTTCACGGGATCCAACCAATGCAAGATCAGATATGAGAGATGGCCCGCCAAGGGAAACAAGAAACGAAATGGCAAGCCTCAAGTGGAATTTCAGCGACCGGAGGGACAGGGAGCGCAACCTGCGCACCCGAAACAGCAGCTGCAACAGCGAGGCAGAAGCAGATCGAGAAACCGAGCCCAGGGTAACGACCGAAGAAAACGAGACCGCTCGGAGTTCTACCCGGTGCTACAGAACGCCTGGCGAGAAGGAGCACCACATCAGGTGAGCGGGACACCGCAATCCTCCCACGAGAGTAATGAAATTAAGGAACTTAAAGCAATCATACAAAAACAGGAAAGAATAATTCAGGAACTAATGAAGGCAATAACGCAACAGCAGCAAGAAAGTAAAACACATATTGCTCAACAACCCGCGATCTTAACACAGGAACCGCGGAGGGCATACCTCCCCCCGTCAAACGCATCCTCTAGGGCACCCTCACCTGCAAGAGGACCACCGGCAAAAAAGAGGTTGATGGAAGACTCAGAGAATCACGAAAAACGGAATCATGAGGAAGTAATGAGCCTATTAATAACAGTGGCAACGAGATTAGGTAAAATTGAGGAAAGGCAAAACAATATTGAAGCAAAAATAGAAGCACGCTTCGCAGCTATCAGAAACGAGACCAGGGAACAATATAAAACCTTAGCAGAACAAGTAAGAGTCCTTACAAATGCAACAAAGGCTACAGACGAGCTAGTACAGAAACATGACAAGCAACTGGTTAAGGTGATGGGCAAACTCTTTCCGGCCCCAGGACCCATGGCCTCCACTACAGTGCAATCTATCTCCCTCCCTAAAGCCAATCATGGGGAAGGGCCAGACGGAGATAAGAATATGGCAATGGAACTGTAGGAGCTTCCGCAGAAAGCGGGAGAACCTAGAGCTCCACATTCAAAACCTTGAAAAAAAAATCCCCGATGTCATAGCCCTACAAGAAACGAAGAAAAAAGTAAAGGTTCGGGATTATAAAACATATGAAAACGACAAGGAAGAAAAACCGCTCACGGCCTTCTTGGTCCATAGAAATCTAACAGCAATATAGCACGAAATTCAATCGAATGGTGCAGACTGCCTCCTGATAGAGGTAATACCGCTAAAAAGAAGCGAGGCCCCGCTCTTCATTCTAAACAAATATAGCACCCCCAAGGCGGAATCCTCCCCCATAATAAAAGCCATGAACGAAGCCAGAAAAATCAGTAAAACGAATCCACTAATAGTAGTCGGAGATATGAACGCACAACACATGGCATGGGGTTACAGAACAAATTTAAAGAAGGGAACTAGCCTCTGGCCACATGTTCAGGACGAAGGATACACGCTCCTGAGAGATCCGCTGGTGCCAACTAGGATAGGGAACAGTATGCAAGCTAACACATGCCCTGACCTGACCCTATGCAAAAACATAGTAGACGCACAATGGCACAACACGAACGAAAACCTAGGGAGCGACCATTACATTATAGAGACCACTATATCCAGCAGTACGCTCAAGAAGGAAAGAAGAAGGGTGACACAAGTGGTAGACTGGGATAAATTCAGAGAAAGGAGACAGGGATAACCCAGATGGCAAGAAGATTGAAAACCTAAATGAATGGATTCACAAACTCTTGAAAGACACAGAGCACACCACCAAGACGATAGAGATAGCAGCCGAAAACAAAGCCGCTGACAGCAGATTATTACACATGTGGCAGGCACATAATAGCTTACAAAAAAGATTGCTGAAACAAAAACACAACAGAAAACTTAGAATTAGAATAGCCGAACTAGAAAGCGAAATAGAAAGTCATTCTCAAAATTTAGTTAAACAACAAATGGGACAAACATGTGATCAAATGAGCGGAAAATTGGGGCTCAAAGACACATGGCATCTTCTGAGACATCTTTTAGACCCCTACCAAAAAAAAACAGCAGAGCCGCTCACCAGAGGGATGTAGCCCGCATAATTCATGCAAGCCCACTTAATATGACGAAGAAATGATAACGGAATTACAAAACCGATACCTAGGCACAACGAAAAACCTGACGCTTCCTAACTACAGCGGCAACCCCAACCCTGAACTTGACGAAAACATAACGGTAGCAGAGGTAAAGGCGGCCATGCAGAAACTTAGAACATCCTCCGCTCCAGGAGCGTATGGGGTGACGAACAAAATACTAAGAAATCTAGACGAGGTCTCTATTCAAGGGATCACGGAGTACTTTAACAAGTGCTGGAAGTATGGGTGGCTGCCAGAGACGTGGAAACACGCCAAGGTAACTCTCATAGCCAGGCCAAGCCAGGCAAGAAACTCAAACTAAGCAACCTCAGACCCATATCCCTAACATCATGCTTAGGGAAGCTATTGGAGCACGTGGCGCTATCTAGATTACAAGACCACATGGACAAGCACAACCTCTTTCCGCAGACGGTGATAGGCTTTCGGCCCAACCTGTCTACGCAAGATATAATGGTCAGGCTTTGGGAAGAGGTAATAAACACACCGAATAACACCAACACTAAAGCAATAATGGCACTGGACCTCACCAAAGCCTTCGATAATGTCACCCACAATGCCATCATGAATGCCCTCGCCGACTTAAACGTGGGGGAGAGAATATACTCATACATCAAGGCTTTTCTAATCGACAGAAGGGCTCAAATAACATTCGGAGCATCAAGTCGGATACAGTGCAATTAGGAAGCAAAGGCACACCTCAGTAGTCAGTGTTGTCACCCTTTCTGTTCAACATAACCCTCATACCCATGGCCAAGCTTCTTGCCGCCATACCAAACTTATGCTCGGCACTCTACGCAGACGACATCACCCTCTGGACAGTCAGGGGAAACGAAGGTGATATCGAGAGCACGCTACAGACGGGAGCGAATATAGTGACCGGATGCGCCAGGAGAGTTGGACTAACGTGCTCGCCACAAAAATCCGAACTCCTAGTTATCAGACACAGACCTAAGAAAAACGATCCCCCGGCACAATTGCATGTCAGGGTTGATGGTACAAAAGTTCCAGAAGTACAAATCTTGAGAATCCTGGGAATGCACATTCAAAACAACTGGAAAAACACAACTACACTAAACGAACTAGTCGCATGCGTTGGTCAAACCAACAGGCTCATAAGACGAATAGCTAACAAATACCAGGGAATGAAAGAAACAGATTTGAGGAGGCTAGAGCAGGCTTTCGTGCTCAGCCGTATAGCATATTCTCTCTCCTATCTCAAACTTCAGGCAGCGGAAAAGAACAAGGTTGAATGCCTCATAAGACAATCGTACAAGGCAGCCCTTCATCTCCCTAAGTACACATCAACAGAAAGGCTGCTAATGTTAGGCATACACAACACGCTTCCCGAGCTAGTCGAGGCGCACAGAATCGCACAGTATGACAGGCTAACAAAAACACCCAAGGGAAGACACATTCTAAGGACCTTGGATATCAGGCAAGAATACATAGGGACGGATGCCGTGCAAATGCCTAGAGACATACGCAAGTATCTGAGAATAGATCCAATACCGAAAAACATGCATCCCGAACACCACGCAGAAAGGAGGAAGGCGAGAGCCAAAGCCCTCCACAGGTAATATTCAAACCATAAGGAGGCAGTCTGTACGGACGTTGCAGAGCTCTGTGATCACGATGCCTTTTCAATAGGCGTCGTGGGCATGGACCTAAAACCAATCTCAGCCGCTTCTGTGCGGAGCAAAAAGGCACACGAGGCGGAGGAAGCGGCCATCGCCCTAGCCATTATAAGCACTGAAGCCAGCACGATTTTTAGCGACTCGAAGACAGCCGTTCGAAACTTTGCAAAAGGGAGGGTCCACAAACCCGCCAAACAAATCCTAAAACCACAAAATTTCAACGCCAGACCCATTAGAATCATATGGGTTCCGGCCCACGTGTCACATCCTGGGAACGAGGCGGCCCACAACTTAGCCCGAGGTTTCGTCAACTGGGCAGTGGGCAAGCCGGTCTTGAGGTCGGCCAGAGAGACCTTGACCACCTACCACGAGATAACATTATATTACAGAAACAACAGAAGGACGCTCCCGCCGCCGGACAAAAGCCTTAATAAACATCAACAAGTGGCCTGGCGGAAGCTACAAACTAACACCTTCCCCAACCCCTATATACACTCCAAGGCCTACCCATGAGTCTACACCCTCGAATGTAAGCTCTGCGGGGTCACAAAGGCAGATTTAAAACACATTTTATTCGACTGCGACAATATAAAACCGCAAAGAGAATGACATCTCTCTAACGAGCAAGAGTGGGAGGATGCGGTGTCCAGCTCGGACCCGGCGGTTCAACTGCAGGCCGTCAGCTGGGCTTTGGAAGTCGCCGACAGACAGGGCCTCACGACCATAACAGATGGCACTAGAGGAACTGATTGGACGGCCACCCCACGCACCCTGGAAGCCCACTAAAGTCAACCAAATCCTTTCTGTTGACGAAATAAAGTTGTTACCACCACCACCCGCCTGGTTGTGTTCCTGGCAAGCGTTGGCTAAAGACAACGACATGACGAGACCCAACGGCGCGACGCGTTCGACATGAGCGAAGGCGAGTTCCGAAGGCATTTTAGGCGCCCCAAAAACAGAATGCGATGGATTTGCGACGAGCTAGAATATCGCAGACCACAAGGTTTAGTAGCGCTGACACTGCAATGTAAGTCCAGTACGCGCTACGTCTTTTTTTCTTTTCTTGCTATGAGTTGTTTGCAGCAGTGCGTCTGGAATGTAGAATCTATTGAGTCGTCGCAACCGTCCGCCAGTCGCATCGTTACCACCATCGCTAGAGTCATTACGGTTGAGCGAAAAGGAAAAGGGGTGTGAGATTTCTCTCGACGCTGCCGGAGAAAGCCGAAGTCAAGGACGCTTCTTTGACAGCGGCAAGATTCTCGAAGTTGTGAATGTTTGAACGGAACTCTCATCGCAATCGTCGACCCTAAGAAGCTCAGCCACGGCTAAAGGAAATCCTATAAGAGCCGCGGCCTACACGCAGAGTACCGCTTTGATTGCTTAACTGGTGGTGCGCCACCTAGCGACAAAAATAAATAAAACAACGCAGATAGAATTAAACCACTTGCTGTCCCCGTAGGATGCTCTGTTATTACTGGAAATTAAATGTGCAAGTGTCGTATACAAGCCAATATTTTGTAAAGAAACGAGCAACACCTTTCAGTTACTATATCGTCCCCAAAGTACGAACAAAAATGATGACGTAACCTTGCGACAGAACGCCGCACGTTCATTAGTCTCCCTCGCGCCGCGACATTCCACTCTTTCTCTCAGTGACGTCACCCAGACGTAACAGTCAGACCGAACCGGTTCCAAAGCGAACCGTTACAGAATACGGCCCCTGGGGCCGTATTCTGTAACGTCTAGGTTACTTGAAATTTCGCGGTAAACAACACAGTCATCTGCGAAAAGGTGAACTGAAGAGGTTGCACAATCGGGTCTGTCATTAATATACAGTTGAAACTCGATTTAACGAAGTGATGACCGCACTCGAATTATTCGGTTAAATCGGGAAGTTCGGAAAATTGAGTAAAGAATTTTTCGGTCCTTTGAAATCTAGAATCGCAACGTAGCGACATCCAAAAGGTGCCGCGGCATTGTATTTGCTGCTAACCCACGCATGTGCGTGTAAAAAGTCTGCGAGGGGGCAAAATACCTCCGCCCCTCGCGCCATCTGAAGTTAACATTGTCAACACAAGCAGAGGACATTCGGGGTGATTCAATGAATTTTACAATGCCAGGAGCTTCGATGTGTATTGGAGACATAGGTAAATAATTGCGCATTGACAAAGAAACAGACGTGCTAGTAGACGAAACTGAAAAATTGCGTACAAATGTTTCATTCAAAAGTTTTGCACACTTTCCATCGTCAGATAAGGGAAGGCCATCATTGTCAACAAGTACAATTGCACTGTAGCTGGTATTTGTTACACTTTTCGATAACTTCCTCGAACTACTGACAAGCATTGAAGGTAGGGCACCTAATAGAAATCTAGCTTTAGCGTCTAAAACTGCTAATGATTAAGCTTGTGTAGCAGATTCGTGCGGGTGTTGAAGTTGAAAGCATGTTTCAACTGCACGACTGCTAGATCGCTCTATGCACTTTCGATAACATTTCCATCGTGGCGTACGGTATAACCATACGCCAATATGACCAAGCTGTCAGTCAGATTTATATAGTTGCCGTCGTAGTTTTTTTCTGTTCACCCCCTTCTCATATTCCAAAAAACTCTAAGTTTGGCCCGAAGAGCGAAGCATTTGCTGCGATATCCAATTAGTGGACAGCTATACGAAGTAAGGATAGTAGTTTTATCGACCGCATATGCTTGTAAACATTCAGTTACTTACTAAATTAGGAAGCATAGTGTCACGCCCGTATAAGCAAACATGAACATATCTCACTCGATGACAGCGGAAACTCGCTGTCAAAACGCTAGAGTGAGGAAGTGAGGTAGCAGCAGCGAGCGAAGCGACCTTCGTGCTACTTAACGCTTCAACGCAAACTGAGCGGCGAGAACAGAACGCACACGAAGTTATTATTAGCCCTCGGTTCACCTAGACTCCTGTACTCATGGCAGATCATTTCAAAATATGGCCCGGACGGACGCGCGCGGTCGCGCCATATGCAGCCGCCGCCGGAGTAGAACACACCCTCCCGCCTCGTCCCCGGTTCCTTGCGCGCGACGGAAGACAGCGCGCTTCCAGCTTTCCTCCCTTGCGCACGCGATATTGCGCCGCAATCGTCGGTTTACCCTCGCAAGCTTTCACTCGCACATACAGCACACTGCACGCGAATACGATGTCATCGCCCTCGGACTTTATACGGAACATGACGGCGACGCCGTCGACGACGGCAGCAAGGCGCCTGGAGTGTGCATATAATTATTGTCGCAATAAAACATGAAATATTGAGAAATGTACACCGAAACTTTTTCCAGGAATGCGGTTTTAACCGAAAAAAAAAAACACTGAAAGTTACCGAAATGCTGAGACGGCGATCGGTGCGCAGCCGCGAGCCACATGCAATCCCACGTCAAAACTTTGTTGTGCGTAGGGGATACAATTACAGTGTCGAAGAGCAGAACGTGCAGTCATAGAATACTTTTCAGTGTTAATAATATTAATGAACCACATATTCATCCACATGAGAAAGGAAAAAGAAACGGGCAAGCTCAAGGTGAAAAATTATCCGTTGAAAAATGGCGGTGAAGGGTCATCTAAAAAAATATTCACAGATAAAAAAGAAAAAAAAAAAGAATTTTCCGCTGCGCAGAAAAACGGAAAAAAGCATGCCGAATTTTGCGAAACTAAATAGAGAGGATGTTGAGCCCTACCCATACTCACCACGGGGGATTGTTCAAGTAGCCTCGGATTGATCAAGATAATGACCAGAGAAACTAAATTTCACTTGCAACTTTGCGAAAAAAGATAAATTCATATTACAGATGTGAGGAATAGATGACGTAGCATGAATTGAAAAGATGCTGCAAAGATCGAAGAAAGAAAGATGTAAATAAATAAATAAATAAATAAATAAAGAAAAGGAAATAGCTATAACTGGGCAACCACTTGGAATCAATAAAGAAGTCCTGGAAGGCAGCGCAAATATTCTTGTGACTGCACCCGAGAGTGGAGGCTTCAAGTTAGATGATAACGGGAATTGTCAGTTCCAGACGAAATTCGCAAAACTGAATAAGATTTTCTTCTCATTGTGGTCACACAGCGGCATGATAGAAATAAGTAATCTACTGCCTCCTCATCATTACAGAATATGCACAGGGAGGAATGCACCACAAGATAATTGTGTAAGTAAACATTTAGAGAAGGAATCCGATAGCGTAATTATGTGAGGGATACTTCAAGCCTGCATGTACTGCGACATTCGTAACGCCAGTGATGTAAGAGGTGCCGATACTCAGGTGAAGCAGGGAATATGGGGTTACGCAACACGTGTTTAAAATTGCGTGTACGGTATCTCACAGCAGTGAAGTACGTTGATAATGGTACCAGTACTGCAGGAAGGACAGGGCTGTATATATGTAAAGAGACGCCTTGGTCATTGAATCCGCTGTCTTGTTCAAAAACAGGCCATTATGACCAGGCATCGAAATTGCACGATTATATTGGTAAATAGCACGGAGTAGAAAAAAGAATAGTAAAAGAGGAGAGTTCCTGGGCGCGGCAAGAGTTGAACAGAGATTAATAATCTGGAACAATAGCAGATGTAGCGCTTGAAGGGCTTAATTTACGCAGGGCGAGAACTATACTGCTATGGACTCTGTCGAAAAATGGGTATAAAATCTGGCAAAAAAAGAAGAAAGACCAGTCAAGTTAGAGACTAATCGTTCCAACGCCTGCTTCTTATTCACACGGTGATGCGTCAGTTGCAACTGCAATGTTTGTGAAAAGAAAATATTGATATCCACCCGTCTTGTAGTACGAAGGCACAAAGAAAACACATAGGCTTTATCAGAAAAAATGCTTCGTAGCTGAAGAAAAATTTGTTCGGGCCCTCGCGTTTTGCCTTGATTAGTTTTCCTCCACCTTGCGGGCTTCCGCAGACCTGGGCCGCTATCTTGTACACGTTCGAAAAGCCGACATTCGATGTCGCCTCGCGCGATTATCCAGGCTGCGCCGATATGGCGGCTTAGGCCAATCTAGTCCAATCGCGTGAGGCGAAATCGAACGTCGGCTTTTCGAACGTGTACAAGATAGCGGCCCTGATTTTCCGATGTCAATGCTTGTTGAAATCGCCGTTAAATGATTGTGAAATGGTCCATTTAGATTGCAGTGGAAGATAAGAGTGGCCTTGTTGGAGCAAAAAAATGACCAACCCTTCCGCTACCGGAAGATGGGGGTAAGTGAAGCTTGCCCTGCGTGCACCTGACCTTCGTCACGGTTAAGTAACCCACAGGTAACGGTGCCAAATTCTGTGATAGAGTGTGTAAGCATGACTGAATGCAGACGTATATATATATATATATATATATATATATATATATATATATATATATATATATATATATATATATATATATATAGAGAGAGAGAGAGAGAGAGAGAGAGAGAGAGAGAGAGAAAGAAAGAAATAGATACAGATGCAGACGTAGAGGAAACAAAAAGGCGCGCGAAAATAACATCTATAGTTGAAACTAACGCTGTCTCTGCATATCTGTTTCTTTCTACGTCTTCGCTCAGTCGCGGTCACACACTTTGTCATGGATTCCAACCAACTAGCTCACCAGCGTGTTTTAAACCAGCTGCCAGATTGCTTCGGCCTCCCGCTATCTCAGCTCGGGATCTTCTCGCTGCTGTCGGATTGCCTAGGCTCGGGCGGCTCTAAAGGCGCGTTTATATTAACGCGATAGCATTAAGGAGCTCGTGTCGCAGAAAAGCCGGTGTCGTCGGCGCCGGTGTCGACGTCCGCGGCGTTGGCCGTGAGCGATAAATCACGGCAGGCACTTCATAAATAAAAAGCAACTTCCAAGATGGGCTGGGTGGGAATCGATCCAGGGTCGCCGGAGTGTGAGACGGAGACGCTACCACTGAGCCACGAGTTCGATGCTTGAAAGCGGTACAAACGCGCTTCTAGTGAACGCGGTGTTGCCTTAAAAACTTTCCGTAGAAAGTTATACTGCGGTGTATATCGGTAATTATGAGCATGTAACTTACAGAAGTCGCATTTACACGAGTAGCGAAGTACGTTTCCTCTACATTTCTTCTGCGCTTACCGCACACGCAGAGCCATCTTGCGGCAAACACAGAAGACCCCCTCCTCTCAATGTACGGCGCTGCCCCGACATGTGGCGCGCCATGCGCGCATTGGGGCTGTGCGCGGACCGGTGCCAGGCGCGTCGCAGCCCCGACTCCCTCTCCCCTGAAGACGCTTCGCCGTGCTCCCACGCGGGTTGCAGAATCAAGCGCCGTTCCTTTCTTTAGATTACTATCTATCTATCTCTCTGCCCGTGCCGATCACGACGTTTGGCTGGCGTAGATCGTTTCCCCCTCCGAGACACCGAGTTCTTTGGTTCGTTCCGTTTGCTCAGGCGCACGTTTCGTTGCCGCGCCGAACGCTGCGTTGCTCGACGCTCTCCGTGTGATAGGTGGGCGCAAAGTCCGATGCGGGGCGCCTCGTAAGTGATCCCTGCGCCGTAGCGCATTGTCTTACACCCCTTGGCAGGTCGATGGGAACGCTGTCGCGTTCCACTCTTGAAGGCGAAGCTTAAGCGTCCTCCAATTTTTGTTTACAGGAGCGTTCGCGCAGTGGTATTATGCTGCTCTCAAGTGCGCGTTCGGTGAACAAGGTCGGCTACATCGCGATTGGAGTCGAGGAAGCGGCACGACGTTCTTCTCACCGGCAGCGCTCGGGCAGCAGCATGCATCTTCGCCGTCATCTGACGGGAGCCGACCTTGTGCACCGAACGCACGCACCACTGTGCAAGCGCTCCGTCACGTGGCTTTTCTCATATTTCGCGGGCTTTCTTTGAAACCAGGAAAAAGGACTACGTGAGACGTATCGTAAAGGAAACAACTCGATCAGTGGTTTCTGAAGGTGCTCTACAAACCTGCGTATCATATACTTCGGGTCCTAAGCCAATACTTCAAAAGGTGGGTAATTTAAGTTAATTAATTAGTGAGTTATGGGGAAAACAAAAATTGCCTGAGTTACTATGGGCTATTGCGAATAGTACGCGTTCAGTCCAATTAACTTCCGACAAGCCTTTCCTTTTCAAATTCTTGGCTCAAGTTATGTGGGACACCCTATATATTGAATTTGCACACTCATTGGATCTAGTAAAGTTCGCACGAATGTAATCTGGGGCGTATGAAATCGAGACCACTGGACAGGAAAAAATAAATTAGGCTGCGAGATGAAACCTATTTGCGAGTGGCTCAACGATAAATAACAGTTTTAGAAAGCATTGCATGGACAAAAGGCGAAACTGACACTAAAGGGGCGGTATTCTTGCTTTCAGATTCAATATGGTGCTCGCAACAAATTTTCTTACACAGGTGACACTTCTCACACCAAGAAAATCAGTGGTCGAAGCTTCTACGCAGGAGACCCAGAAAATAAAACGCAGCCAACTTCTATGTCATGACAGACGTACATGCGGTATACCATCAAAAGTGCCTGTCTACGCATACTCAATCTACGGTTGTTCATCTTTTGCAAAATACCGATCGTGCGTAGACCTCTTGCGGCAATATAATCAATTGGAGGCACTAATTAACAGATCTGTCATAATCGTCTGACAGATCTGCCATACCAAGTTACTTTACTGATTCTTCTTTCGGTGTAATAATTAGGTGACATGTAAGGGAAATGTGCACTGGCAACTGGGCCTGTAAGTGGAAAACCTAGAACCGCACACCTACTAACCTTCAAAGTCATATGTAAAATATCAAACAAGGATTCCAGGTCACTTAGGTAGGCCTACAAGATCTGATAAAGTAAGTGAACGTTATTAGCCTTCAAAAAAAGCCAGTGTCATCAGAGTCAACGTAAGTATTGTGGAAATTATATTCAACTTTCGCTTCCTACATCACTATACATATACTCATCATTATCGCCAACATCATGTTCAGCGCGCGGCCCTGCCGAATAAAACGTCGAGGTAACAGATGTCTTAGAAGTGGTGATGGTGCGTAATCCCATGGCATTACGGCATTCATGCTGTGCGATTGAGCGAAGCAAGATAATAAGTAAAACCGGTGAACTAACCGCTGTTTCAGGGACACCTCTTGTTTGTTTGTCCACCTACTAAAATAAAAGCCGCCTTTACAAGAGTGAACTCTCTACTCAAGAATTCTGCGACCCATGTTACAACTGCACTCTATAATGCCGTGAAATTCTTAAAACTGCATGTTGAACGCTGTCGCAAGCTTTAGTTATATCGAAAGTAACCAATGCCAATGCTACTTGTTGCGCCGTGCTAGTAGAATTTCGCTTTCAAGACCGGTATTTGCCCTACAGGTTGAACATCCAGGCCTAGAGCCTATTTTACAAAGATTGAATAACTCCTTTGCAATAACAAAATTAGTTACGCGCCACAGAAAAGCAATTTCTTTAAGTTTGACTACATTAGAAATTACAGAAATCCACCTGATATTATCCAGGTAATATCCGCCGCCCCTTGTTTTAAATTATGGTATGTTTGGATCCGACTGCTGGTACGATCTGTTGGGAACTCGGCGCTGACGCCCGTGGTTGTACCTGGGTCGCAAGCCCCAAGGGTAGCGTTGGCCTGGCGGCCTGGGGTACAACTCGAAGCATCCGAAGGTCCCGGCAAAGCATGAGTCGACTGGTAACAACGAAACAACTTGTTTATTTTAACATCGCAAAGAGTTGGCGGTCAGGTTTGACCGAAGTAGAGAGACGGGAGAGCACTTCACTCAACGGAAGAAATCGGAGCCCTCCTCTGGCGTCCGGGGGCAGCTGTTTTTATACTCTCGCAGTTGAGGGCAAGAAGGAACCCCTCAAAAGACGAGCACGTGAATGTACAATGGGCTAATGGTGACGCACACTGTCGTAGCGATGCCGTAGCACCATGTCGTGGCGCTGCGCACGATCTCGTAGCACCTGGTCGTGGCGCTGCGCAGCACACTGTCGTGGCGCTGCGCAGCATACTGTCGTGGCGCTGCGCAGCACACTGTCGTGGCGCTGCCGGTCGGACACAATGACTGTAACGAGAAGATGGTCCCTGCTTTGGCATCGCCTGTTTCGGGCACAATGACTGGAACGAGATCCCTGCTTTGGCATCGCCTGTTTCGGGCCCAATAACTGGAAGGAGATCCCTGCTTTGGCCTCGCCTGTTTCGGGCACAATGACTGGAACGAAATCCCTAGGCGGTCGCATCGCCGCAGACGCGCCTGGAAACACCTGGCGATGAGTGTTGCGGTGACGACGATCGGCCAAAATGTCCGCCGCCCCGCCGCCGTCGCGCCGGCAAAACCACGTGTCGCAGGCGAAACGCAACAGACCGCCCCGCCGGGGAAAGGAGATCCCGATGGACAGGGGACTGCATCCGCTGTCCGGAGGGATGTCGCTCGATGATGCTCATAACCGAAGTCGGGCGTCCCTTGACGTTTCTTGAGCGCAGCGCACAGAGAAGGCCTCGTTCTCTCGTTCAGGTTCGCACGGGACACTGCAAAGTGACTTCGGGAGAGTTCACATTTTTGTTCTCGTTCCCGGCAAGCGTTAGAACTACGCTGAAAACTCAACCGCTCAGTCAGCAAGCACGGCACAACCCTCACTAAGCCCTGCCAGGCTCTTTCCCCTTTTTATACCACTGCCTAGTTCCTTACAGTAGTCTAGCATCACTCAGAACGCGTCCACAAATTGAAAAATTGCACTAGAAAGCATATCATCACTTTGAAACACTAAACAAAAGCAATATGTTAAAAAAAATCCTGCCTCAGGAAGAAAAACATCAGTAACAAACAATTTTGAGGCTGATTCCTACGTTAGGGGCTTCGACTTAAGCCATCGGCGTTACCGTTGAGACTCCCCTTTTTGTAACGCACCTCAAAGGAATATTGTTGTAAAGCGAGGCTCCAGCGCAGGAGGCGGCCATTTTTGGGAGAGATGGTCTGCAGCCATTGGAGAGGGCAGTGATCTGTCTCAATGATAAACCTCGAGCCGGCTAGATAGCATGACAATTTCTGAACGGCCCACACGAGACATGCACACTCTTTCTCGGTGGCGCTATACGCCTGCTCACGACTGGTCAGCTTACGACTAGCATACAGGACGGGGTGTTCTACTTCTCCATTTTCCCGTTGGCACAGTACAACGCCCATGCCTCGCTCACTAGCATCGCACTGAACAATGAACCCTTTTGTATAGTCTGGCGATCGTAGCACAGGCTGGCTTGTTAGGGCACTCTTTAGGGCGCTAAAAGCTCTTTCCTTTGTCTCGTCCCAGACGACTGTTTGAGGCTCTGTCTTTCTTAGAGCATCCGTCAGGGGAGCCGCGATATCAGAGTACCTAGGGATGTACCTCTGATAGTAGCCGGCGACACCCAAGAACGACCGAATATCGGTCTTGGTGCGCGGTTGCGGAAAGTCTCGCACAGCGGCCACTTTTATTTCAGAGGGGCGGCGACGACCCTGACCAATCACGTGACCGAGGTAGACAACCTCGGCCTGTGCTAACTGGCACTTAGGAGCCTTTACTGTCAAGCCTGCTTCGCGCAGGCGGGTTAGCACTGCCCGCAAGTGTGTCATATGCTCAGACCAGGATGCGGAGAATATCGCTACGTCGTCTAGATACGGTAAAGCGAATTCTTGCTGTCCCCGCAACACTTTATCCATGAGACTTGAAAAACAGTATGGCGCGTTCTTCAAACCAAAACTCAACACTTTAGGACGGAATGTTCCCATTGGTGAAATGAACGCCGCATACCTACTAGCCTCTTCTGTAAGTGGAACCTGCCAATAACCCCTGACAAGATCTAGGGTGGAAATAAACTGAGCGCTACTAACTTTCTCAAGGCGCTCCTCGATGTTAGGGATCGGATAAATTTGATCCTTAGTGATGGAATTAAGCCTGCGGTAGTCGACGCAAGGACGAGGTTCCTTGCCCGGTACCTCAACTAAAATCAAAGGGGAGGTATAATCACTCTCACCTGCCTCAATAACACCGAGCTGTAGCATTTTCTTTACCTCAGCCTCCATAATATCGCTCTGGCGGGGTGACACCCGATACGCCTTGGATCGTACTGGCTCTGTGGAGGTAAGTTCTATATCATGAGTAAGTACAGAAGTCCTACCAGGCCTCTCAGAGAACAGACCTTGAAACTCTTGTAATAGCTGGTGTAGTTCGGTTTTCTGCTCAGGCGACAGCGGTGCTTTACTGATAAGGTCACTAATGACTTGACCGGTGTCTTCCCTGTTCGTCACTGAGCCTAGTCCCGGAAGCTCGACCGGAAGCTCTTCAGGAACGTTTACCATCATGCACACCACTGCTTCCCTTTGTCTATAAGGTTTGAGCAGATTACAGTGGTAAACTTGCTGTGCTTTCCGCTTTCCTGGCAGACTTACCACGTAGTTAACGTCCGACAGTTTCTGAACAATTCGCGCTGGGCCCTCCCACTGCACGTCTAGTTTGTTGTTTAGCGATGTGCGCAATATCATGACCTCATCGCCAACCTCAAAACGACGGGCCCTGGCTGTCCGATCATAATAAACCTTGGCCCTCTGCTGGGCCTTTGTCATTGCTTCACCTGACAACTCCTGTGCCCTTCTTAAGCGTTCGAGGAGCTTAAGCACGTACTCCACCACGACTGGGTCGTCGCCCCTACCTTCCCATGATTCTCGAAGCATGCGAAGCGGAGATCGAAGCGAGCGACCGTACACCAGTTCAGCTGGCGAAAACCCCGTAGCCGCATGCGGCGCGGTCCTTAAAGCAAACATCACCCCAGGCAGACACAGCTCCCAGTCAGTTTGATGTTCAAAACACAAGGCTCTCAACACGCGCTTCATGACGGAGTGGAGCTTCTCAACGGAATTCGACTGTGGGTGGTACACTGAGCTGTGTAACAGCTTTACCCCACACCTTTCGAGAAAAGTTGTCGTCAAAGCGCTAGTAAACACTGTGCCCTGATCTGATTGGATTTCCGCAGGAAAACCAACTCGCGCAAATATGGACAGTAGTGCATTAACTATCTCAACGGAGCTGAGTTCTTTAAGCGGCACTGCTTCAGGGAACTTTGTCGCTGGGCAGATCACAGTCAAAATGTGTCTGTACCCCGTGGCTGTTACCGGCAGAGGTCCCACTGTATCAATAACGAGCCGTCTAAAAGGCTCCGTAATGATAGGTACCAATTTCAACGGCGCCCTCGATTTGTCCCCTGGTTTGCCCACCCGCTGACAAGTGTCACATGTCCTCACGAAATGGTCTGCGTCCCGAAAACACCCTGGCCAATAGTACTCTTGCAAGAGACGGTCCTTAGTTTTCTTAACTCCTAGGTGTCCGGACCACGAACCCCCATGTGACAAGCGCAACAGATCCTGACGATAGCATTGAGGCACGACCAGCTGATCGAACTCCACTCCTCGGCGGTCTAGATACTTCCGGTACAGGACTCCACCTCTTTCCACAAAACGCGCAGTTTTCCTGGCGATACCTTCTTTGACATTGCAGCGCACGTTTTCCAGGCTGCCATCCTTTTTTTGCTCGGCTATCAAAGCCGTCCGGCTGACTTTTAGCAACCTATCAAGTCCGTCTGACGTAGGCGCGATGAGCAAATCAGTAGATAGCTCTTCTAACTTTCCCGCGTCGGGATTTTCCTCTCCAGTATCTGGCGCCTTTAACGTTACAGACTCAAGTTTATTCAGTTCGGGCGTGCTCGGAATATCAGCTTGCTGCGCCTCTGACCCTTTTTCGTTGTTTGATAACGTCGGCCCCGCAACTACCGCCTTTGCAGCGAGCTCCCGAACCTTCGATCTGGTTAAGGCCTGAACACTAGCTTCACCAAACAAAAGCCCCTTCTCGCGCAGGAGGTGATCGGACCTGTTTGAAAATAGGTACGGGTACTGGGGTGGCAGCATAGATGACACTGCCGCCTCTGTCTCAAGCGCTCCGAAAGGTCCTTCAATAAGCACTTTTGCTACTGGCAGACACACGCTATGAGCTTCCACGGCTTGCTTGATCCACGCGCACTCGCCCGTGAACATATGGGGTTCTACGTAAGATGGGTGAACTACATCCATCGTAGCTGCGGAATCGCGAAGCACTCGGCACTCTTTCCCGTTCACGAGGAGGTCTCGCATGTAAGGCTCGAGAAGCTTCATGTTCTCGTCAGTGCTGCCTATTGAAAAAAACACAACTTTTGGTGTTGTTTCCGGACACTGCGCCGAAAAGTGACCCGGCTTCTGGCACGTATAACACAAGCGCGCTCGCCTCATCTCGAACCGCTTTCTGCGTTTGGCTGCCGCCGTCTCTTTACGTTTGGTCGGACTGCTTTCGCTCGCATCCGCACTACGCGTGTCCCCCTTTGCTCTCATGGGTGTGAACTTCGGCCTCTCAAACTTCGAGCCAAATTCACCCTTTTGACCGTCCTTAGCTCCGCGAGCTCGACGCGTCACAAACTCCTCGGCTAGCTCAGCGGCTCTAGCCACCGTACTCACGTCTGGCCTATCCAAGACCCAGTATCGCACGTTCTCCGGTAACCGACTATAAAACTGTTCTAGCCCGAAACACTGCAGAACTTTATCGTGGTCACCAAACGCTTTCTCTTCTTTGAGCCACTCCTGCATGTTCGACATAAGCCTATACGCAAACTCTGTATATGACTCACTTTTGCCTTTCTCATTTTCCCGAAACTTCCGACGGAACGCTTCCGCAGACAGCCGGTACTTTTTTAGCAGACTCGATTTTACTTTGTCGAAATCCTCTGCTTCCTCTCTATCCAAGCGAGCGACTACGTCGGCCGCCTCGCCGGGTAACAAAGTGAGCAAGCGCTGTGGCCACGTTTCCCGAGAGAACCCCTGCTTCTCGCACGTTCGCTCAAAGTTAACCAGGAACAAACCAATGTCCTCTCCAAGCTTAAACGGCCGCATCAGGTCAGTCATTTTGAACAATACGCGTTCTCCTGCACCGTGTGCCTGACTTCCATTACGAGCGCGTTCCATCTCTATCTCGAGACGCTTCATTTCCAAAGCGTGTTGACGGTCACGCTCTTCTTTTTTCTCTTGTTGCTCTCGCTCTTTCTGTTCTTTACGTTCGCGCTCTTCTCTTTTTGCAGTCTCCCTCTCTTCAATAGTCTCAAGGCATTCCGACAGCTCGTCATCCTCAGCCTCTAACTCAAGAATAGCCTTTATCAGTTCTGGTTTTCTGAGTTTGTCTGAGACATCCAGACCCAACTCTCTTGCAAGCTCCAACAATTTCGGTTTGCGCAACGACTTCAAATCCATGGCTGCTCTGAATGCTGCTTTCTCTACTGCTTACTATTGTCTTGCCGCAAACTAACCCGGCAGCAACGACAACCACAATTACCAGCTCTGTTTCTGACACTAACAAAAAGCCTGGCAACGCTCAGAAGAAGAAAGTCCCGCACTCACCAAACCTCGCAGGCAGGAATTCCGCGCAGTCGTTCCGCTGCAGGCAACCAGTCGTCACACAGGGCTCGTTGCACTGCTCCCGGATCGTCGTTGAGCTGCTCAGCATACTGTCAACTGCATCTCTTTGCTGCTGGCCTCCGTTGTCGTGATCTCGCCGCTGGCAGACAGTTGTTTGAAGTCGTAGGCGATCTCACCGCTGGCAACCAGATGTTTGACGTCGGAGGCGATCTCACCGCTGCCAACCAGATGTTTGGATCCGACTGCTGGTACGATCTGTTGGGAACTCGGCGCTGACGCCCGTGGTTGTACCTGGGTCGCAAGCCCCAAGGGTAGCGTTGGCCTGGCGGCCTGGGGTACAACTCGAAGCATCCGAAGGTCCCGGCAAAGCATGAGTCGACTGGTAACAACGAAACAACTTGTTTATTTTAACATCGCAAAGAGTTGGCGGTCAGGTTTGACCGAAGTAGAGAGACGGGAGAGCACTTCACTCAACGGAAGAAATCGGAGCCCTCCTCTGGCGTCCGGGGGCAGCTGTTTTTATACTCTCGCAGTTGAGGGCAAGAAGGAACCCCTCAAAAGACGAGCACGTGAATGTACAATGGGCTAATGGTGACGCACACTGTCGTAGCGATGCCGTAGCACCATGTCGTGGCGCTGCGCACGATCTCGTAGCACCTGGTCGTGGCGCTGCGCAGCACACTGTCGTGGCGCTGCGCAGCATACTGTCGTGGCGCTGCGCAGCACACTGTCGTGGCGCTGCCGGTCGGACACAATGACTGTAACGAGAAGATGGTCCCTGCTTTGGCATCGCCTGTTTCGGGCACAATGACTGGAACGAGATCCCTGCTTTGGCATCGCCTGTTTCGGGCCCAATAACTGGAAGGAGATCCCTGCTTTGGCCTCGCCTGTTTCGGGCACAATGACTGGAACGAAATCCCTAGGCGGTCGCATCGCCGCAGACGCGCCTGGAAACACCTGGCGATGAGTGTTGCGGTGACGACGATCGGCCAAAATGTCCGCCGCCCCGCCGCCGTCGCGCCGGCAAAACCACGTGTCGCAGGCGAAACGCAACAGGTACAATTTGAGCAACCTTGTACCGTGTTAGTATCCATGTGTCTTTAATAGAATAGTTCACTAAATTTAATATTTCGTTACGCGTTTCCTGAAATGGGATCGTTACGATTGCGTTGATGATGCGCCATCAGGACCAGGGGTTGTCAACAGCAATATGATCTAACTCAAACGAGATAATCTCTCTGCACCTGGGTGAGAGATCACGTGTAAAAGCAGACTGAATACGCGTCGTAAGACGTTTTCCTAATTCTTAAGCAATTACTTCCAAGGATGGTTCCTGTATTTTGTTATTATCCAGCGGAAATGTGACTCGTGCATGCTCACTACGGGGATCGCCCAAGAAAGAGGTGGATTATTGCAAGTTATAATCAGGAAGGAACTTTCGGAGCTGATATAACGTAAATGCCGTGGAAAGGCGAAAAAGCATGCTAAAATGAGAAGAAATACAGCCATAGGACCGATTAATTAATAATTCAAAATTTCAAGAAAATAAAATAAGTGAGGAAAGAGATGCAAGTTTAACAGGGCAATCGACTGGGCTCAATAAGAAATTTCTAGACGCCGGAGCAAACATCCGTGTGGCTGAATACCAAAGTCGAGGCTGTAAACGAAAGAACAACAGGCTCTGTTAAGTCCAGGTCAAGTCTTCGGAGAGGTGATTACAAAAATTATTCTTGTAATCAATTTGTAAACTGATGACGAAATAGCAACACGAAACAACCTGGATGAAGGAAGATGGAGTTACAGGCAGGACATCCGCCGTGTTAGGTGACGCTGTTCTCAGGGGGACATTGTCTGTTCTTAGGGCAACCAGAACAATGCATTAGTACTGTCTGTCATTATAAGTTACCCCAATTAAGCTTCGATGGGCAAAACCATCGCCTAGAGTGGATGCGTAACCGCGGTAGTGTTTCGCTGTAACCATTGGTCTCCGGGTTACGCAGTGACGTGGGTCCACGTGTTGAAAAGGTAAAAATCGAGAAGTGTTCTTACTCTTTTTGCTTTAGATCAGATGTCCACTTGTGAATTCGACGCTCTTACCTCTCCTTGCTTGTCACTTTCGATTTGTTTTTTCTCCTTTCAAGTAGAACAGCGCGTTATTTGTGCGCCGTCTAGGTCCTATCGATCTTGTGCGTCGACAAGCGGACGCTTCGATTTCAGTCAGCTGTGACAGCTTTTTGTGACTCTGAAAGCAGCTGCAAGAGATGTCTGCGCCTTTCCATATTTTTGAGACAGCGCGCAGGAGGCTGGCTGATGAGGTATGCCAATCGGTGCCCACATCAAGGCAGATGAGTGCAGCGCACTCCAATAGTCAGTTAACACGATCACACTGGGTGGCCCCGAAGAATGTCTGAATACACGATGAGTGGGTTGATCCACCGTGAACATCACTTTATAATAAGCTGCAATAAACTTTCAGTGCCGTTAGAGTCGTAATTATAAATAATGTGGCTCCGAGTCTGCGGAAAGAACAGCAAGTCACTGCGAGTCTCTGCGCATAAGCTGATGTTAGGCTTTAAAAGAACCTATAAACGCCGGGCACACGCGAAGTACAGTACGATGGTAGCCTTACTTAGGACGAAAAGAATCTTCTGCAGTCATCAAAAAGAAAACACAAGAAAGAAAGAAAGAAATCTTTTTTTTAATTCCTCATCGGAGTGTAATGTCATCCGTTTCTCAAGGACATAAATCTCGTAAACGAAAGTTATTTACTGATATCTAAAATATAGTGACAAAATATTATTTATTATAGCATATTATAAAGCGTAGTTAGTTCATGAGAATAAATATTCTAAACGCAACCGCGTTTGTCCAAAGAAAGGGCCCACATCGACGCGTTTACGCAAAACCATGAAATGTAGACTCTTCAGTATGTCCTAATTGAAGGTAACGCTTCTGCTCATTAAACTAAGGATCAAAAGGCTTAGGGTCGCTTACTTAAAGTACGTGCACTTGCGCACAGGGTTCATTCTGGCGCCGCTGGAACAGTTGAAGGCGACGGAGAAAGGCTCGAAATTTGCGGCCACCTCATTGCACCCGCTGGCGAACACGCCGCGCAGTGTCCTCGGCTGGCGACACAAGCTGAAACAGACCGTGATGAAGAAAACCTGCTCCTCCGAGTACGCCTCCATGACGCGCTGGGACGAGCTACGCGCTCTCTGCTCGAAGGCAGCGTGCGCCACCTCGAGTGCCGGCAGCTCCTGGATGCCGTCGCCCTCCTCTTGGACGGTGCACTCGCTGCGGTTTATAGCCGGGAAGGGCACTGGTTCGTCGAGCAAGTTGCCTTCGGCGTCTACGCGCAGACCGGCGTTGTCGAAGACGCGCACTAACTGTCGCGCAAAATCGAAGCCGATGGTTCCCAAGCGCATGGCGGCGGTGCCGTTGGGCGACGAGAACACGTGCTTGCTTAGCGCAGCCACCGACATAAGCACGCTGTTCGTCAGGTAGTCGTAGGTTAAGAACGGAAGCCGGTAATTCCGCGGAAGTCGCGGCACCGGGTCGTGAGTGGGCCCGCCTCGATATAAGCGCATCATGTTTTGGCGTGCGTCGATCCAGTATTGGATGAAAGTGTCCTTAGCAGAGGAGAAGTTAGCGTAGAGAGCTGTCAAAACGTCGCTGGTGAGGAAGTCATTCGGCGGCCACAGGACAGCCGAGAACTTGTCGAGCTTGTTCGCGATCAAATTGCGAGTAGCATTCGTAAGCGACGATATATTGGCAACCTTATCGAGCGCAACAAGCGCCACGTCGGCCAAGTCCTTGTCGACGCTCCTTCGGTCCTCCTCGTCGAAGTTGACGGCCACGTAAAGGGAGGGGACGAGCGGTCCGTACATCTCTTCGACCTCTTGTGCACAGAACATGCGCTGTTGGAGAATGGCGAAGGATTTGATACTGTATACGGCTAGGAAAATGTCGCCGTTGACGAGCGGCGCGAACAGCTGGACGAAGAACCAGGAGATTTGTTGCAGCATTTCCCTTCTGGTGTATTTGCCAAAGAGCTTGTCGATGGCCTCAAGGAGCGCCTTGTCGGAGACTGCCACGCTTTCGAAGGTGTCGTATCCAGTGGCACCGTGCCCTCCAGCAGCGACTGTTGCGTCCAGCTGCTCTTTCCACTCCTGCGATGGTATCGCGGGCGTGTTCTGACCCATATTTCCGACAGGAATCCTTGCGGGACGTTTGTCAGGGTGCTGGAAGACGAGCGTGAGCTCATGGAAGATGTCTTCCTCGACGGTGGCAATTGTTGAGATTTCGGTCACACTAAGGTCGGATTGTGCGCCCCCGCTAAATAAGGCGTAGAACATTTCCCAATATTTCACGTAGTTCTGCCCGCGAATATCTTGCTGGTAGATGAACCAGAAAGGCACCATTTCCCCGTAGTTAACCAGCAGGTCAGTCTTTGAACTAGTCGCGCTGAGCAGTGGCCGTGCTTCAAACCAGAGGTTGAGGCGCCAGTTGTAGGCAAGGTCCAACAGCACTCCGAGCGGATGCACACCTTCGGTCGGAGGTTCGGGCCACAGTATCCTTCGCTCTTTCATAAACTGTCGCAGAACGTCCAATCTCTTTTTGTGTTCGCCGTGCATGTTGTCCTCGATGCAGGCTTCGAAAGCAGCCAGTGCATGACGACCCGCAGCCAGTCTCGCAGCTCCCGCGGAAACTACGTCCTGCAAAAGGGCACAGAATGGGCACCCAGGGCACATGAGCGCGCAGTGTGATACAAAACTCGACTAAATGCTGCTTTTCCTGTAATGCACCAAGCAATGTGTCACTAGTTGTTTCTGGGCTAGTTGGTCGATACTTATTATGCTGTTATCGGATAAGAAACAATCTGAAGTAAGCACGATAGAAGAGCGTCGCTCGCAACTAAGTTTATTGAGTAAATACGGGTTCACTGTTTATAGGGAAAGTGCCAACGTGCGCAAACACATTTGCGCTGCACAGTAAGGCCCCGGAGATAAAATTGCAAATATGCATGCCTATTCTAATATACAGTAAAAAAATTAGTGTTCAGTGCTGGGTATAGCCACAGACGTATCGCTGACAGAAATGTCGTGTTTATTTTTGATGTAATATGCCTTCATTAACTCACGGGCCAAGACATCTATGCTTCTGTCGAGTACGTAGATGTTAAAGAAACTTGGCTCACCCATGCCGGAACAAAAGTGCACAGACAAATGTCCAGCATATTATCGACAGGAAGTTCATGCTGCCTTCCCCTATCATTAATGCATAATGCTTTGCGTTCTATTACTCTACAATAAGAGTGCCGTGCATTCAGGCATGTTTCATCATCATCATCATCAGCCTAGTTACGCCCACTGCAGGGCAAAGGCCTCTCCCATACTTCTCCAACAACCCCGGTCATGTACTAATTGTGGCCATGTTGTCCCTGCAAACGTCTTAATTTCATCCGCCCACCTAACTTTCTGCCGCCCCCTGCTACGCTTCCCTTCCCTTGGAATCCAGTCCGTAACCCTTAGTGACCATAGGTTATCTTCCCTCCTCATTATATGTCCTGCCCATGCCCATTTCTTTTTCTTGATTTCAACTAAGATGTCGTTTACCCGCGTTTGTTGCCTCACCCAATCTGCTCTTTTCTTATCCCTTAACGTTACACCCATCATTCTTCTTTCCATAGCTCGTTGCGTCGTCCTCAATTTCAGCAGAACCCTTTTCGTAAGCCTCCAGGTTTCTGCCCCATATGTGAGTACTGGTAACACACAGCTGTTATACACTTTCCTATTGAGGGATAGTGGCAACCTGCTGTTCATGATTTGAGAATGCCTGCCAAACGCACCCCAGCCCATTCTTATTCTTCTGGTTATTGCAGTCTCATGATCCGGATCCGTGGTCACTACCTGCCCTAAGTAGATGTATTCCCTTACCACTTCCAGTGCTTCGCTACCTATCGTAAACTGCTGTTCTCTTCCGAGGCTGTTAAACAATACTTTAGTTTTCTGCAGATTAATTTTCAGACCCACCCTTCTGCTTTGCCTCTCCAGGTCAGTGAGCATGCATTGCAATTGGTCTCCTGAGTTACTAAGCAAGGCAATATCATCAGCGAATCGCAAGTTGCTAAGGTATTCTCCATCAACTTTGATCCCCAATTCTTCCCACTCCAGGCCTCTGAATACCTCCTGTAAACATGCTGTGAATAGCATTGGAGATATCGTATCTCCCTGTCTGACGCCTTTCTTTATAGGGATTTTGTTGCTTTCTTTGTGGAGGACTACGGTGGCTGTGGAGCCGCTATAGATATCTTCCAGTATTTTTAAATATGGCTCATCTACACCCTGATTCCGTAATGCCTCCATGACTGCTGAGGTTTCGACTGAATCAAACGCTTTCTCGTAATCAATGAAAGCTATATATAAGGGTTGGTTATATTCTGCACATTTCTCTATCACTTGATTGACAGTGTGAATATGGTCTATTGTTGAGTAGCCTTTACGGAATCCTGCCTGGTCCTTTGGTTGACAGAAGTCTAAGGTGTTCCTGATTCTATTTGCGATTACCTTAGTAAATACTTTGTAGGCAACGGACAGTAAGCTGATCGGTCTATAATTTTTCAAGTCTTTGGCGTCCCCTTTCTTATGGATTAGGATTATGTTAGCGTTCTTCCAAGATTCCGGTACGCTCGAGGTTATGAGGCATTGCGTATACAGGGTGGCCAGTTTCTCTAGAACAATCTGACCACCATCCTTCAACAAATCTGCTGTTACCTGATCCTCCCCAGCTGCCTTCCCCCTTTGCATAGCTCCTAAGGCTTTCTTTACTTCTTCTGGCGTTACCTGTGGGATTTCGAATTCCTCTAGGCTATTCTCTCTTC
This sequence comes from Dermacentor variabilis, assembly GCF_050947875.1. Lineage (NCBI taxonomy): Eukaryota > Metazoa > Arthropoda > Arachnida > Ixodida > Ixodidae > Dermacentor > Dermacentor variabilis. The sequence continues at coordinate 31,723,079 of NC_134568.1, forward strand.
CACTATTGTCGTGGGTGCCACTGGTACTGTATAAATCTCTATAGAACTCCTCAGCCACTTGAACTATCTCATCCATATTAGTAACGATATTGCCGGCTTTGTCTCTTAACGCACACATCTGATTCTTGCCTATTCCTAGTTTCTTCTTCACTGTTTTTAGGCTTCCTCCGTTCCTGAGAGCCTGTTCAATTCTATCCATATTATAGTTTCTGATGTCCGCTGTCTTACGCTTGTTGATTAACTTAGAAAGTTCTGCCAGTTCTATTCTAGCTGTAGGGTTAGAGGCTTTCATACATGGGCGTTTCTTGATCAGATCTTTCGTCTCCTGCGATAGCTTACTGGTTTCCTGTATAACGGCGTTACCACCGACTTCTATTGCGCACTCCTTAATGATGCCCATGAGATTGTCGTTCATTGCTGCAACATTAAGGTCCTCTTCCTGAGTTAAAGCCGAGTACCTGTTCTGTAGCTTGATCCGGAATTCCTCTAGTTTCCCTCTTACCGCTAAATCATTGATTGGCTTCTTGTGTACCAGTTTCTTCCGTTCCCTCCTCAAGCCTAGGCTAATCCGAGTTCTTACCATCCTATGGTCACTGCAGCGTACCTTGCCGAGCACGTCTACATCTTGTATGATGCCAGGGTTCGCGCAGAGTATGAAGTAAATTTCATTTCTAGTCTAACCATTCGGGCTCCTCCACGTCCACTTTCGACTAACCCGCTTGCGGAAAAAGGTGTTCATTATCCGCATATTATTCTGTTCTGCAAACTCTGCTAATAATTCTCCTCTGCTATTCCTAGAGCCTATGCCATATTCCCCTACTGACTTGTCTCCAGCCTGCTTCTTGCCTACCCTGGCATTGAAGTCGCCCATCAGTATAGTGTATTTTGTTTTGACTTTACCCATCGCCGATTCCACGTCTTCATAAAAGCTTTCGACTTCCTGGTCATCATGACTGCATGTAGGGGCATAAACTTGTACCACCTTCAATTTGTACCTCTTATTAAGTTTCACAACAAGACCTGCCACCCTCTCGTTAATGCTATAGAATTCCTGTATGTTACCAGCTATTTCCTTATTAATCAGGAATCCGACTCCTAGTTCTCGTCTCTCTGCTAAGCCCCGGTAACACAGTACATGCCCGCTTTTTAGCACTGTATATGCTTCTTTTGTCCTCCTAACCTCACTGAGCCCTATTATATCCCATTTACTACCCTCTAATTCCTTCAATAACACTGCTAGACTCGCCTCACTAGATAGCGTTCTAACGTTAAACGTTGCCAGGTTCAGATTCCAGTGGCGGCCTGTCCGGAGCCAGGTATTCTTAGCACCCTCTGCAGCGTCACAGATCTGACCGCCGCCGTGGTCAGTTGCTTCGCGGCTGCTGGGGACTGAGGGCCGGGGTTTGATTGTTGTATTCATATAGGAGGTTGTGGCCAAGTACTGCACCAGGGTGGCCAATCCTGCTCTGGTGAGAGAGTGCGTTACCGGTTCTGGTCACCGGGATCAGGCCGCACTCCAGGCCTGTTTGTGCAATTTTCTCAACACACGTTTTTTTTGTATTTTCCGGTGGAGAATTGCGCGGCACCGGGATTTGAATCACGGTCCTCTTGCACTGGAGACGGATACTCTACCGTCCCCGCAGGAGTTAAATTAAAAATTGGATTATGGGGTTTTGCGTGACAAAACCACTTTCTGATTATGCACGCCGTAGTGGAGGACTCCGAAAATTTCGACCACCTGGGGTTCTTTAACGTGCACCAAATTCTAAGTACACGGGTGTTTTCGCATTTCGCCCCCATCGAAATGCCGCCGCCGTGGCCGGGGTCCGATCCCGCGACCTCGTGCTCAGCAGTCTAACACCATAACCACTGAGCAACCACGGCGCATCCCGCAGGAGTTGTACGCCTCATTTAACCTACAGTGGTGCCCTATTTGATCAGTCAAGGTGGGCCAATCTGAGCTCGGTTATACCGCATGGATGGCACTCGGCTAGAGAACCTGGTATTTACCACCTGCACATGTGTGGCCACACATAATTGAGGATAAATAATTTTTTTAGGAGGGTTTCCGTACAGTGATAAAATGAAGGAAAAGACATTAAAAAGAAAGAAAAAAAAGGGGGAAAAGAAGGAACATAATTTGTGATTTGAACTCGTGATCCTTCAATGTTGCCCGGAAAGGTAGCTCAGTCGGTTGGTTCGTCAAGCCAGCGGTTACTTTCAAGCACCATGGCTCCTGCTCCGAGCCTCATACTTATGTGGAAAGGGACTGATGATGTCCGCGACAGTCAATTTTGGAAGTGGTTGGAAGGCATAATTTCTTGGAAAAATGGCCGCCAGAGGAGCAGCGTGAACTCGAGCGGCTTTAGAGACTAGGAAAACTGCCTTAAAATATTTAGACTTGAGGGGAAGCTTCGTTAACAAACTATAACACGGCAATCAGCACTCGAATACGACGAGAGAAATTATTGAGACGTGGAAAATTCCCTTGAAATAAATCTGGTTTGCGAGACAAATGCTTGTATGTATTGAATCTCTTAAAAGATGAGGGGGGAAATATGCGCTCACCGAGAGGGCATCGTCAGCACGAGACCACCACCAGGCACCTTACTGAGATGTGGAGAGCTTCGCGGCCGGAACGAAGCCTCCCCTCTCCGCCGGCCAAGCGTGGAAAACGCGCTTTCCGATCGCTCAAGGTTGCGCAGGCATAGTGTAGCTCTAGCGTCTAGGAAAAGCTTAAACAGGTGCGAGGGCGGCACGCATAGCGTGGGAAGCTAGCCGCCGGAATAGCTATCTCAAGTACTGCTGCCGGCGAGGGCGAAATACCTTCGTGTAATTATAATAACCCTAATAGGACTTCTTTCAAAGAAAACACACACAAAAAAAGGAAACGGCTCAGAAGGCTATACTTCGAGACATATGACTGATGCTTTTCTATATATATGTATTCATCTCATCTATGGGATTGCATGCGCGCGCTCTTGCTTTGTCTCTGCGTGTAGTAGTTAAAAGAGCCAGTTTAAGGGCGGAGAAGAAGGAAGGAGAGGAAAGCAATATTGCAGCGCCGTGGTTTTAAAGCGCAACCGTGGTAGGGAAACGGAAGGCGATATAAGCATGCGTGTCCATGATACGCACACGACAAACTGCCTTACAATATTTAGACTTGAGGAGAAGCTTCATTAACAAACTATAACACGGCAATCAGCACTCGAATATAATTATAACCCTAATAATAATTGTAAATATTCATCTCATCTATAGGATCTAAAGCGCGCGCTGTTTCTTTGTCTCTGCGTGTAGTAGTTAAGAGAGCCAGTTTAAGGGCGGAGAAGAAAGAAGGAAAGGAAAGTCTCTGAAAGTCTCAGGCATGTTTAAACGGCATCAAATAGCGGTGTCAAGAGAAGCGGCCGCATACTTGGCCTCCCGTGCTGTTAGCATTAACATGGTGGGGACATACAGGAGTGTCCAAGGAGAAAAATGGTTATATATATATATATATATATATATAACATTCCCGCGCGCGCGCGTTTGTGTGCGTGCGTGCGTGCATGCGTGCGCGCCGAACCGCAGTAGGACAATACCGTGCACTAGTGGTGAAGAAGGAAGCAAACGAAGAATAGAGACAGTGTCCGGGCAACCATGTTTGTCTCCGTCCGCAACGTCCTGCTCGCGTCATACAAGTCGACAGCATAAAGACCTGGCAGCCACCTCATGGGCCTCGCATCGCGATGCAAGTACACAACACCACGCAGTGAACCCCGAGCGCACAGCTCCACCACCGACATCGACCAGCATCATGACCGTATCCACGCAAGCCTTGGACATACCCAAGTACACCGGATCAGCGGACGATGGGCCCGTGGAAGACTGGTTTCTTCTCTTCGAGCTCCATGCATCCGTTGCATCATGGTCGGAAAGGGATATGGTCAGGATATCCCTGGTCACCATATCCCTGCGTATCTGGACACTGCGGCCTTTGGCGCTGTCAGCATCACCGGACTGCTTAAAGCCAGCTATCCAGCGGGCGTGCATTTCTTTGGCAGCAGTGGCAGCGTAACGATCAAAGCATCTGACGCATCTAATACCCCTGTCACACGGGATTCGAATGACATTCGCATATAATCCCATTAATCGAGATTTACACGAGAAAATTTAATGTCATTCGAATGGAATGACATTTGCCATCGAATGAGTTAGGGAAACTCATTCGCATTCGATTTCGAACCGAATGTATACTCTTGACCCCAGATAGACAACAGCGACACGCTACACGAAAAAATAATGCGTGCATCAGCTAAGTCAGAAGATATTTTTTTAGACTTATAAAGAGGAATAATTATTTCTTCCGCGATGATATTTTCACCACGGGCTGTGCTCAAGCGCTATTACTCTTTGCATCAGGAGTCTGTTGCGGCGGTCTGCCATATTGGATGTGTTGATCGAAGTGCTTTTAGTTGAGAATACTTGGCGTCAAAATGTTTTCGTCCGTTTCAAAAGTACTTGCAAAAGTTCTTAAACAAGTTTAATAGGCACAAAATTTCTTTGAATTTCACAAACTTTGTTCCAGATCGTCATTGCTATCATTTGCGAATGCCATCATATTTTACTGTGTAGCACCACAACAGACCGAATGGCATTCGATGCATCGAATGTCATTCGATTCGAATAACATTAAATCTTCCCGTTTGACAGGGGTATTATAGCTTGTTTCCTGCTGTCATCTTCAGCAAGCAAGATACTGCAAGACTTCAGGAGACAGTCCGGGAAATTTTGCCACTGCTCTCGGTTGCGCTGATTCATCTCAGCGCATAGGGACAACTGCCGCTTCTGCGCATTGCCAGCGTTTGGACACGCGTGGTTCACCTGCTTATCTGGACACTGCGGCCTTTGGCGCTGTCAGCATCACAGGAGTGCTTAAAACCAGCTATCCAGCGGGCGTGCATTAATTTGGCAGCGGTGGCAGCGTAGCGGTCGAAGCATCTCACGCACGGGTGCCATTTTTGGTCCTTGTTGTTCTTTTACAGCGAACCTGTATACCTGTACCGTCCAAGGAAATTTTCGTGTCGTTGTGGTAAGCAAAAAATCACCATAAGTGGGCCGATCCTGAAGCTAGTACAATGCCGGGCCGAACTGTGGCGGAGGTGAAGCAGGTGTTAAGCACTCCCCATACGTGGGCCGATACCGAAGATAGTGCAATACCGGCCCGACCTGCGGCGGAGGTGAAGCAGGCGTTAAACACGCCTGCTTCACCGGAAATCCGGAAATACGTGGGCCGATCCCGAAGATAGTGCAATACCGGGTTGACTCGCGGTGGAGGTGCAGCAGTCATTAAGGGGCCCACATACACAGCTTCGCTGGTCATCCTTCTTCACAGAGTGGATCGGCACTGAGCTTTTTTTACTCAGTAGCTATCACTGCTGCCTTTCCTCAGTGTTTACTTTGCATCTTTCTTTTGCGTGCATTTTTGTGTATGCTGATACTGGCTTGAGTCATGCAGAAGTAAATCAATGATGTAAGAGATGAACTCCGACAGGGGCTAAAGACAATCCGTGTCTGTAGAAAGGGACTTCCGCGCGCAGATGAAAGCAGTGCGAACAGAACTTCGTGATGATGTTCGCAGTATGGATCACATGAATGGTGTCTTCGAAGACATTTGACGGAATTACGACGCCATTGTGGCGGAAAACGCTGAGCTGGAGGATGAAAATTGTGAGCTACGCGCTGAACTTGATGGAATAAAGAAACGCCTTGCAGACGCAGAGTCTCGTTTACAACACTTCGAACAATATTCGAGGAACAAAAATATTGAAATTAAAGGTATCGCGGAAAGCCCCAACGAGGATGAAACTGATGTTGTTTGCAAACTTGGACAGCTTTCAGGGGTGAGCGTTGCAGCAGATGACATTGAGGTTTATTGTCACCGTGTTCATGCTAGAAAGAAGCCAGGCTACATTATTGCACATTTCACGCGACGACAAAAGCGGGATGCTCTGCTTGAGAAGGCAAGAAAGCTGCGTCTTAAGAACAACGACTTTGGCAATGAATCAGCGTCGCCCGTCTACGTGAATGAACACTTATGTCCAACACTAAAACGTCTCCTCGGAATGGCTTCGTCTAAAAAGCGCGAAAATGGGTGGAAATACGTATGGTGCCGTAATGGGAAGATCTCTGCGAAAAAGTCGGATGGATTAGAGACCTTTGCCATAAAGCAGGAGCACGATCTGTAAAAGATCTAATGAACAGCTCTACATACTTATCGATTACACTTCAAAATGGAGCAATACGAAGACAACGAATTACGGCGCCACATCAGAAACGAAAGCAAATTTACAACAGAATGTGTTGAAACAGGTCAGGCAGTACTAAAACACGAAGGCGCAGACCGAGACGTAAACCTCGCAATATTTTTGCATTTTGTTTTGTAGAAACATCCTCCAATGGATATGAAATTGGCACTTGGCAACAACTGTTATCGTGGATGCATTCAAACACGAGTACGGTTTCACAAGCTGCAATGTTGCTGATATCGGGTACAATCAACGTAATGAAAGGGTCAGTACACTGTGAAGTCAGATATAATCCGATGTTTCGTTATCGTTTTGGTGACGAGAATGCAGATAACCTTTTTCATGAATCGGCCGACATAGCGTGGTCGTTCATGAGCGTTATAGTGGCCGGGACATTCTGGTCAATATGTGTTTTCATTGAGCAAATGCTAGAGCAAAAGTGTTGTTTTTCTCGTCTGCGATGACTTCGTCGGCAAAGGAAGCTGCAAAACTGATGCAACTAAATGACCTAACGGTGACTGAATTTCAGCAATACTGTCCCTGTGTCCATTTGAACTTGAGATCCGGTCGCAATAAGTACGATGACGTTTAATGTTTATTTAGCGACGTTAAAATTATGTTCGATATTGTAATTTTCACGGAACCGTGGTTTACTTGCGAAGAGGATGTGTTTCAAATGCACGGATATAAGTCTTGCTTTGTAAACCGCTATCAGGAGCGTGGTGGAGGCGTGTCTATTTTGGCCTCAAATGAAGTGCATTGCGAATTAATATCTGAATTTTGTTGTTTTACTCTCCTCACTATGAAGCACTTGTTCTCAAATCACGGAAATTTTGATTCTCTGTCTGTTATCGCCCACTCGCGGTGACGTTTCCTCCTCTTTGCTTTTTAGATTCACTCCTGGAATTTGTTAACTATCATAAATATCAAATAATTTTAGGCGGCGATATTAATGTTAATTTACTTTCAGATAACCATAGCAAAGCTGCCTTTTAGTCTCTCTTAGATATACGCAATCGTCAAAATGTATTAACTTCACCAACGAGGCTGACAACAAAACAGAAACTCTTCTTGATCTCCTCATTACAAATCTTGATTTTGCGCCTTGTGCACTCTGGTGTCATTAACTACTGCCTAAGCGACCATCTTCCAATATTTATTTCTGTAAATGAATCTTATAAAATTATTGACCACTCTGCACCAGTAGCACCCATTTCTTACAGACCAATTAACTCTCTCACATTAACCACTTTTCGTGAGTCGATAGCACATGTAAGCTGGGATGATGTTCTGAGGGAACGTAATCCGGAAATCGCCTACGACAGGTTCTTAGAAAAGTTCACATATATCTACAATTCATGCTTTCCACAAAAAAACGTTTACCCGACCAAAGAAAGCTCGTAAGCCATGGATAACATACTGACATTTCGCATCTAATAAGAAAACGAGAGTAGCTGTACAAGGCATTCATTCAAACTAAATGTCTTCATATATGTTATTTATTTTTATTTAGAAAACACCTTACAGACCTTGTCGGGCATTGAGTAAGGGGGGCAATGTAACAAAGAGCTGTTAAGTACAATGGAAACCACTGAAAAATAAATCTAAGACAACTGTACAGGGGCTGAACTAAAAAAAAAACAAAACAAAAGCACATCTTGCTCAAGTATAACAGCAAAAGAAGAGGAAGGAGATTATGTAAAAAGCGCGCACAGGCGTTCACGAAATATTTTACGACCAGTTATCGAGACGATATTATCGGGAAGAGCATTCCAGTGGGATATGGCACGATATACAGCAGATAAATTGAAAGCAGTGGTTTTGCCGAAAATTCGCCTGTAGCTAAAATGATTATGTTATCTTGAGGACTTAGTGCTTATGCTTAGTGCTTTAAAAAACATAGAAATCATGTCACTAAAGAACTTCGTGCTGCTAAAGACAGGTACCACTATAACCGCTTTATTTCTTCGAGCCAACGCTCTGGGGAGAAACTAAATACGATGTTTGGCAAAAGTACTGAACCTATTACAACGATACTGAAAGACAACGTGGAAATTTCTGGAGCAGAACTAGCAAACGGATTTAACGATTCCTTTTTTTTAAAATCTCCCATCATTATCATCTGGAGGTGACAGCCTGTCTTACATGCAGGCGCGCTGCGAGCATACAATGTTTCTGCGGCCAGTATCTGAATTGGTAGTTGCTACAAGGTACAGGAGTTTAAAAAAACAGCACGGCCACATATATGATGGATCTGCAGATAAAACTGGTAAAATTTGTTATTGACCTGATCGCACGTTGCTTAATGCATATGATTAACAAATTTGTTTCATGTGCGGTATTTCCTTGTGAAATCCAATGCGCAATAATTACAGCAATTTACAAAAAAGTGATAGGAATGATCTTACAAACTACCGTCCAATCTCCATTCTATCAGTCTTTTCAAAAGGTATTGAACAAACAATTTTAACGCGTTTAATTTCATTTACTGATCGCTACAACATGCTAACTGAGTCGCAGCATGGCTTCAGGAAAGATAAATTTACCGAGTTGGCATTGCTCATACAAAAAGAAATAATACTTGAAATGTTTGAAAGTCAGAGCTTGGTCCTTGGCGTCCTTAGGGATTGCACAAAAGCCATTCGATCATATTAATCACAATATACTTCCGAAAAACAGGAGCACTGTGGCATTCGAGGGAAAGCTCCGCCACTTATTTCATCGTACCTACAGCATCGGTCGCAGTTTGTCATGATTAATGGTCGCTCTTCTTTTGTCAAACCAGTTAACTTAGGTGTTCCACAGGGAAGCATTTGGGGTCCTTTCCTCTCTGTTCTTTACATTAACGATATTCTTAACATTGATCATACCACCAAGTATATATTATAGGCTGACGATACTAGCCTATTTGTTACCGGCTCGGATGTCGCAAGCCTATCTTTTCGCGCAAATGAAACATTTCACCCCATTCTATTGTGGGCTGCAAATAATGCATTAAAGTTAAACATCAGTAATACTAAGGGAGCTTTGTTTCACCCACAAAATAAATTGTGCGAAATGCCCCGACTATTACTAAACGATTTCGAAATAGAAGTTGTAGAAAGTTTAAAACGCTTGGCGTGATTTTCTCCAATAATTTGTCCTGGGACGCTCACATCAATTACCTGAAGAAAAAACCGTCCAAAGTAATTAGTTTCATGCGTCGACATTGCTCTACGTTCCTCTTACTATCAACAATATTTTGTACAATGCTCTGTTTTCTTCTACGCTAAGCTATGGCACACTAGTTTGGGGAACAGCAACTAAAGAAAATATGAAGAAACTTCTTTCACTTCAAAGCGTCTTACCTAAGTCACAGAGAGGACATGTTCAACAAGCTTAAGCTTGTTAACGTACAATGTACGTACAATTCAGACTACTTCGACAACATAAGCCTGAAAGAAACAAGAAAATTTACCTTCGGAAATCACTGGCGAGGTTGCGAAAAAATTCCCCTGCATACAACACACGCTATACCGAAACATGGAAAGTTGATAGATGCCGCACAACCTACGGTAAGCAAATGCTAAAGTACACATTACCAACCTTGTTAAATGAGCTGGCCAAAAATGGCACGGATATAGAATTGATCTCGTTGAATCAGCTACGCAACATATATGTATAACTCGCCATTGTTTTATTTTTCGTTGAAACAGTACTTGTATTCTCTATATTTCTTTCTCGTTTCTGATCCAGTGAATTTTGCACAATGTTTATGTATACTTATGAATTTTCTTTATGCACATATTTGCCTGTTGTTTGGATTGTTTTTGCATTTTTCTGAAGTTCTTGCATTTCCTGCAAATTGATTTTCTCCTCTACATGTATGGAATTGATGCCACTGTATGCCATGCTATGGTGCATGGACCCAGTCAAGCCTTTTCAGGCTTTTTTGTCCGTGCTCCAAACGTCTGGCAGATGTGTAATAAAGCTAAATTGAAATTCGAAGATTGCGTCACCGGTGAGGGATTTCCGTTCTATCTAATGCACATATTTCATAACGATGAATCATGGGAGAAAATCAAGGAAGAGATGATGAGTCGATTTGAAGCATGCGCTGCACATCATTATTTTTCATTTATCAGCATCTCCTAGTTCTCTCGTATGTTGCTTGTAGCTCGCACTATCACGGGGGGAGGGTGCAGGGTGTGACGAACCGCACAAGGACGGTAAGGTGCACTAGAGGTGAAGTGAATATATATATATATATATATATATATATATATATATATATATATATATATATATATATATATATATATATATATATATATATATATATATATATATATATATATAAATGAGAGTAGAAGGGAAACAGAGGGGCTCGATTTTGTTACTTATGACTATATAAAGCCAACAGAGAACGAAGTGAAGGAAAGCATCAGGGAAATTAGCTGTCCTTGAACCTGAAATGTAGAAAATAATGAAGGGGGGGGGAAGTGGGCGAAAAGATAACTTGCCGCCGGTGGGAGCTGAGCCCACAACCTCCGCATTACGCGTGCGTTTCTCTACCAATTGTGCTGCGGCGACGGCTATCAATCCGTCCACTAACTTGGGTATTTATGTGTACTAGACCTAGCACTGGGGGAGTGTTAGCCAGGGCAACTCAGAGCCATGGTGGACGGAGGTGTGGAACATTCTTTTATGCCCGATGGCGTCACAAAACATGTGAACTTAGAAAAGCAGGCACGTGTATATATATACAATAAGTAAATAATTAATTAATTATGGGGTTTTACGTGCCAAAGCCACTTTCTTATTATGAGGCACACCGTAGTGGAGGACTCCGGAAATTTCGACCACCTGGGGGTCTTTAACGTGCACCTAAATCTAAGTACACGGGTGTTTTCGCATTTCGCCCCCACCGAAATGCGGCCGCCGTGGCCGGGATTCGATCCCGCGACCTCGTGCTCAGCAGCCTAACACCATAGCCACTGGGCAACCACGGCGGGTGTGTGTGTGTGTATATATATATATATATATATATATATATATATATATATATATATATATATATATATATATATATATATATATATATATATATATATATATATATATATATATATATATATATATATATATATATATTGCAATGTAGTGAACGCGGTTTACATCATAGATCCGGGACCTCAAGGAGGTGCGACCACGTGTTGCCCCACGAAGCTTTTCTATTTTCAATGCAAAGGCACGTGATAGCTTCCATTTCTGTACCTGTTGGAAAGCTGAAACAACAAAAGGACGCGCGCTAGTGTCTTGTGCTTGCAAAAACCATACAGCTACTATATAGGGTACTTTTTACTTAGCTGCACTAAACTTTTAAAAATTGCTAGTGGGAGACGGCAGAATTCTAACTTGAGCTAAATCACTCGGTGAGGTGACCACTACTTCTACGAGAAATCAGAATGCTTATTTGAATACTTAACATAATTACACTGATTAACTTTCTTAATTCATTACTCTATGGCTCATATTTCAATTAACGAATGGTAGCTAGTGAGATTGCAAGGCGTATACACTTGGAACGAATTCTGAGCTTCCTTATTTCATTACATTACGACTCATATTTCCACTGTCGAATTGTAGCTAGTTGTAATTGTAACTTGGAACGAATTCTGAGGATGGCGCCGGTTTCAAGATATGCGCCGTCAAACCTGCGGTAAGAACTGTTTGGATCGGACTGCTGGTACGATCTGTTGGGAACTCGGCGCTGACGCCCGTGGTTGTACCTGGGTCGCAAGCCCCAAGGGTAGCGTTGGCCTGGCGGCCTGGGGTACAACTGGAAGCATCCGAAGGTCCCGGCAAAGCATGAGTCGACTGGTAACAACAAAACAACTTGTTTATTTTAACATCGCAAAGAGTAGGTGGTCAGGTTTGACCGAAGTAGAGAGACGGGAGAGCACTTCACTCAACAGAAGAAATTGGAGCCCTCTTTTTTGCGTCCGGGGGCAGCTGTTTTTATACTCTCGCAGTTGAGGGCAAGAAGGAACCCCTCAAAAGACGAGCACGTGAATGTACAATGGGCTAATGGTGACGCACACTGTCGTAGCGATGCCGTAGCACCATGACGAGCACGATCTCGTAGCACCCTGTCGAGCACGATCTCGTAGCACCCTGTTGTAGTGCTGCCGGTCGGGCACAATGACTGTAATGAGAGGATGGTCCCTGCTTTGGCATCGCCTGTTTCGGGCACAATGACTGGAATGAGAGGATGGTCCCTGCTTTGGCATCGCCTGTTTCGGGCACAATGACTGGAATGAGAGGATGGTCTCTGCTTTGGCATCGCCTGTTTCGGGCACAATGACTGGAATGAGAGGATGATCCCTGCTTTGGCATCGCCTGTTTCGGGCACAATGACTGGAATGAGAGGGTGATCTTTTGCGGTCGCATCGCCGCAGTCGCGCCTGGAAACACCTGCCGATGAGTGTTGCGGCGACGACGATCGGGCCAAAATGTCTGCCGCCCCGCCGCAGTCGCGCCGGCAAAACCACGTGTCGCAGGCGAAACGCAACAGACCGCCCCGCCGGGGGAAGGAGATCCCGATGGACAGGGGACTGCATCCGCTGTCCGGAGGGATGTCGCTCGATGATGCTCATAACCGAAGTCGGGCGTCCCTCGACGTTTCTTGAGCGCAGCGCACAGAGAAGGCCTCGTTCTCTTGTTCAGGTTCGCACGGGACACTGCAAAGTGACTTCGGGAGAGTTCACATTTTTGTTCTCGTTCCCGGTAAGCGTTAGAACTACGCTGAAACTCAACCGCTCAGTCAGCAAGCACGGCACAACCCTCACTAAGCCCTGCCAGGCTCTTTCCCCTTTTTATACCACTGCCTAGTTCCTTACAGTAGTCTAGCATCACTCAGAACGCGTCCACAAATTGAAAACTTGCACTAGAAAGCATATCATCACTTTGAAACACTAAACAAAAGCAATATGTTAAAAAAAATCCTGCCTCAGGAAAAAATACATCAGTAACAAACAATTTTGAGGCTGATTCCTACGTTAGGGGCTTCGACTTAAGCCATCGGCGTTACCGTTGAGACTCCCCTTTTTGTAACGCACCTCAAAGGAATATTGTTGTAAAGCGAGGCTCCAGCGCAGGAGGCGGCCATTTTTGGGAGAGATGGTCTGCAGCCATTGGAGAGGGCAGTGATCCGTCTCAATGATGAACCTCGAGCCGGCTAGATAGCATGACAATTTCTGAACGGCCCACACGAGACACGCACACTCTTTCTCGGTGGCGCTATACGCCTGCTCACGACTGGTCAGCTTACGACTAGCATACAGGACGGGGTGTTCTACTTCTCCATTTTCCCGTTGGCACAGTACAACGCCCATGCCTCGCTCACTAGCATCGCACTGAACAATGAACCCTTTTGTATAGTCTGGCGATCGTAGCACAGGCTGGCTTGTTAGGGCACTCTTTAGGGCGCTAAAAGCTCTTTCCTTTGTCTCGTCCCAGACGACTGTTTGAGGCTCTGTCTTTCTTAGAGCATCCGTCAGGGGAGCCGCGATATCAGAGTACCTAGGGATGTACCTCTGATAGTAGCCGGCGACACCTAAGAACGACCGAATATCGGTCTTTGTGCGCGGTTGCGGAAAGTCTCGCACAGCGGCCACTTTTATTTCAGAGGGGCGGCGACGACCCTGACCAATCACGTGACCGAGGTAGACAACCTCGGCCTGTGCTAACTGGCACTTAGGAGCCTTTACTGTCAAGCCTGCTTCGCGCAGGCGGGTTAGCACTGCCCGCAAGTGTGTCATATGCTCAGACCAGGATGCGGAGAATATCGCTACGTCGTCTAGATACGGTAAAGCGAATTCTTGCTGTCCCCGCAACACTTTATCCATGAGACTTGAAAAACAGTATGGCGCGTTCTTCAAACCAAAACTCAACACTTTAGGACGGAATGTTCCCATTGGTGAAATGAACGCCGCATACCTACTAGCATCTTCTGTAAGTGGAACCTGCCAATAACCCCTGACAAGATCTAGGGTGGAAATAAACTGAGCGCTACTAACTTTCTCAAGGCGCTCCTCGATGTTAGGGATCGGATAAATTTGATCCTTAGTGATGGAATTAAGCCTGCGGTAGTCGACGCAAGGACGAGGTTCCTTGCCCGGTACCTCAACTAAAATCAAAGGGGAGGTATAATCACTCTCACCTGCCTCAATAACACCGAGCTGTAGCATTTTCTTTACCTCAGCCTCCATAATATCGCTCTGGCGGGGTGACACCCGATACGCCTTGGATCGTACTGGCTCTGGGGAGGTAAGTTCTATATCATGAGTAAGTACCGAAGTCCTACCAGGCCTCTCAGAGAACAGACCTTGAAACTCTTGTAATAGCTGGTGTAGTTCGGTTTTCTGCTCAGGCGACAGCGGTGCTTTACTGATAAGGTCACTAATGACTTGACCGGTGTCTTCCCTGTTCGTCACTGAGCCTAGTCCCGGAAGCTCGACCGGAAGCTCTTCAGGAACGTTTACCATCATGCACACCACTGCTTCCCTTTGTCTATAAGGTTTGAGCAGATTACAGTGGTAAACTTGCTGTGCTTTCCGCTTTCCTGGCAGACTTACCACGTAGTTAACGTCCGACAGTTTCTGAACAATTCGCGCTGGGCCCTCCCACTGCACGTCTAGTTTGTTGTTTAGCGATGTGCGCAATATCATGACCTCATCGCCAACCTCAAAACGACGGGCCCTGGCTGTCCGATCATAATAAACCTTGGCCCTCTGCTGGGCCTTTGTCATTGCTTCACCTGACAACTCCTGTGCCCTTCTTAAGCGTTCGAGGAGCTTAAGCACGTACTCCACCACGACTGGGTCGTCGCCCCTACCTTCCCACGATTCTCGAAGCATGCGAAGCGGAGATCGAAGCGAGCGACCGTACACCAGTTCAGCTGGCGAAAACCCCGTAGCCGCATGCGGCGCGGTCCTTAAAGCAAACATCACCCCAGGCAGACACAGCTCCCAGTCAGTTCGATGTTCAAAACACAACGCTCTCAACACGCGCTTCATGACGGAGTGGAGCTTCTCAACGGAATTCGACTGTGGGTGGTACACTGAGCTGTGTAACAGCTTTACCCCACACCTTTCGAGAAAAGTTGTCGTCAAAGCGCTAGTAAACACTGTGCCCTGATCTGATTGGATTTCCGCAGGAAAACCAACTCGCGCAAATATGGACAGTAGTGCATTAACTATCTCAACTGAGCTGAGTTCTTTAAGCGGCACTGCTTCAGGGAACTTTGTCGCTGGGCAGATCACAGTCAAAATGTGTCTGTACCCCGTGGCTGTTACCGGCAGAGGTCCCACAGTATCAATAACGAGCCGTCTAAAAGGCTCCGTAATGATAGGTACCAATTTCAACGGCGCCCTCGATTTGTCCCCTGGTTTGCCCACCCGCTGACAAGTGTCACATGTCCTCACGAAATGGTCTGCGTCCCGAAAACACCCTGGCCAATAGTACTCTTGCAAGAGACGGTCCTTAGTTTTCTTAACTCCTAGGTGTCCGGACCACGAACCCCCATGCGACAAGCGCAACAGATCCTGACGATAGCATTGAGGCACGATCAGCTGATCGAACTCCACTCCTCTTCGGTCTAGATACTTCCGGTACAGGACTCCACCTCTTTCCACAAAACGCGCAGTTTTCCTGGCGATACCTTCTTTGACATTGCAGCGCACGTTTTCCAGGCTGCCATCCTTTTTTTGCTCGGCTATCAAAGCCGACCGGCTGACTTTTAGCAACCTATCAAGTCCGTCTGACGTAGGCGCGATGAGCAAATCAGTAGATAGCTCTTCTAACTTTCCCGAATCGGGATTTTCCTCTCCAGTATCTGGCGCCTTCAACGCTACAGACTCAATTTTATTCAGTTCGGGCGTGCTCTGAATATCAGCTTGCTGCGCCTCTGACCCTTTTTCGTTGTTTGATAACGTCGGCCCCGCAACTACCGCCTTTGCAGCGAGCTCCCGAACCTTCGATCTGGTTAAGGCCTGAACACTAGCTTCACCAAACAAAAGCCCCTTCTCGCGCAGGAGGTGATCGGACCTGTTTGAAAATAGGTACGGGTACTGGGGGGGCAGCATAGATGACACTGCCGCCTCCGTCTCAAGCGCTCCGAAAGGTCCTTCAATAAGCACTTTTGCTACCGGCAGACACACGCTATGAGCTTCCACGGCTTGCTTGATCCATGCGCACTCGCCCGTGAACATATGGGGTTCTACGTAAGACGGGTGAACTACATCCATCGTAGCTGCGGAATCGCGAAGCACTCGGCACTCTTTCCCGTTCACGAGGAGGTCTCGCATGTAAGGCTCGAGAAGCTTCACGTTCTCGTCAGTGCTGCCTATTGAAAAAAAAACAACTTTTGGTGTTGTTTCCGGACACTGCGCCGAAAAGTGACCCGGCTTCTGGCACGTATAACAAACGCGCGCTTGCCTCATCTCGAACCGCTTTCTGCGTTCGGCTTCGGCTGCCGCCGTCTCCTTAGGTTCGGTCGCACTGCTTCCACTCGCATCCGCACTACGCGTGTTCCCCTTTGCTCTCATGGGTGTGAACTTCGGCCTCTCAAACTTCGAGCCAAATTCACCCTTTTGACCGTCCTTAGCTCCGCGAGCCCGACGCGTCACAAACTCCTCGGCTAGCTCAGCGGCTTTAGCCACCGTACAAACGTCTGGCCTATCCAAGACCCAGTATCGCACGTTCTCCGGTAACCGACTATAAAACTGTTCTAGCCCGAAACACTGCAGAACTTTATCGTGGTCACCAAACGCTTTCTCTTCTTTGAGCCACTCCTGCATGTTCGACATAAGCCTATACGCAAACTCTGTATATGACTCACTTTTGCCTTTCTCATTTTCCCGAAACTTCCGACGGAACGCCTCCGCAGACAGCCGGTACTTTTTAGCAGACTCGATTTTACTTTGTCGAAATCCTCTGCTTCCTCTCTATCCAAGCGAGCGACTACGTCGGCCGCCTCGCCGGGTAACAAAGTGAGCAAGCGCTGTGGCCACGTTTCTCGAGAGAACCCCTGCTTCTCGCACGTTCGCTCAAAGTTAACCAGGAACAAACCAATGTCCTCTCCAAGCTTAAACGGCCGCATCAGGTCAGTCATTTTGAACAATACTCGTTCTCCTGCACCGTGTGCCTGACTTCCATTACGAGCGCGTTCCATCTCTATCTCGAGACGCTTCATTTCCAAAGCGTGTTGACGGTCACGCTCTTCTTTTTTTTCTTGTTGCTCTCGCTCTTTCTGTTCTTTACGTTCGCGCTCTTCTTTTTCTTTTTGCTCTTTAAGTTCGCGCTCCTGTCTTTTTGCAGTCTCTCTCTCTTCAATGGTCTCAAGGCATTCCGACAGCTCGTCATCCTCAGCCTCTAACTCAAGAATAGCCTTTATCAGTTCTGGTTTTCTTAGTTTGTCTGAGACATCCAGACCCAACTCTCTTGCAAGCTCCACCAATTTCGGTTTGCGCAACGACTTCAAATCCATGGCTGCTCTGAATGCTGCTTTCTCTACTGCTTACTATTGTCTTGCCGCAAACTAACCCGGCAGCAACGACAACCACAATTACCAGCTCTGTTTCTGACACTAACAAAAGCCTGGCAAAGCTCAGAAGAAGAAAGTCCCGCACTCACCAAACCTCGCAGCCAAGAGTCCAGCGCAGTCGTTCCGCTGCAGGCAACCAGTCATCACACAGGGCTCGTTGCACTGCTCCCGGATCGTCGTTGAGCTGCTCAGCATACAGTCAACTGCATCTCTTCGCTGCTGGCCTCCGTTGTCGCGATCTCACCGCTGGCAGACAGTTGTTTGAAGTCGGAGGCGATCTCACCGCTGCCAACCAGATGTTTGGATCGGACTGCTGGTACGATCTGTTGGGAACTCGGCGCTGACGCCCGTGGTTGTACCTGGGTCGCAAGCCCCAAGGGTAGCGTTGGCCTGGCGGCCTGGGGTACAACTGGAAGCATCCGAAGGTCCCGGCAAAGCATGAGTCGACTGGTAACAACAAAACAACTTGTTTATTTTAACATCGCAAAGAGTAGGTGGTCAGGTTTGACCGAAGTAGAGAGACGGGAGAGCACTTCACTCAACAGAAGAAATCGGAGCCCTCTTTTTTGCGTCCGGGGGCAGCTGTTTTTATACTCTCGCAGTTGAGGGCAAGAAGGAACCCCTCAAAAGACGAGCACGTGAATGTACAATGGGCTAATGGTGACGCACACTGTCGTAGCGATGCCGTAGCACCATGACGAGCACGATCTCGTAGCACCCTGTCGAGCACGATCTCGTAGCACCCTGTTGTAGCGCTGCCGGTCGGGCACAATGACTGTAATGAGAGGATGGTCCCTGCTTTGGCATCGCCTGTTTCGGGCACAATGACTGGAATGAGAGGATGGTCCCTGCTTTGGCATCGCCTGTTTCGGGCACAATGACTGGAATGAGAGGATGGTCCCTGCTTTGGCATCGCCTGTTTCGGGCACAATGACTGGAATGAGAGGATGATCCCTGCTTTGGCATCGCCTGTTTCGGGCACAATGACTGGAATGAGAGGGTGATCTTTTGCGGTCGCATCGCCGCAGTCGCGCCTGGAAACACCTGCCGATGAGTGTTGCGGCGACGACGATCGGGCCAAAATGTCTGCCGCCCCGCCGCAGTCGCGCCGGCAAAACCACGTGTCGCAGGCGAAACGCAACAGAACGCACTCTTGTTTGACATACTTCTTAAAAGAAACGCTGTTTTATGCATTGAAGCACAAAAGTATCTGGAAAGCCAATGCACTTCGTCGGGCACTTTTTAAATTATTATGCTGAACGTAGTTTAGTTCTGAGTATTCGTTCCAAGTGGATACGCCTTGAGAAATTCGTAAATAGAAATGAGCTCCGCAACTAAAAAGGTAAGTAGTTAATTATGTTAATTATTCAGTTAAGTATTTTGATTTCTCGTAGAAGTAATGGCCGCCTCATCGAGTAGTTTAGCTCAAGGGACAGAATGGTGCTATCTGCAACAGGCAATTTTTTAGTTTGGTGCAGCTAAAAAAAAGCCTGGTAAAATAATAAACGTGAATTATGTTCATAATATACACCGTTATGACTTCGGCTGCAAGACCTTCTTTGAAAGCTGCCCAGTCTTTATACTAAGCACAACATGTGATCACAAAACGATTTATCGAGGCCGCTGATACTCGAGAGCACATAGTGCGTTGGTATGGTATGATGAACTCTATTTAATGTCCTGAAGATCAACCCTTAGGTTGACGCAGGCGGCTCCCACGTCGGGACAGTAAGGTTTAACCTTACCGTCGTATCGTGGGCCTTCTGGACGGCCTGTACTTGATCGAAAAGAACTCCACTGTGTAGGACTCGCCGCCACGAGTCTCTCTCTTTGTCACAGTCTGTGAAAGTCACAGGACACTGCCAAAACATGTGATCCAGTGTAATGACGACATTACACTTCTCGCAATTGATTGGTACCTCTCTTTCAGGATATACCTTATTAATAAAGTTTGGACTTGGATAAGTTCTTGTCTGCAACAATCTCAGAGTCACCGCTTGAGCTCTATTGAGCTTAGCGTGTGGCACTGGGAATTCCCTTCTGTTCATGTAGTAATGCCTCGTGATTTCATTATATGTAACTAATTGGTCCCTGTTCTCCTCCTGTATATTATTAAGGTCCTGGTCGCGTAGTGCACGGATAGTAAGTCCTCGTGCAGCTGCGTTAGCCATCTCGTTTAAGTTCTTCCGAGATGGATCGACAGACCCCATGTGCGCAGGAAACCAGCGGATTTCGATCCCTTGGCTGTCCAACTCACCGATCAGCTGGGCAGCCCTTTTGGTTACAAAGCCATTCGTAATGTGTCTAATAGCCATCTTAGAGTCACTGTAAATCTTCGTCCACTTATTATTCCTTAAAGCCAATGCTACCGCTACTTGTTCCGCGACTGTCGTGTCTTTAGTCATGATTGTAATAGCATCACGAGTGAGACCACCTGCATCTACTACTATTGCCGTAAAGGCTTTCTTTCCTCTGACCCATGCAGCATCTACAAAAGCCGCATGTTCTCTGTCGTGTTCTATCTCTTGCAGGAGAGCTTTGGCGCTTGCCTTTCGTCTTTCCAGGTTGTGCACCGGGTGCATAATTCTGGGGAAAGGAGTCGTCTTGATTATCTCTCTTATGCTATCTTTTAGTTCTACTGTGCCTTCACCTGAAATTTTCGATTCGGTTGGGCACCACCCTACCTCTTCTAGTATTGCTCCACCTGGCCTTGTTCCAGAGAGCCTCTCTCTGTGGGCAATTTGCTGAGCTTCAATTATCTCGGCTATTGTGTTGTGGAGCCCCAGTTTTATTAATGTATTATCCGGCGTGTTAATCGGTAACCCCACTGTTGTTTTGACTAGCCTTTTAATTAACCTGTTCAACTTGTTTAGCTCTGTCTGTGTCCAACTGAGCATCCCAGCTACATAGGAGAAGTGACACAAGGCGAAAGCGTGGACCAGTCTCATGGCGCTCTCTTCTCCCAGCCCTCTGTGTCTGTTAGTGATTCTCCTTAGCGGTCTTATTACCTCCACAGTCTTGCTTGTGATGTGTCGTATTGTTCTTCCGTTTGCCCCGTTTGCCTCAAGGAATAACCCTAAGACTCTAACGGGTTCTACTTGCTTAATAGATTCGCCTGCCTTCGTGGTTAGTACTAACCTGGGTTCTTCCTCGGGAACATATCCCCTCGGTTTTCTACCCCTTCTTCTGTTCTTGATTACAAGGAGTTCAGACTTATTAGCAGAGGATTTGAGTCCCATGTCTTCTAAAATAGACTCTACCTCATAAATGCTCTGCTGATGTCTGCTGTCCGCATGTCCTATACTTCCTTCAGCGGTCCATATAGTCACATCGTCTGCATAAATAGTAAAGTGAATGCCCTCTATCCCTTTTAATCCATTTGCCACTTTTGACATGGCCAGGTTGAAAAGCATAGGTGACAAGACCGACCCTTGTGGCGTCCCTCTGTCACCGAGATCCATCTTCTTTGATTTAATATCCCCGAATCTAAGGTGAGCTGAACGATTGCCAAGAAAGGTTTTGACCACTTCATAGAGTTTTCTCTCCAATCCCAGTTCGGAAATCACTTCAAGTATTGCTCTATGATTAATTCTGTCAAAAGCTTTTTCGACATCCAACGACAAGAGAGCTCGAGTGTTTTTTGGTTTAGCTAATAGCAGTTGATGCTTGATTAACAACATGGAATCTGGTGTGGACAAGCCTGATCTGAAACCAATCAGATTGTACGGTTGGATGTCATTGTCCTCCACATATTTCGTTAAGCTGTTCAATATGACATGCTCCATTGTCTTCCCTAGACATGGTGTTAACGAAATTGGCCTCAGACTATCCAAGTTGAGTTGCTTGCCCGGCTTTGGTATTAAGATAGTACTGGCCGTCCTCCATTCTTCTGGATATACCACATCTTTCCATAGTTCATTAATGTATGTGGTCAGATATTTTATTGATTCGTCGTCCAAATTCTTAAGCAATATGTTAGAGGTGCCATCCGGGCCAGCTGCTGACCTACTATTCAGATCATACAGTGACGTGCGTACCTCACTTTCGGTGAATTCCTGATCCATATATTTGCATTCTACCCCTAAGTAATAGGGATAACTCACATCTTGATCCTCTTTCCTGAGGGGCAAGTATTTAGTAGCCAATCGCTCCATTATGCTCCCTGCGCTTGCAGTGTGACTTTCCTGGTGTAAAAGTTTCGCCACTGCCGTACGTCTGTTCGATTTAGTGCCTTTTTCGTTGAGCAGATGCCTGAGCAGACTCCAACTGGCTCAACGTTTTATCCTTCCGTCTACACATTTACACACTTCATCCCATTTTTGTTTCTGCAAATATCGTGCGTGTTCCTCTATATTCTTATTGAGCTGAGCAATTCGTTTCCTAAGTCTCCTGTTTAAGCGTTGTGATTTCCATCTTTGTAAAACCGATTGCTTGGTTTCGATCAAATGCTCCAATCTACTATCAATTTGTTCGACCTCTTCCTCTGTCTCTATAGCCTTAGTTGCTGCATTCAAGTCGTCCCTAAGCTGAGCCACCCACTCTTGTAGTCTGATGCGCCCCTTTCTATCTGTGTCTGCTCTGTCTTTTCTGATTTTTCTAAAGTGATCTCAGTCTATGTAAGCGAAATGCTTTACCTCCACCCCCGTCGTTTCCACCATTATGTGTAGTATATAATGGTCGCTTCCTAGGTGCGTACCAGAGTTGATCCAGTCTGCCCTGGGTAAGTTATAAGTGAAGGATAAGTCCGGGGTAGTGTCCCTACACGTGGAACTGCCACACCTGGTAGGAAAGGCTGGGTCCGTGATAAGAGAAAGGCCTAAATCCGTGGCGAGACGCCAGATTCCTTCCCCTTTCTTACTACTCCAGCGGTAACCCCAAGATTGATGTGGGGCATTGAAGTCCCCTCTTATTATTAGTGGCGCAGTTTTGGCTACCCTCATGGCCTTATTAAAAATTGCTCTGAAGCTCTGTCTCATCTCTCTGGTCCTGCTATATATGTTGAGGCAGAACAAGCTTTGTGCTTTACCTCTGTGCCTTTTTAGGACCATTTCTATCAATATGTATTCAATTTTACTCGCCCCTAATTTTAGATCGTGTTCTATGAAGGGAATTTTCTTGTCAATTAGGGTGGCAATTCCTCTGCCTGGTTCTTTGCCTTTGCAGACCTAGTTGAAGCCGTACAGCCCGATCTCCTCCGCTAGAGTTTCCTGCAGCATTATTAATTTCGGCCTATTTTCAACTGTTTTGATTATCTGTGCTAGTGACGCTCTTCTTTGGTGAAATTTTCTGCAGTTCTACTGCCATACACTAAGTGTATTTCTGTTATCCATTATTATTGTCGTTGCCGCCTGACTTGCTACCCCCTGTCACTGTTCGCTTGACTGTACTACCTACCGCTCCTGGGGGTGTTCTAGCGCTTTCGGCTTCCGAGGGCATCTATTCTTCATCCTCTTCTTGGGCCTCTAGCTTTTTCAACCTTTTCTCGGCTATTAACTTCCACCTCCAGGTTTTGTCCACTTTAAGGTCAACGCTGTCTACCGTGTCCTTTAGGTCCCTAATCGCATTCCTAATCTCCTCCAGAACCGAGCACATCGATTCTGCCTCCGAAACTACAGCTCTCTTTTTGGGCGCCGGTGTGTCTTCGTCCTGGCTGTTACTTCTACACACCGGCTTAGCTATTGCCACACTGCCGCTTTCTATCCTCAACCCTTTTTTCATTTCCTGCATCTGCTGCTTAAGTTCTTCATTTGCTTTCTTTAGTGATATAACTTCTCTGATCAGCTGTTCTACTCTGGCATCATTGCTTTGTTCCTGCGAGGCTAGCGCCCCTGCGACTTTCACAGTACCTTTGACTTTCTCGGCCCAGGTCGCTCCTGGCTCCTTTTTCTTGTTTGTCTTCAGCTCCTGCTCCTCGAAGCGCACCTGCGCTTCCCGAGACCTGGAACGGTTTCTTCCCCTCGATGTTGACGGCTGTCTTGATCTTGATGTGTTTCTGGAGCGTGAGCGCCTTCCGGCGCCTGGAGGGGTTTCCTTTGTCGGTTGGGACGATTCCATCTCGGTCTCCACTTTGGAGCGTTGTCTTCTTCTTACTCTTACTACATATGGTATTGGTACCGCTGCTTGCAAGCCCTGTCCCCTGTGGGGTGATCTTCACCGCAGAACTTGCATTTGGGAGAGCAGATATGAGTCTCCCCTGGGTCTTGCATACCACATACCCTGCACTGCACAACATCAGGTGTTGGACAAACGTCTGATCTGTGTCCGATTCTTCCACATGCGTAAAATACGTCAAATTGCTTCCTGTACAGATAGCACCTCACGAGGGTTGACCCATATTTGATGAAGTTGGGCACCCTGAATCCGTCGAAAAGCACAATAACCGAGCCCGTAGCTTTGATACGTTGTGCATCCAACGCCGTTGGGTTGTATTCATGCACAATCTTTTTCGTGATCACACTCTGACTGTCATTGAGGTTCACTCTTCTAATAACCCCCTTGCACGTAGAGTGGGGGGCTGTTTCATAAGCGCTCACTTCAGATTCTGCCTCCATGATCGTAATGGACTTGATTCTCACATACCTTTCAGCATGACAGGAGTCCGGTGTACTAACCACCCCGATATTCCGTGTGAAGTTGGGGCAGACGATGTCTTCCTTCGCTTGGTCTGCTGTAAGTCCGGCTGCCTCGACGATCGCTTCTCCGATAGCTGCGCTGACCTTGTCCAGGTTGAGGCCTCCCCGAGGCCTAACGATGATTTTCCTGTGCTCCTCCGGCAGTTGCGGCATTCTTGACGCCTTCACAATCCGGCGCTTGAGCTTGTCGGCCCCGGCAGCACCTTTGTTGGCGATCTCCTCTCCTTTTGATTTTTGGATCAAATTGGCGGCTCCACCAGCTCCCCAGGTCTTTTTCGCAGATCGCGATCTTCGGTTGGTGACCACTTGCCAACCCATTCTTTCCTCGCCGTCTTCTGTCTCCGAGGAGAGTTCGTCGTCCATGCGTATATCGGCCATGCCGGCTTGGCGGGCTCGCTAGACCTACGTGGCGTTAGGCCCAGCGTGGCGCCCACGTGCGATGGACAGTAAAGAGGCTATAAAAGTCCAAAAAATGCTGGCCCACCTTGTCCAAAGGTATCCACCGATTCGGGTTAACCTCACGAACTCTATGATGAGCTTCAATGCGTGGTCCTGCCGAAAGTGCCTGCAGAATCATTCAAAAAGACGGAACCGATGCGGGGCACGTCCGCTTTCTTCTGCTTCTTCTTCTCCTCCGCTAGTGGTTGTTCAAATGAGAGTTCATCGCATGCGATTGTACATCTCTCTCAGATGCGACGTTTTCTTCTTTTTGTGTGTGTGTGCGTGTGACGCGTGTGCAAAAGCAAGCGCGTGTTTTTTGGACAGCGACATGCACCTTCACTGAATTGACATGATACTTTTCAGTGCTTAACTACTCTTTCGCGCACGCCTGCATGTTACCAGCACGTACTTTGCCAATAAACGCTGCTAAAAAGCCAGCGCCGTGTTTGTGTTTCCTTCTCTTTGGGTTTCCATGTTTTCCGCGCTGTGCTCATGTGTGGCCAAAGTGTTTATTTATTTTATTTTATTTATTTATAGATACTGCGATCTGAAATCAGATCATAGCAGGGTGGGAGGGTAAAGACATACAAAATTCATCACGTATGCAGGCATCTTGAGACATTGGTGAAGAATACATAACATTCAAGAAAAAAAAACATACAAGCAGATAGTGCACTCGAATTCATAACATTTGCAAGAATTTTTCAAACATTAATAAGGAATTCTGGGTAACAATATCAGAATTAAGATGATTCCAGTCTGTTATTCTCCTAGGAAAAAAAGAATATTTGAAACAGTTATTCCGTGCGTTCACGGGGGTTATCGATAAAGCATGCCTTCGTCTCGTGTTATAACTTCATGAGTAAGTAAAGAACTTGGAAGTGTTAACCTTATAATGGCTGTTTACAAGTTGAAAGAGGAACTTTAATCGACAGATACGGTTGCGCATAGTTACCGGGGGTAATCCACTGCGTCTTACGAGCTCACCAACAGATGCGCGGCCGTATGAATTAAAAACAAACCTAACTATGCTGTACACGTTCCAGTTTTTTAATATTGGTTAAAGTGAATGGGTCCCAAATAATTACGGCATATTCCAACAACGGACGAACGTAGGAATTGTACTCCAGTAAACGAACACCAGACGTAGATGATTTCAGTGAGCGCCTCAAGAAAAACAGTTTACGCAAAGAATTTGCAACAACAGTATCTATATGCTTCGTCCAGGAAAGCTCATTGGTTATCCATAGGGCCAAATATTTGTACTCTCTTACCTCTGATAGAGATACGTTGTCAACATTATATGCAAATTGAAGAGGTTCTTTCTTATGTGTGATTCTCATAAAAACAGTTTTTTCAAAATTAATAGACATTTGGCATTGTTCGCACCAAGCAGTGACCTTTGCCAGGTCTTTATTTAGACGCACCTGATCATCAACAGAAGATATATTTTCATACAAAATACAGTCATCTACGTAAAGTTTCACGGAAACTGAAAGTTCTGCGACTATGTCATTTATAAATAACAGAAATAAAAGTGGTCCCAAAACGGATCCCTGGGAGACTCCAGACGCAACCTCTGTATTGTTAGAAGTATTGTTTAAGGTGACAAATTGGGTGTCTGTTAGTAAGATAGGCTCTGATCCATGTAAGTATCTGTTCATTTTTTATATAATACCCTAATTTATGGATTAATTTGCTATGTGATACCTTGTCAAATGCTTTACGAAAATCCATGAACACAATATCTGTTTGCTTCCCTTCATTGCCTGTGCGAGATCGTGAACAGTCTCAACTAATTGAGTACATGTAGAAAACCTACGCCTGAAACTATGTTGGACATCTGTAAGTATCTTGCGCTCTTCTAAGAAACCTAATATATGTTTATGAATTATATGCTCTAAAATTTTGCATGATGTAGATGTAAGAGATACTGGTCGGTAATTGTCTATGTGTGTTTTTTTTCCCGGATTTATGTAAAGGTTTGATTTCGGCCGTCTTCCAGTCATCCGGTAGGGAACCATCGCGTAAAGATCTGGTGAATACGACATACAGGTACTTGGCACACCAGTCCGCATAAAGCTTTAAAAACGCGTTTGGTATTTTATCTGGTCCTGGTGACTTTTTAGTATCAACGTTCAATAGCAAATTAAAAACGCCGCTCTCAGAAATGACAACGTAAGATATAACAGGAAGCGATATAGAAAAGTTGGGAAGGCAACCATTATCTTTGGTGAATACCGACTGGAAGAATTTTTTAAAAGCAGAACAAACGACAGCCTCATCGCTTACATATTTGCCGCCTATCAGGAACCCACTGGTAGAAGAAGATTTAGGTGTGATTTGGCGCCAGAATCTCTCGGGAGACGTTTTAATAAACGAAGGCAGGATCGTTGCGTAATATTTTTCTTTGTCGCAAATTATTTTCTGTTTAAGTTTTTCTGAAGTGCCTTCTACAACAGATTTTAAGGTTGCATTTGTTCTTGCTTTCACTTTTAACCTTTTAAGCTTTCGCTGTAAGCGTAACGTCTCGCGAGAAATCCATGGGTTACGGTGCACAGAAGATTTTGCAATTGTGGGAACGAAACGTTGAATACATTCAGAGACAATTCCCCTAAAAGAAAGCCATAAGTCATATACATTGCAAGTGCTGTTTCTGAAGTCATCGAAGTAGAATGCAAGCATATCCAGAATAGATTCATCATCAGCACGAGAAAAATTGGGAAACAAATGAACACCGTTTTTGTGATCAGGGTATACATTTGATAAGCTCAACAAGACAGCTTTGTGATCAGAAATCCCGTTTGTGACTTCACAGGTTATCGCATTTCGGATGGCGCCACTTACAAAAAGTAAGTCCAGAATTGAGCCTACGGCTCCATGTACTCTCGTGAAATTATTTACCATTTGCAGTAAGTCAAACGTGAATACAATATCAAAGATTGTGTTATCAATACTGTGAGCAGAATGCAATGAAAAGGTGTGCCAATCAGTGTTTGGTAAATTAAAGTCCCCTGCCAGTAGTATTCTGTCATCTGATTTTACATGCCAGTGCATATATTCCCTTAAGTTTTCAAGTACCGCAGCAGAAGAGTTTGGAGGCCTATAAAAAACACCAAGGATGAAGCGCACCTTGTTGATGTATGCTTTGCAAAAGACAGCTTCAATATCTTGCGCATCGGGCATACTAAAAAGTTGTATTGGTGATTTGTACAAAATGGCCACTCCTCCACCTCTTCTGTCGCGGTCACCCCGAAAGACCTTATAGCCCTTAGGAACAAACTCACTGTCAAATATTTCACTGCTCAACCACGTCTCTGTAAGCATGGCAACGTCTGCATCATGCGAGAACAGCATGCCCGCAAGTTCTACAGCTTTATTGATGACACTACGACAGTTTATGTTTAAGATTTTGAATGCAGGGCTGGTCTCTTTGTAGTGTCATTTATGGTTCTTCGGGATTTTATATCGTTTGTTTTTTACATTATCCCATCCAAACATATCACCGTTAATGCTTAACTTATCAAAAACCAGCTTAACTTTAGCACCATTAATCTTTTCCTGTGATGCGCTTTCCCATAATTTCTTTCTGACATCAGGAATTCTTTTCGAGTAGTCTTCGCTGACTGAATATTCTGAACCTTTCAATTTCGGGCATGCCTTCATTGTTAAAGTCTTCTCTCGGTAGTCATGTAGATTTATGATGACAGGACGATTCCTGTTTGATTTCCTACCTATTCGATGGCATCTCTGCGTGCTCTTTATCGTAACTCCAAGTTTTTCGCTAAGAATGTCCTTTGTTATTTTGTCCGTAAGTTCCGTCTCTGTTTCCTGTTCCGATTCATTAGCTTTCTTTTTTCTTTCTTGCCAGTATTCGCTCCTTATATATATATATATATATATATATATATATATATATATATATATATATATATATATATATATATATATATATATATATATATATATATATATATATATTATAACATTTATATTATATACACTACATATAAAAACCCGCACTTATATTATTTTATTCCAAGCTGACACACTCCTCTGTGATTTCATTCATTATTGCTATATCGTGGGGTATACGGGTTATACTTTCTAGTTACGTTCTTTTTTTAAGGCCAGTTTTAGTTAAACATCCTTCGAGCTTTACCTCATTTTTTCCTCCTTCTCCAACACCTCTGCTACACTGGCGTAACTGTACCGACAAGACTGCTGGTATAACGCCGATGCCACTGACGCCACTACCAACCAACGTGTGTGTGGCGGCGGCTCACTTGTGTCGTTACTAGGGTTGCCAGACTGGACTCTACGCCGGATCCAAGTTTTTTGCGTCGGCTCACCTCGAAGGTGTCGAACCACTCGGCGAGCGTGTGCGCCCTGAGGGCCGGACTGTAGCCGAACAACTTTCCGAGCTTTTGGGTGACACTGGGCGCCCACTTGGAGCAAGCGAACGCCTCCAGGTCGTCGCAGGGGTCGCGCGAAGGGTCCACCAGCGTGGTGACCAGGTGGGCGTGCAGGCGGCACGCCTGTGACACGCACAGGACTTGCTTTCGGCGGCCGCCCGGGGGCGCCACCGCCCGAGACGTCAGCATGTAGAGCGTCAGCGACAGCGACAGCGTCACCAGCACCAGGCAGCTCAAGATCGTAGAGCGCAGCGCCACGCGCTCCATGGCCACTTCACCGGCCACTGGCTGCTTCACGCGCATGCATACGATTGAAGCTATATCATGCGGGGACATTACCGATGCACCGTGATTGCACGTACGGAAATGCAAAGCGCGGTGTGGTGCTTCGCATTTCCGTGCGTGCAATCACGGTGAGCTGTCCATATATATACAAAGAAACTTTTTTGCGCAGCATAAAGCTCCGTCGAGGGAGATCTTGTCTTATACCGGAATTCACTTCGTGATCTAGTTCGAATTTTATCTGACTGAGTAGTTTATAGCCGGGTACAACTTTAGAACAAAAGGGGCGTTTACTTCTCCAAGGCGGATGCACACGAGCCTCCACCAATGGGCGCGCTCTCTAGACTGGCGTCACGAGCCGGACGGCTGGTGATCCTGCCGATGGAGAAGATGGCCGCCCGCGCTTCGAACTGGGCCGAGTCGCGTCTGTCGTGTGCGCCTGCCCCTCGTCAGTGAATTCCGCAACTGTTTGTGGTGGGGTCTACCGTGCCGGAAATATCGCGAGCCTACACTGCATCATTTGTTCCTGGTGCGTTTATACTGCGCAGTGATCCGGCGACGAAAAATTGCAACGAGTATCGCTGACGCTGCGCTACGCTTCGTCTGAAAGCAGGATCCCGCGGCGACACAGCGTTACAAACATCCTGCGTTTGTAACGACGTGAAGTTTTGCTACGACGCGAAGTTACGACGAGGAAAGCTTGCCAAAGTCTGGCGCCTAATGTTAGCGGCGGGTGTGTTCGTTACTGTGTCGCTGTACAATAAGAAAGGCGAACCCCCCCCCCGCCCCCCCCCAAAAAAAAAAGCCCTATCACTTTCTTGAAAATAGGTTTGTGAAAACACTAAACCAAAAATTACAAATTGTATGCGATTTAAACCAAGAGTATTCATTTAAAGCGATGAATGAGGGATTTTTGTACCCTTCCTGCCTCGATCGTCTTTTCGTCCCAGGTTTGTAATGGTCTCAATAAATGCATTGTTTGTTTAAGCACTTGTTAAATAGCAATTGATTCATTTTATGCTCGGAAAACGGGTAGTAAATGCGCCGTGTATATTTAAACAAGCGCAAAAGCCATGCGCAGCTGCTCTTTCAGCTTTTGTCCCTTGCAATGAAGTTAAAAAGCAGACGACGCGCCGCGTTGTAGAAGGCGTGGGATTATTTTTATCCCGCTATCCGGCATGTGCTGTAGCGTTCCAATCACGAGAGCTCTACCAAAGCAGTGATAAAAATACAAAAATATTTCCTTAAACCGAGAATTACGCGTTTCAGGAGCACGATTTTTTGAACGGGACTATTTTAGTCGCGGAGGCAATCGGCTGTCGCGCTTCGGTCATCTGGGTGGGGCCTCCCCTTTTCTCTAAAGTTTTACCCGACTATAGTTGGCTGCATAAAGTTGCATTGGACTGCTCTGTCCATTCAGCTTTGTGTAGTATCCAATACTAAAGCTTTCGTCGATGGATTTATATTATTCATTGTCCAACATGCCTACGAAAGGGCGCTAGAACACTATTGAGCGCATGCAGATAGCTAAAGGCTACAAAATGTCCTCAGTACAGTCCCGCGATTTCTGAGGGCATCTCTGGGCGCGTTTTCTTTTTTTTTTCTTTTTGAACCTTTGAGCAAAAACCCGTCCACCAAGGAGTGCACAAATATTTCTTATGTATTTTGCCATATCGTGGCAACCGCGCTAAACGTGTG
This sequence comes from Dermacentor variabilis, assembly GCF_050947875.1. Classification (NCBI taxonomy): domain Eukaryota; kingdom Metazoa; phylum Arthropoda; class Arachnida; order Ixodida; family Ixodidae; genus Dermacentor; species Dermacentor variabilis. The sequence continues at coordinate 31,754,421 of NC_134568.1, forward strand.
CTTGATTCCTCCCTCACCCGCCACGCGGCCATATTATGTGTAGTCCTTCACTCCCGATATGCCTACGCACACACCTTGCTCTCCCTGTCCGTCAGGTCTTCCTGGACGCTGCTGATGGCGGGCGTGGCGGGAGCCGTGGGCCTGCTCGTCATGCTGCTGGCACCCGGTGTGGCACCGTCGCGTACACTGGGGGAATTGGTCTTCATGAGCGGAACCCTGGCAGAGGGGCTTGCTTGGCCAACTGCGCCGACGCAACAACGCCGATTCATTCGGGATGCGTTGGTAGGTATTTTCCTTAAATTTATTTGTACATACTGCAGGCCGCAGTCGGACCCAAGCAGGAGTGAAGAACGAGACATGATACATGAGTGGCCTGTTAAGCGTATCAAAAATACAATGTGGCAGGGGAAAAAAAGAAACACGTAAATACAAATCGTGAGTCGGACAGTGTTGCACAATGAGCACTTTACGTACCGAAGTTGATGTTTGCATTATTATTAACAAAATATTCTACCGAGGTAGAGGAAACAGCTACTACTGATAGTTTGTTCCAGCATGGCAATGGCGGCTGCAAACAAAGAATACTTGTGTGACTTTGCATGACTTATGGCTTGTTTACGATGACCATTTTGCTGTGACCCGTGCGAAGTGAATGTCTCGTGAGGTCACGTAAGTAGGCAGAGCGGCTGATCTTCAAGTGGCCATGATAGAACTCATACATAAATTTCAACCTTGATAGGACTCTAGGATGGGCTAGGGACTGAAGATTGGCTTTCATAATTAACTGGCCATCACTACTTCATCTAGAATAATCTGAGAACGCAAACCGAACCACTAATATTTGTATTCGTGCCGGTTGGTCAATGAAACATTTATGATGCGGGCTACAAATTGTATCGGCATAATCTAAGGTAGGTCTTACTAGACATTTGTAAGCTTTCAATTTGACAGGCACCGTTGCTCCGCGCAGTGTACTTTTCAACCGTGACAATTTATTCTGGGCTTAGTGACAAATTTTATTTATGTGGGTTTCCCAACTCAGGTTATTTGTCATAGTTACCCCCAGATATTTTATGCGCGATGTTCTGGTTAGTTGGGTATTGTCTTATGTGTATGTCAAGCGTGTGTTTTTTGTTAGTGAATGAAATGTATATTGCTTTAGTAGTGTTTAAGTCACATACCCCATACCTTGTACCCCTCTTGAATAGAATGTAAAGAGTAATTTAACGTAAGTTTATCTTCACAGTTAAGCACGGACTTATATACGACGCAGTCGTCTGCGAACAATTGTGTATGTACCTTCGGGTGGGTACAACATTCTATGTCCATTGCTATAAATTAAAAATAATATAGGTGCAAAACTGATCTTTGCGACACACCAGAAGAAACACTCAATTCCTCAGAGGAACAGGAATTCAGTCACCCTTTGTTTCCTGTTACATAAGGTAACATGAAATCCAGGATACAACAGTTTTATGAATGCCGAAAGCATGAAGTTTAGTAATTAAGTCAGCGTGGGGAACAACATGAAAAGCTTTGGAGAGATCCAGAAAGATAGCATCAATCTGATCTCCTCTATTTATTTATTTATTCATTTCATTTTGCCCTCAAAGACCGAAACATTACAAAGGGGAGTGGGTTAGACACAAACTTAAGTAAATAACGAAGCAGCAAAACGTGCTTAGTTATTACATCAAAACTGGTTAGTAAATTGTATCCGGGAGTGATTATGTCTGATAAGGCCGAACGAAACTTTGGGTTGTCCTTGATTGCGACAACTGCGCTGGGTGGGTGGTTCCATTCCTGAGAGGTCCTAGGAATAAATGATTCGTGACAGGTTCTGGTGTGGCATTGAATTATTCCGACCTTATGGCTATAATCAATGCGAGAGGAAATGTAGGTAGGAGATGATATAAAGCGATAGAAAGCTGAGCTAGTTGGTAAGGATTCATAATGCAAAGTAGGGGTAAGGCGTGCAGACACGGACACAAGAGAAGTGGACAACACGAACGCCGACTATCAGCTGAAGGAAGCATTGAGGCGAAATAAGAAAGAAGACACAAAACTCATCTGCACATGCTCTGGAAAGGTAGCACCACGTGTCAATCGAGTACACGCACCGGTATACGTGAGAGGTAACTGTTAAGGCATTTGATCTCTTTCTTATGTAAGGTAATCGAAGGCTGACTCCCGCACGCACTTCCACCATTGCTGATATGCCATGCCTCGACCATAAGACGCGTATCTTCATTCCTATGCCTGCGCCTGCTAATGTAGCGCATTCATCTAACTCAGGCGTGCAGTTACAATCATGGCAGTGTAAGGAAAGAATAGAAGGTGCTGCACCGGTTAACGACCTTTTATGTTCCGTTTGCCTCTCATTAATACACCGACACGTTTGTCCTATTACGTAGAAATGGCCACAGCTAAAGGGAACCTTATATACCACACTCATACGACAGTCAGTAATATTGTTGTTCTTGATGTGCTTCACTGGACAAATATATCTTCTTTTCTTGCCTTTCAGTTGCTCCTTTTCCCTCTGCACGGCAGCGCATATTTTACCTAGCTTATTGGGAGTAGTTAAAACTGAGGATCGCACCGGTTTCGAAATATGCGCCGCAATATTTGCGATAAAAATGCACTGTTGTTCCATGTACTTTTTTAAGAAAACGCTGTTTTATGCATTGACGTACAAAAGCAAGTGGCACTCCAATGTATTTCATCGGACACTTTGAAAATTAATATCTTTAATATGTTGAATATGTTGGATTCCTGAGAATTCGTTCCAAGTGAATACGCCTTGCAAATTCACCGGCTATAGCTCGTAGATTGAAATACGCGCTGTAAGATATTTAATTGAATTGTTAATTAGTTAATTGCGTTAATTATTCAGTTATTCATTTTGATTTCTCGCAGAAGTAGTAGCCGCCTTATCGTGTAATTTAGCTCAAGGGCTAGAATGGTGCTATCTGCAACAGGCAATTTTAAGAAATTTGGTGCAACTAAAGAAAAGAACCTGGTATATGTGGAATAAATGTGTCCTGTTACGTCTCAATGCGGCGATAAGCACTCCTTAAACGTTTCTCACGAGGCACTCCTTTCATTAGCGTGCCATTAGACGCCGGGGCCCGACATAGACTGTGACGCGCAAACAAAGGAGCTCACCTCGAGGTGAAAACTACCTCGAACATCACTCTACGTCAACCTGACCCTAACAAGCTGAACTAGTTGATGAAAGGGGCCAACGTCGAAGGCTACCGTGAGAACAGTGTCGACGTCGGTTTCCCAGATTACAACGCAGTAGCGCCATAAGCGGGGGCGAAGGAGGCGGAGTACGGCGGAACCGTGCGACATCATGGGAGGGATTTTGCGACCGACTCGACGATCGTGATTGGCCGAGGTACGATCAGATTCCCTAGTCTGGTCTCCTAGGGAAGACGACGGTTTTAAGAACGGATACTTTTGGTGCAGTGAGAGAGGTGTGCTGCCGTGTCCTGATGTGAACTCAGACGTTTAATATTCTCCTACGTGGAGTAGGCTTCCGTATCTCGAGCGAGTGTAAATAATGTAAGATAAACCCTTTTTTCTTCGTTCCTGCTACTCATCAATGGGCTTGGTAAATTCCTGGCTAAAGCTCCACTTAGAGCCGCAACACTCCTTTACCGTGTGGGGACGTCCACTGTGTTTTGCTGTCTCTTCGAGATTTTACAAACTCCGCGTACCTCCAGAGGCGCTATTCCACTCCCGAAGGACGTTTTTATGGACGAAGTTTGACTCACTCACTCGTTTCGTTTCGTTACGGTTCATGAAAGCACGTGGTTAGTACATGCACGCAGAAACGAAAATCGATTTTGTGTCACTGCTTTAAAGAGTATTTGCAGGTTACTGGGTATCTTAGAAAGCTTCCTTCATATAGCAACAATAAAAATGTATGGCTTCTGACCGTCATTCGGCACGGGCTTGTTATGTGCTGTAAAAACATGCACTGTATCATTTATGTATCAATTTGTATCATTGTGCATCATTATTTCAATGTATATCATTGTGTATCATTTAGTATCATTGAGTGTCAATGTGTATCATTTATGTATCAATGTATCATTTTATCAGGTCATGCACTTACTCTTCTGGTAGCCACATTATTGCCTCTGTTCATTGTTAGAAAACTATCATAATGTAAAGGTATGGTACTTTGCTAACTTTGCGGCCGTAATCCGGTCCATAACACTGTGCTCTCGGATCACATTACTGCTTACGTGGGCGAATGCTACATTTCACTCAGCCATAGGAGGCGTTCCGACTCATGTGCAACGTGCGCGAGAAACGCAAGACGAACAGCACTTTTTGACGCATTCCACGACAATATTGTCACCCCAGAAACAGGGACCAATGGCCAATACCACAGCGGCACATGTGGATTTCCGACGGTATATATTTCCCATTACTGTAATCTAACAACGGACTTGGCGTTGTCCCGATGAGCAGGATAATCGTTGCTCGTTTTTTTGACATGAAACGTCTTTAAAATCGGTCAGAGGGGGTCGCTCGCCAAAACCGCATGCAAGGAAAGTATGTAGTACTATTATCTCTTATATATTTGCAATCATACTACCAGCGCGCCCTACTTTGGTAACGATGGTGTAGAGCGAAGAAGACATTATTTGATTATGCATAAGTCGCGCGCACAGATGGCGCTGTTGTCGCGCCGCGCATGACGCAATCGGAACTAAATTTAGCCTCTCGCTCGGCGTTCGCAGAAGCGTAGCTAGGCAGCACGTTCGCCCATCCGAGCCGGAGGGCTCGCATTTGAGAGAGCGCACTCGGTCATAATTGGTGTAATCCATAAAACTCTAACCTGCGCTCATCAAGAGTTATAAGACCTTACAAGCGTGCAATTCTTTTGCCGAAATTTCATGGCGCTACCGCATTCGGCCCGTAGGGCCCAGAAACAGCGTGGAGGGGCTCGGGCAGCAAGACAGGCGGATGCCAATTCACGCCCATCACCTTTGACAACGGCGGGCCCACTTCGCATAGCGAGCGAGCACTACTGCGTCATTAGACCTCGGGGTCCACGGCAGCTGGATCATAGCTAAATATGTGAGCCTTCTGATGCGCGAATAGATATCACGCGCGTTACTTTGATGTCGTTGTGTAGAGAAAAAGAAGCTATTACAAGATCGCGTATGTGTCACGTGCGCCCGAAGATAGCGCCCTTGTCGCGCCGCGCGTGACGCAATCGGAGCGAACCTTAGCGCGGCGTTCAGAGAGGCGTATCTCGGCAGTTTCTCCATCCGAGCAGGAGTGGTAGCGTTTATAAGTGTTCATTATGCCATAGTAGGTATAATTCAAACTTAAACTGACACTCATCAGCAGTTAAAAGGCCTACAAGTGTGCAATTTCGTTGCACACATCTTAATCTTTCTCCGGTATAGCGCCCCCGCGTTGGACGCACAGAGTCCAAAAAAAAATGGCGTGAAGAGACCCGAGCGTCAAGACAGAGGCATATCCAACCGCTTTGATCACGGCGAAGCGTGTCCGTCTCCATAAGGAGAGTTACGACAAGAGGTTGAGGCCCTAAGTGCAGGAGTCACAATTAGAGTGCACTCTCAGGCGCCCCAGTAGGGGGGAAAGGTAATTTTTATACTCTAGCACCCAAACACTTTCTGCAAAACAAGCGGACCTACTACGAATATGGAACGAGCAAGATTGCGAAATTAGGCTGTATACGACCCCCTTAGCTTTCACATAAGTTAGGTGTATTCTTTCTAATTCGTGAGTATAAGTGCAACATGTGTATTTGGTTACATCGTTTTTAGCCCACAGTGTCCATACACACGACGTTTCACGATACGAGACGTTTCACGTGCCCCTGCGGCTGCGTCCTATATGCAGCCTATCAGATTTTTTTTACCTAATGTGACGGAATTTCCGAACAATGGCTGCTGTCGCATAAACATGTTCCGATTTTTCTGGACGTAAAGACTGACGCTATAGCGAATTCAGCGCATAAGGGCTTTGCACACATCAGTTGCTTTATGCGAGTTATGCGACAAGGCTGTTTTACATGGCGTGATTTTCACTCAGCGAAACGACGAATTCCGTCGCTCAGCGACCGCCGCGACGTCGAAGGCTCTCCGCGACTGGATTCCAATAAGTTGGTCGCGCCGTCGCCGAGTCGCAGCTATCGGCGCGATGAGGCTGGGGCGACTTGTGACGTAACAGCAAGCGTCATCGAAATAGGTGCTTTCCTGTTTTACCGCATGTTGGAAGTTCAGTGGAGCAATGTGCCGCGTCAGTTTCAATGATATTTAATAGGGCGTACCCACTAGTGCCTGTGGCATAGAAGCTTTATGAACAATTTCTTTTTCTCCAGCTCACAAAATTCATTTAAGAGGAGAAGCTACACGCTATCCAGGTGGGGAGCAGACGCCGCCTTTGACATACGGCATGTTTACTTGCTTGATCGTCACCATCGTCAACCTCTTCATCACTACGAATTGTGCCAGATGTTTTACCCTTACAAAAATGGCTTTAGACTGTCTATAGAAAGTCTATAGACTTTTTATAGACGACCTTGCCTTTCTATAGATTTGGACTTTTGTTGATACAAAGTATATAGACTGTCTATAGACAAAAGTCGATAAAGTTTCTATTTCTTTTTGTCTATTCGCAGTCTATAGACAGTCTATAGAAAAAAGTCGATATGGTGTTCGTTTCTTTTTTGTCTACTTTCCCACAATAGACACCTATAGACAAAAGTCGATACTGCCTCTATTTATTTTTCTCTATCATTTGCCTATAGACTTTCTATAGACAGAAGTCGATCAGATTTCTATTTCTTTTTGTCTATTCGCAGTCTATAGACAGTCTATAGAAAGAAAGTTGATACAGTGTTTGTTTCTTTTTTGTCTACTTCCTCTCTATAAACTACATATAGACGAAAATCTATACAACCTCTACTTATTTTTCTCTGTTATCTCTATATAGACTTCCTATAGACGAAAGTCGATAAGGGGTATATTTCTTCTTGTCTATTCCCACTGTACGTAGTTCTTCAAACACGCACATGCATACTTTCACACACACACACACACACACACACACACACACACACACACACACACACACACACACACACACACACACACGCACACGCACACACGCACACACACACACACACACACACACACACACACACACACACACACACACACACACACACACACACATATATATATATATATATATATATATATATATATATATATATATATATATATATATATATATATATATATATATATTGCTGCGCGACCGGCCGCTCGAGCCACATCGCGTGTAATCGCGGGCTTCGCGCTCGGAGAAACACTTCTATGGAGCACGCGTTGAACAGAAAACTGTACCGGGAGTTTCTAATGTTGCTTTGCAATTTTACCATTGAGAATTTTCATCTAATTAAACTAACTGAGGAATTAATTAACACTAGTGACCTAATCAGGGGAATGCAAAAAGATAATCTGAGTGTCTCCAAGTGATGGCAAACGACATTACCTTGGTTCTCTCCTGCTACGTAGCATTCGCGTATCTTAAAACCTGGCTCAAATTAAGTGAAACATCCCGTATACTTCTTTGCAATTCGAATTATTTTCCACGGTTTCCTATATTACCGCCGGTGAAGGCCATAGGATGGGACGTCATCAAAGGTCATGTCAACTTGCGCGAACAGCCCGTATATACCGATTGTGGTAAGGTGTAAGATGAAGTATAAAACAGCCGATACTGTAAAATTCTTATTGCTTCAGGTTTACAAGGCGTCTATATCGCAAACATCGGCAAACATCGGTAATCTGGGCCCAACCCGTGTACGCTGTAACCAAGCGCCTGCAGGTACCGATGGATAATACGGAGCTGCGTTTGATACAAGCCACTGAAGTTGTATACAGCTAAGATTGCTGCAGAGCCGATTTGTAGACTTTAGTATACACATAGTGTATACTTCCGCATTTGTTGACCACATGATATGATCTTCGTAGTCGCTCTCGGCAATCCCGAGACAGTCTTCACAGTTGTCATAGCATCACTTGTGCGGCAGTAGAATAAAGAAAGCAAAACGCCGATCCAGTTATGATAATAGATGTTATGAACGCCAACTTCAGTTACGAGTGGATGCCAAACAGGCATCAAGCTAACAGCGCAGAGACTCGTAATATTTGTAACTGGCAACACGGACTTTGTGAGTGTGCGATGAATCGATGTCGCGCATGTGGTGTGCGCGTTGTGTGTCGTCCGATTCTCAGATACTTTTCACGTTGTCTTCATATCTCGGCTGCATCACTAACATCGGGCGGGTTTTTGTTGACTGATATCGTGCACTATAAGCTCATCAGCTTCTCATTCACTTAAACTATGTGCCAACTTCTCTGAGCCCACCCAGTATTTCTCCGGCGGTATTTCTGCGCAGCCATGCATATGAGTACCTCAATGCTATACTGATTGCTTTGACCTATCATCGGAACGGAAAATCAGCACTAACATACGTGCGGGCATCCCATTTGGCAGTACGCTGGAAGACATGCTACAAATGGGCTGTATAACTCATCGTGGCTGGCGATAATGCGTCTGAAGCGTCTGAAGGGCCCTGTAACGGTTTTTACAAACAGCGCATTCATCCATCCAAACGATAGCCCACAGCGTTTGTAATACAACGTGCCAGCGCATTTCCTTCGTCCATGAAAAAAATTGGAGGACGCTTAAGCTTCGCCTTCAAGAGTGGAACGCGACAGCGTTCCTGTCGACCCGCCAAGGGGTGTAAGACAATGGGCTACAGGGCAGCCATCACTTACGAGGCGCCCCGCATCGGACGCGGTGAGCGTCGAGCCATATGGTCGAGCAACGCAGCGTTCGGCGCAGCAACGAAACGTGCGCCTGAGCAGGCGGAACGAACCAAAGAACTCGGTATCTCGGAGGGGGAAATGATGCACGCCAGCCAAACGTCGTGATCGGCACGGGCCGAAAGATAGACAGATAGTGATCTAAAGAAAGGAAGGCCGCATGATTCTGCAGAGGGAGCAAGGCGAAGCGTTGTCAGGGGAGAGACAGTCCATGCCGCGACCCGCCTCGCACCGGTCCTCGTACAGCTCCAATGCGCGCGTGGCGCGCCATCTGTCGGGCAGCGCCGTACATGGAGAGGAGGGGGTCTTCTATGTTTGCCGCAAGATGGCTCTGCGTGTGCGGAAAGCCCAGAAGAAATGCAGCGGAAACGCACTTCGCTACTCGTGTAATTGCGACTTCTGTAAGTTACATGTTCATAATTACCGATATACACCGCAGTATAACTTTCCACGGCTCGTTTCGAAGGCAACACCGCATTCACTAGAGGCGCGTTTGTACCGCTTGGAAGCATCGAACTCGTGGCTGAGTGGTAGCGCCTCCGTCTCACACTCCGGAGACCCTGGTTCGATTCCCACCCAGTCCATCTTGGAAGTTGCTTTTATTTATGAAGTGCCTGCCGTGATTTATCGCTCACGGCCAACGCCGCGGACGCCGACACCGACGCCGACGACACCGGCTTTTCTGCGACACGAGCTCCTTAACGCTATCGCGTTAAAAGATGAAAGATGGAAAAGAAAGCAACCCGTCCCGGCGCGCATGGCGCGCAGAGAGAGGAACAGACGCAAGAAAGAAAGAAAAAGGCGCTCACACTCCTCGAAGCCCGCGCGCGGAGCTCCTGCGCATGCGCGGAGCTCTTGCGCATGCGCAGCGGTGCGCCGTCCGTCCGCGCAATTTGAATTCTCAACGAGTGCGCCAGGCACGTTAACGCTTGTAGCGGTGTGCGGTGTCTGCCTGCACGTTGGTGTCTGTGTATGCGTGTCTTCTTTGTGGCATCGCACGTCAACTACACTGAACGGTAAGCTTTAGCAAAGATGTTTTGCGTCAATAGCTCATGATTGCGTGAGCGCATTTCGTAGCGCGAACCGGCTGCATGTAGCGCAGGCGACTCGGGTATAGTGTCGGTTTGTCGTTGACATGATTTGATAACGCGCTCTTGTTCTCGCTTCTACTATACGGAATGTTTTACGGCGGGAGATCGCTCGGGCTTGTTGATTTTAGCGTTATAGTTTAGGTGCGTAAAAATTGGAACACGCTTAAGCTTCGCCTTCAAGAGTGGAACGCGACAGCGTTGCCGTCGACCCGCCAAGGGGTGTAAGACAATGCGCTCAGACAGTGATCACTTACGAGGCGCCCCGCATCGGACTCTGCGCCCACCTATCACGCGGTGAGCGTCGAGCAACGCAGCGTTCGGCGCGGCAACGAAACGCGCGCCTGAACAAACGGAACGAAGCAAAGAACTCGGTGTCTCGGAGGGGGAAACGATCTACGCCAGCCAAACGTCGTGATCGGCACGGGCAGAGAGATAGATAGATAGTAATCTAAAGAAAGGAACGGCGCTTGATTCTGCAACCCGTGTGGGAGCACGGCGAAGCGTCGTCAGGGGAGAGGGAGTCGGGGACGCGAGGCGCCTGGCACCGGTCCGCGCACAGCCCCAATGCGCGCGCGGCGCGATACCTGTCGGGGCAGCGCCGTACATTGAGAGGAGGGGGTCTATTGTTTGCCGCAAGATGGCTCTGCGTGTGTGGTAAGCGCAGAAGAAATGTAGCGGAAACGTACTTCGCTATTCGTGTAAATGCGACTTCTGTAAGTTACATGCTCATAATTACCGATATACACCGCAGTATAACTTTCTACGGCTCGTTTCTAAGGCAACACCGCATTCACTAGACGCGCTTTTGTACCGCTTTCAAGCATCGAACTCGTGGCTGAGTGGTAGCGTCTCCGCCTCACACTCCGGAGACCCTGGTTCGATTCCCACCCAGCCCATCTTGGAAGTTGCTTTTTATTGATGAAGTGCCTGCCATGATTTATCGCTAACGGCCAACGCCGCGGACGCCGACGCCGACACCCGACACCGACGACACCGGCTTTTCTGCGACACGAGCTCCTTAACGCTATCGCGTTAAAAAGGGAAGTACAGTCAACAGCAAAAGTTTGCGGGATGTGCGCGCGCGTGGCAAAGCGACCCTCCTCCCCTTCTAGCGGTGAACCCCTGGTGTCGAGACCGACGCCAGCACGCATGCGCGTCCCTCCGATACTGCAAGCGTGCATGTTTCCGCGCTTCCTCTTTGCGCGCCGGTGATATCCGAATGTAGCCGCGAGGTAGCCCACTTGCGATATGCGCCGTGGCGGCTTCGACGCCACGGCGTCGAAGCCGCCGTGTTTACTTGATACTCTCTCTGGGACTCTCTGGGACTTTTTTCACTTGAACGTTTTAACTTGATACTGAGCTGCCACTAAGCAGAATGTGTATGTTGGGTAGCCAGTGTGGTAGATCTCATTTCGTGGCGCTCGATCCGGCCGCGATGAATGCTGCGCCGCATGTATAGTGAAATTCTCGTCACACGCTTTACGTATATATCACGAAATTGTGTTAGCATGAAGAATTTTCAAACAGACACGTATAGTTGAATAACTGCTAGCGTACTCGGATGAAAGGCCGTGTTTGAAGGACATGCATCAGCAGTGTGCGCGCTGCCGTTTTCGTATAGTTTGAAAGTAGCAGTATTTTTAAGGTTCCTGGCAACCAATCTAAATAATTTTGGGAAGTTACCGCAAGCAAAACACGAGACTTGAAGAAATATCTAGCAGAAATATCTAGATTCACCCAATCTATTTATATGCAACCACAAACGCTTTTGGAGCATGAAACCTGCGATAAGCTCAGTCACTCGCAGCTTCGCAACTTAGCCGAAAAAATTAGAGAACAATAAATTAGTCGCTCCGGGAAGCACCTTTACACGTTTCAAACTGAAGGCATTGCGTTTGACGGTAGTTGGAAGATTTGTTTTTTGTCTCTTTTATAAACAGTTTAGCAGCAGAAGTTATCTTTCGGGCTATATGAAAAGCGTTAAGCGCCTTTCGATGCTTCGGCGTTATGCAGTTTACGTGCTGTTAATCACCAGGCAGCTGCTGGCGCAGATTCGCATTGGGCCAAAGTTGGCCAAAGTTGGCCAAAGATTTAGAAGGTGTAGTAAGTAAGGTATACAGATATTTCGATGACTGCTTGATTTTAGGCTGTCATGTAGACAAGGGTGCTTTCAGGAATAGGGTTGTAGAAGACTTCAATTCTCTGGGCAAGGGCTTAACATTTACTTCGGAAGTACCGGTAGATAATAAGCTAGAGTTTCTTGATGTCAAGTTAAAATTCCTACCGGAACATGTGTGTTGGTCATTCTCACTCCGAGCTGGAAAACCAGCTAATGAACTATGCCTCAAACCATTCCAGGCTTGTGAAGAATGGGATAGTCATTTCGTGTTTCCGGTCGGCGTTGTTGAAGTCATGTCACCACACTGTAAAGATTGCATTTTTTGAGCAAGTTGATAGGTTGAGAAAGGCTGGGTACCCGCTCGCTGTGATGCTGACGTCGTGCGCTAGACTAATGAAAGAACTTAAAAAGGATAAAGGACAATGCACAAAGAATCAAAGGCAGAAGGATGTAGCTTCCAAGGTTTCAGTGATTCCGTATGTGCACGGCCTTTCACACAGACTTAAAAAGGTGGCTGGTAGTTATGCAGTAACAGTGGTAGTTTCGGCAAAAAACAAAATAGGTTGTGTGTGTTCTAAGGTTAAAAAGAAGTTCGAAAGTAAGGATGATTTAAAGAAATAATCTAGTCTTAAACATCCGCGCAAGAAGCAATTTGTTGATTGCGCGAAGAACGCTGTTTACCAGATTCCTATGACGTGTGGCCATGTGTACGTAGGGCAGACTGCGAGATGCATTAACACGAGTTTAAGGGAGCACTTGTCTAATCTGAAAAGGTCGGCCTAGTACGCATTTGGCAATGCATTGCCAAGAACATGATTGCTCACCTTGTCTTAGTAGCACAGACATTTTGTATAGGCATAGGAATCAAACCGCTAGGGAAATTGTGGAAGCACACTGGATTGAAAAACAAAAAGAAAAATGCATCAGCCATCCTTCTGTTTCATTGTTGGATAAAGAAAATTCGCTTCTATCATCACATCTTTAACGCATTTTATTGTAAGTGGTTGTTTTATGTACCTTGCTGTTTTTATGTTGACCGGGTGGCTTTTGTCCACGTCTTTTTATCACAAGTGTTACATGTACTATTGACGTGCTCTCTTGACTTTATCTCGCAGATCTGCGGGTATCATATGAGCTATAGGCGTGCTCTGTTGACTAGATCGCGCAGATCTGTGGGTATTTAAGCAGGTGCTTCTTCAAAAATAAAACCAATCGTTAGAAAGCGCTGGTCCTTGTGTTGCCCATATTCTTCGTCCCTGTTTGTTTGCGCACAAAAAGTTTTAAGATGAATCTGTTCCAACTAGGCCGACTCGCAGTTATGCTTCCGTTTATGATATTTTTTACAGCATAACCACACGTGCGGCTGATTGCATTTGCCACGCAAGAAGCCGTTCCGCCTGATGGGTTCATTGATGCGCCAGATCCGATGAACTGCCAAAGACGAGAGAGCCCTTTGTGCAGTCACTGCAAGCTTAAGCCACGGGCCTCGCCACTTACAGAAGGCTGAAGCTTCTATATGAATACGATCTATGACTAGCGTGTACGTGGCGCTAGTGTTACCTTTTCTCGATCTTGTTAATGGCGGTGGTGTTGTGCCGCCCAGTCTGTAATGTGACCGAAAAGGGACGAGCAGTTTGTGCGTCTTTCCGCTGGTCTTTTTCTCGGTGCGACCCGTCCCCGACTTTTTTTTCCGGCGGTGGCTTGCTAGGTGCTACGGCTGTCTTGGCGAATAGCTCAGACTTTGAAAAAAATTGAATTACGTGTCCAACGTTGGGATCGAGCCTTGCTCTTCCAACCCCGAAAGCCGGTTCACTAACCATTGGGCCACAACCGCACGTGAACTTGCAACGCACCCACTCCAACTAAGCTCTTTGAGAAGATCGCGCGTCTGCCACATTGCGTAGCGCGCGGGAAACACATGCGCCCGTCCGCGCACCCGCTAGTTTCCTTCACGGCAAAGACGCAGGAATGAAATGGCCAAATTTATAGCATTTGAGTAACCACTCCACGACAGGTTCGCTTGACACAGATCCCAAGGTGTGCGTTGGATCTGCATGATTTTTTAGGCGGGGAGGGGGGGGAGGAGGAGGTGAGGGAGGTGGAAAGAGAGTACGTATCCTCCGCGTTAAAGGAATCTGAGATGGGGTTGAGCCTTACGGACCTTGACGCCTGCAGTCCAGCGCCACCTGCGACGAGCAAGGCAGCACGGCGGTGCTTCTGAGGCGTGCCGATTAAAGCTAAGCTAGAGTGGTAGATTGAATTTCAGAAATACCAAACAGGGCTCGACGTCCATTGAACGGGAGACGGATATAGGCAACAAAGAACGCAGAAGCGAAAGATTGATGGCGGCACGACCGTGAAATTCTCGCACCAGCTGCCCCTCGTGGCACGCATCTTTGGCACTGGATGCTCGGCGCTAGTTATCAATAAAGAATACGTAGCATTCCAAGATAAACAAATATTTCACTTGGAATCTCCTGGGAAGTGCTTGTGCATGTAAAAAATACCGCCGCAATATTCGAAAATGCTGTGACAGATGTGACCTTATGCAAACGTCATCGGTGCCGTTGTTTGGGAGTGGGATTCGAAACAGTAGGGCGTGGCCATCATTTTCTCCGCCGGTAATCAAACCTTTTTTAATAATAATATTTGGGGTTTTATGTGCCAAAACCACTTTCTGATTATGAGGCACGCCGTAGTGGAGGACTCCGGAAATTTTGACCACCTGGGGTTCTTTAACGTGCACCTAAATCTAAGCACATGGGTGTTTTCGCATTTCGCCCCCATCGAAATGCGGCCGCCGTGGCCGGGATTCGATCCCGCGACCTCGTGCTCAGCAGCCCAACACCATAGCCACTGAGCAACCACGGCGGGTAAAAACCTGTTTTTTTTTTGACGCCAAACAAATGGTCAAAATGCCGTAATATTACCTTGCAGCAGCGTAAACTGGTTTGGGATTTCTCCTTTACTATTTCCATAACTCTCTCGGCACAGCCTTCATTAAACCAAGGTAGGTGTGCCTGTTTTGTTTTGCAGCGTACAGCAACATGACCACAAACGCGTCCCAGTGGCCTCTGCTTTAATTTGAAACAAATGAAACATTTCTCGGCGATGTTCAGGGGCCTGCGAATTGGAGCAACTTAGTAAGTTAGGGATAAATAATTTTGAAGAAGGAACACCACGGCAAATGGTTTCAAGGGACCTGACTTGCAGAGGTGTGGCGAGTTCAGGATTAAACGCATTCGCGGAACACAACACGTCGACGTGATGTCGCATTCGCGCTCCGTACGCAATTTCAGCATCATTTGCAAAAGTTGAAGGCCCGTATTCACTAAGCACTTTGTGTGCATGAGCGGTTCGAAAGAACGGGCGCCGACAAATCGCGGCAGCAGGCATTATATTAGCGAATGCATCTAACGAAACATATTCTTGCGAACGAAGAGCTTTGTGAATACGGCTTGGAAAATTCATAAAGTAATCGCCAGCATACATATGCCGCTTATGGTCACTCAAACGGGTTATTAAGAGTGGTTACAATTGCTTACCTTTTCCAAAGCTTTACTCATGCTTAGCTTTAGTGGCGAACATACGGGGAAAATATGCCTACCATTTGCCAGCCTGGCATAATATTCAGGAATGTGACGGGGCATGCGCGATATTCCTAGTGCAGGTGAATGAGCTTCAGTTCCAAGGCCCGGCGCCTGGTCTTGCTTTCCAGCCTCGCCGTGTCTCTCTGGTGCACTGGAGCCACATTGTAAGGGTGCCATTTTGTCATCTGGTTTATGCATCTTGCTCGTGGGTTCGTGCACCTGGCAGGGAGGATTCGGAGGAAACTTTAGATCATCATCATCATCATTTTTTTTAATATTTGGGGTTTTACGTGCCAAAACCACTTTCTGATTATGAGGCACGCCGTAGTGGAGGACTCCGGAAATTTTGACCACCTGGGGTTCTTTAACGTGCACCTAAATCTAAGCACACGGGTGTTTTCGCATTTCGCCCCCATCGAAATGCGGCCACCGTGGCCGGGATTCGATCCCGCGACCTCGTGCTCAGCAGCCCAACACCATAGCCACTGAGCAACCACGGCGGGTTTCATCATCATCATCACCTTATGTCCACTCCAAGGCGAAGCCTTCTTCCAGTGATCTCAAGTTAGCCCTTTCTTGCGTCAGCTGGCTCCATCATATATGCCCGCAAATTTCCTAATTTCATCGCACCATTTAAGCCTCTTCCGTCCTTGACTGCATTACCTTTCCCTTGGCCCCCATTCTTAACTCTAAAAGAACGTTTGTTATGTTTTCTACCTATTGAGGCATTCTACGTTTGGCAGATAAACGGCGTTCAGTATGCTACAGTTTGACCAGTAAGTAACTACGCTAAAAATGTTATTCTCGATATGTCACGGTTCAAAGCATACACTTGGGACGCACGCATAAAAAGTTGCAGTACCGAAGGTGCCATGAATGATGTAAAAAAGCCTAACGGAACTGTCGCGTGGACAGCTTCATCGAACATTCAGCACAAAAATTGTGGGGTTTTACTTGAGAAAACCACGATCTTATTATGAGGCACGCCGTAGTGAGGCACTCCGGAAATTTGAACCACCTGGGGTTCTTTAACGTGCACCTAAATGTTAGCGAATGGGTGTTTTCGCATTTCGCCCCCATCGAAATGCGGCCTCCGTGGCAGGGATTTGATCCCGCGACCTCGTGCTTAGCAGCCCGACACCATAGCCAGAAAGCAACCGCGGCGCGTAGCGTTGAGCGCGAGAGTCAGGGAAAGAACAATTTTTCATCTATAGTCTGTAGTCTTGCTTCAGTTTTCGGCAGCCAGGATCAAGCAACCAGACACGCCGCTAAACATATCAATGGAGCGCTTGACAAAAATCAAGAGTGCAGTTAAAGCGATGGTAGGCTGCCTCGTAGTCGCGTATCTCAAGTAGACCACAGTATACATATCACACAAATAATGCCGAGGGGTAGATTCGTGAACTTATGCTCAGATAGACTATATGCCCGGTGATATTAGAGATTGTTAAGTTGCCCGTACAATTTACTACGTTTTACGGTTAACGAAACACCAGAGACATGGTCAGCAGCAGCAACGCTTGTACTAATATTCTGTGATGGTTTGTTCAAATAAAACATGTTGTAAACTTTTTTTGCGTTGTGTGAGTATTCTCATGGAGGGAAAATAAAAATAGGCAGCGCTACGAGATGCAATCTCCAGGAAGCGGCTCACGTCTACGTCAACGGTATTCTGCTAGAGCTAATACGTTATACGGACAAACTAAATCTCTCAATATGCTGCACAGATAACGTCACTGAGAATGGCGTTGAGCCGCTCTAATCAGTTTGTTGCCACTTCAAGAGTCTCGCTCCACTTCTAGTCGTCCTTGAGTGGCTTCGGGATCAACATTTGTGGTCTCTGTAAAAGGTCACAAGAGTTAAATTGTCCCTCGCATGAACGGGGCATCATTCCGAAAACTAACATGTTCGGCGCAAACGCTCAGGTCCTGTCAGAAGTCACTGAGCAAAGCGTGTTTTTGGTAGGGCGTGGGGTTGTTTTTCGAAAGCAAGAGTTTCTGGTCGCATGTACATTAAGAATCAGCTCTCAGTTTGTTTAACCATACATGCGAATATAGAGGGCGATTTCATATTTTTTCTTTCTCTGATTTAAGTTGACATACCTACTACCTTGCGATACAAAACACAACTATCAAGACTCGAGTTCCCCAACCCTGCAGGAGACTGTGCCTTTGCTTGAAACATTTGGACATGCCACTTGAACACACTGCGAAAATTTGGAAGCAAAACACGAGCGAGACGGGACTACATCATTAGTGCCGTCCGACTTTCTTTTTGTGCTCTTCTCCCGTGCTTTGGGACCTGCTCATGGTACCATTCGCCCATGGAAGCTTCTAATTAAGTGCCTTTTCCGCTCCCTTGGGTTTTTCCTCGGTTATCTTGCTTACCTTGTTACGAGGGGCATCATGTTGATCAAGGGGCCCCTGAACACCACCTTTCTGATGGCCTTTGTCATCGACCTGGCCTTTGATGACGTCTTTGCCTTTTCTTCCTGGTTCAACTGCTTCATGTTCCTCTTTCGCGGGCTTCTCACGTGCTTGATCAATAGCTCCGCTTGAACCTTGGATGCTGACGGCTACTTCACCAGGAGCGTTGGTTCCACGGACGACCGGCTTATGTTCACTGCGTGGGACTTGAACACCTGCTGCTTGTGACGGGCTTTTGTGGCCGGGTCTTGGTGAGTTGGTGGAGTCCGCAGGCACAGGAGGCGGTTTCACTTCGTCAGCGGTGGCATCCGGAGTCTTTGATGCACACGCGTTGTCATCGGCTGACAGCCCCTCTTTCGGCTGACTCAACTCCACGCTGGAACGTGGCGATAGATGGCCGAAATGCTCGGCAAGAGCTCTTCCTTCTCGCTTTGCGGCGACCGGATCTATCGGTGATTTTGGAGACTTTGCGCGCTTGCGACTACGCATCAACTTCGGGGATTCAACTTGCTGCTTCAAATGGTCATCATCTACTTCGGCGCCCACTTCCGACGGCTGCTTCTCCCTTTTGGACTGCTTGTGCGATCTCGACGCTTTTTGAGCCTTAGGAGACTTGGCGGATCTCTGAGACTTCACCGATTTTGGGGAAGCCAGACCAGAATCCATGGCGCCGTGTGAAGTTGGTTGACAAGCTTCTTCTTTTTCTTTGCCTTACTGTAGTCGCTGCTGTTGTTTCTTCTGCACATATGGCACCTACGCACCAGGTGAATCGGCGAAGAATTGGACGGTTTGCACAAAATGAGTAGAAATTTAGAGAATAAAGGCGGTGTTACTGAGGGAAGTACATGCTATTGCATGGTGTTAAAAGTGGAATGGTCATCTCACGGGAGCATTAAAATAATAATAATTTACTTTCTAGGAAGACAGAAGACGCCAGTCAAGTATTAAGTCTTTTATCACATTCCAATAATTCCCTTGGCGATACTCAAACGTTGAAGCCTCAAAGGACAGGCATGCTTATAATGACACGCATGGCACTAGGAACGACTGTATGCACGAGTGGGCTGCCGAACCGGGCCTGAGACGGACACTATAGGGCATGATGTGCATGCGCGAGCAAATAAGTGCATCATGAAAGCATTACTGTTCGCACTTTTAGTACAATTAGATCACGTGGATTATGCACGGCCGAAAAAAGTTGACCGAAATGGCCTGCGCCCCCCCCCCCCCCCGAGTAAGGGCTTCAGCTCGCCGAGATCGCTAAAAAAAAAGTCACGCAAACGCACATCTCCTTTTTTCACTCCTCGTCGTCACAATCCTTATTGCTCCCCTTCCCTCCTTAGTGAAGAGTAGCAGGCTACGGCGGCCCTGCTCGCGCCGACAACTTTGCATATGCTGTATCTCTTGCATGTTAAACAGTGCCGTTGTTTTTTACAGCTTCACGTGCGTTTTAATAACGCCAAGAGAGTAATAAATACCACGTCCTGGTCATCGGTGTGCTGGTGCGTCTGTCAGACCTAATTGTATCTATAGTGCTCGAAGAGTCATGGCTAGAGAACTTAACACTTAACTCGAACTCGGGAACTTACCTCGTACTTGGAAATTACTTCACTCGAGGCTAAACGAAGAGCGCTTTGAACATGAGTCAGCAAAGCTGAGGTACCATGCCTCTAGAACTTGTTTTAGTGCTATGCCTGATGTCGCTCTTGCTGCTTTCCGCTCTTCGCGAAACAACGATCATGAAGCTAACGATGTCATCAAGAAATAGCTGCGTTATTTGTTATAACAAATGCACAGCTTGAAACAGGCGGGGTGTGTGCGCTCTCCTGTACGCTTGCTCTACTGCATACACGTTACGTACTGGCAACGCTTATTTAATTATTTATTTTTATTTATTTATTTATTTATTTATTTATTCATGCATGCATGCATGCATGCATACATACATACATACATACATACATACATACATACATACATACATACATACATACATACATACATACATACATACATACATACATACATACATACTGCAGCCTCCATGAGGCTATTGCAGGAGTGGGATGAGCAACAAACATACAACATTTATAAACAAGCTTGCGCGAATTGTTTCAGTGGTAGTGAACGGATGTTGCACGGTAATGAATGTCAGACTTGCATTGTTGATGGAAAAAAAAAACTGTTTTTAAAGGAATCAGCGCGGACAAAAAGGTTTGAGATATTTAGAACATGGTGACTCCTCGTACATGATGGTTTAGAAAAAGTGAAGTAGTTATCTAGAGAGGAGAGGCGCGGAGAATTGATTAACGTGTGAAGGAATTTTGGGCATCTAAGTTTGCGACGCTCTGCAAGAGGAGTCAGACCAAGTAGGGGAAGAGAGTGAGACGAAGAAAATTCCTTGCATTGTCTCCTACAAACAAAACGCACTGCCTTTTTTGCAAAGACTAGTTTTTTGACGTCATAGTGTTTGTATAGGTTCCATACAAAGGGGGGGGGGCAGCCATATTCGAGGATGGCTTAAAGAAGTACTGACAGATTTTTTTTTTGAAGTCGTAAAAGTTTTGCCACACGCTCATCGCACCTAAATGGATCACATTCAGCAAGTGTAAATGTTGGGAAGTATTTATTTAGGTATATATACTGAATACTAACGACGCCTCGAAATAACCGAACATAGCATCATCGACAGTATCGCGACGTCACGACCTAGAGGCCAGTTTGTTGACGTCGCCTTGCAATAAGGCTAGGTACGACGGTAGACTAGATTCTGCAACTTTGAGGGCCAAAACCGCAATCTGAATATGAGGCATGCCCTATAGTGGGGAGCTCCAGATTAATTTTCACCACAACGGGGTTATTTAAAGGGAAGCTGAAAGGTTTTCCAGAAAAAATGAGTGAACATCTGTACATAATGGTTTTCAACCCTCCGAATTCGAATATCGTATCGAAATTGAGCGAAAGAAAGCGCAAATATATTTTATTTCGACGAAAAGTGCAGCAGCGGACACGCCCAGCTCGCGCGTCTCGTTTCCGCCTGTGATTGGTCGGGCGCCTCGTGACGTCAACTCTAGTAACCGACCGCTGCCGCTACACATGAAGCGCGGTGCCAGGTAGTTTGGTGCTGTTTTTCTGAGACGGTAATGGAAAATTTAGAGAGACTGCGTTTTTCTGAGGAGTTCGGCGTTACTCCCTACATGTACGAGCCGACTGCGAAGAGCCGGCCTCTCGAAGAAGCAAACGATGGTGGTGTGAGCAGTGCTTTCGACGCAAACGAAAGCAAAGCCTTGAGATCTCCTCGTGTTGGAAATGCTCTTTGGTGAGTATGTTTTTTGCAAAGCGATCTAGTGATCTCGCCGATTTTTCGCCGATCTAGTGAGTTCGTTTCCGGTCAAACAACTGTAGTGTTGTGTTCCTGCATGCCTCCTCGTGGAACGTAAGCGGGGATGCGATCGTCGGCATTTGTGCGCTGTCCAAAGCTGTCGGCAATCTACAAAGACGGTTTAAACGCGTGAAAAGCTTCCCGGTTCATGCAGTACGTGTAATGACCTTCATCTGTTGACTACCACGTTGACTAGCACTCACGTTGATTACCACTCACGTTGACTACCACGCACGTTGACTACCACTCTACATACACGCAGACGCACCAACAAAGGAATGCAGGGTCGATCGAAGCAGATTACGATGGCACGCACGCAGAAACAAGCGCGGTCAGGCACGGTCGCGGACGCTGCGAAGGAACGAAACACTAGAGTTGACGTCACAACACCGCGGTTTCCGGTCTCCGCTCGCATCGTCAGCGTCAGCAGCAGCGCGCGGCATTCGACGGGGGGCGGAGCTACAGCGCAATTTTAACCGGCGATTACGTCGCTCCTAATTGAAAAAACCCCCCCAAATTTTACCTACATGGTTTATAAGGTTCCCGCATCCGTATATGAGCGTCTTATTGAATTCGACAGATTCTACAGCTTCCCTTTAACGTGCGTCTAAATGTGAGCACACGAGCATTCTTGCAATAGGCCCCCCCGTCAAAATGCTGCCACCGTGCTGAGCAACGCAATGCCATAGTGCACTAAGCTACCGCGGAGGGTCTAGGTACGATGGCGTTACTACTACTACTACTACTACTACTACTACTACTACTACTACTACCACTACTACTACCACTACTACTACCACTACTACTACCACTACTACTACTACTACTACTACTACTACTACTACTACTACTACTACTACTACTAGTAGTACTACTAGTACTAGTACTACTAGTACTAATAATAATAATAATAATAATAATAAAGACCATACTGCTGTGCTACTCTTGCGTATGCCAGTCGCAGCTATCGCAGGAACGAAACAATCAGTCTCGTAATACGTCATGAGGCGTCTACGTCCTGGTTGAGGAAAACGTAAACGCAACTGGTTATATGCTACATAGAAACAACTTAAATTATTTAGGGTGCTCTGTCGGTTGCAAGTATTTTATTTTTTTGTCTATGGTTCAGAGGTATGGCAACTTATTCAACGTAATGAAATGACAAGCCGAATATGTCACGTCAGGAAATCTCTGAGAGACGCAAGTAATTAATATTTTAGTAAAATAGACTTCATCACTTGGGCCGTCTCGTCGTACAGAACTTCGGCGAAATATCACGTTAGGTTGGCCTCTAACGAAGGAAAGACCTGTCTGCAGGCCCTCAATTTTGATAAGTGCTGCGGTATGTGAAGGAGAAATAATTAAGTGGTCGCTTTGAGTATGATCCGGATCGTATATCAGAAGCAGGGAGTGTACATAATAATAGACATGATTGCAGCACTTTATAACAGTGACCAAAAAGAGGTCTGTCAGTTTCCGATGCGGCGAAAAAAAAATTCCAGAAAATATGTCGTCACAGCATAGGCACAGGAATGTCTATTTTTTTCCTATTTTTTGCACTGCAGGATGAAGAAGAACGGCCAGCCTTGTTGTAAGTGTATAGAAAGTGCTCTTGTAAGCATATCGCTGATAAAATCTGTTCTACCAATTTTAACTCTTTAGTGCATAATGTTGAATTTTTTGTAACATGGCAAAAAAATTACAGAAACAACTTCTTTCGACATTTGCAGCTTTCTCCTGCACGACGTTGTATTTCTTCAACACGAACTCTGATCATCGTTCGCCCCTGTGCTGCCATCTACCCTTCAGCGGCGAAAGTAAAGCTTAGAGAAAGATGGCAGACACCTCACGAATAATCCATCAATGATTCAGGTAGGTTTTAAAGCTGTAAGTTATTTTCGGATACAGTGCAGTCGAACAAAATGTCTTCGGTTGTTGTCTACATTGTTTTGACTGAGTTGACGGCAAGCAGTTCATTTCCATGAGCAAGTGAGTGAGTAAAGACTTCACTGAAAAACAAGGTTTTGACATATGACCTTGTGGTCAGGTGGCCACCGCCGCCTGGGTCCGGGCGGCTTCTTCAACTCTGTTCATGACCTTGGCCTGCAGGTCAGGGTCGATAAAATAATTTGTTTGTTGTGACGGAAAGTAGATATGCTCCAATGGTGCAACATGTACCACGATGTCTTATTATTTTTCGCAGAAGGGGCGAAATGAACCCTAAACACTTTATCACCGCAGTATTTTCGCTGACAAACAGTGACTTGTCCGGGAGTGACGATGACCTTGACTATATATATGTTCCTTTTGTTGGAACCAGGATTTCTGGAGCGATGAAATAGAATATACATATTGGTGAAAGGTATTTTGAGTGAGAGCTTCTATGCAAAGTTAAACATACACTAAAGAGCTGTGTTGAACCTACACAGAACCCGCCATGGTTGTTCAGTGGCTATGGTGTTGGGCTGCTGAGCACGAGGTCGCGGGATCGAATCCCGGTCACGGCGGCCGCATTCCGATGGGGGCGAAATGCGAAAACACCCGTGTACTTAGATTTAGGTGCACGTTAAAGAACCCCAGGTGGTCGAAATTTCCGGAGTCCTCCACTTCGGCATGCCTCATAACCAGAAAGTGGTTTTGGCACGTAAAACCCCATAATTTAATTTTAATTTAACCTACACAGAAGCTCCACCCCCAAGCAGTGTGCAATATAAACCTTGGAAGATCACTGTGTAAAGCTGGAAGGAAGCAACTAAATAAACACACACAGGAAGGAGGAGCGATGAATCGTTCCCTCTTTCATATTGTTTCCACAGCGAACTTTGACTCATTCCCCTCGTGGACAGGTGAAACAACAACAACAACAACAACAACAACAACAACAACAACAACAACAACAACAACAACAACAACAACAACAACAACAACAACAACAACAACAACAACAACAACAACAACAACAACAACAACAACAACAACAACAACAACAACAACAACAACAACAGCAACGACAACGACGACGACGACGACGACGACAACGACAACGACAACAACAACAACAGAGGCATTTATCCAAATGAAGAAGAAAAGCGGCTCTTCAGTAAATACTTGTACCACCCGATTTATAGCCCATTCCTCAGAGTGGCTTGCACCATTTCACTCCGGAACCATCGTCCAACCAACCAAGTCCATTTAGGCCGTCAGGGCAGATCAGAAAATAGTTCTCAATTTTCAAGCTTTGTTTTAATCCAGATTGAATATATTTTTCCCCTAATAAATGTTGGAAATGAGGGTGCTTTAGGGCCAATGTGGCAACGGCAAACGTTTCCCGGATGCACCTAATCTGCATGAGTTACTATTCGAAGTCTCAAAGCCATGTTTGTTCTGCAAAGAAGAACAATTCGTTCCCCTTAAATCGCAGTAACAAGTCAGCACCCATTTTCCCATGTTCAAGTGTAACTGGGCGCCGTGAGGACAAAAGCTGGAGCAATCTAAGCTTTCTGCAATTCTCTGAGTTGTTGAAGCGTGTGGCCTAGCTTTGTTCGTCGAGCAAGATCATCTATCACGCTAAAAGTAAGAATGTATTTTCCACTCGATCGTCAGTAAATAGAAGTTTTATATAAATCGCATTTTCCCGTACTCTTCTTCTAGAAATTTGAGCCGTATTGTGTGTTCTTGCAAATTTCCAACATAGCTGTGTGTATTTTGTTGTATTTCTTTCATTCTAAGTTAATTCCAGGCAACCTCAGAACAAAATTTCCAGCTATAGTACGATTAATGTTACGGTTTTTCACTTCAACAGAAATATTATTAAAAGAAAATCGCAGTATCGTCCGGTAGGCGAACCATCGCTTGTGATAGTAAATTAGTGGACAGCTGTAAGTAGTAAGGATAGCAATTTTCTAGGCAATATAAACTTCTAAACGTAGACATACTAACTAAATTAATAAGGATGGTGTCACGTGCACACAATCAAACATCAACACATCTTAGTCGATGACCGCGGAAACTCGCTGTCAAAACGCTGGAATGAGGAAGCGCGGCGGCAGCAGCGAGCGAATTGACCTTCGTGCTGCCTCTCGCATCAACGCGAACTAAGCGGTGAAAACACAGCGCTCGGCGAACTCTGTCCCCGTCGCAGGTGGCTTTCAATATACAGCGGTCCGGGCGGGCGTGCGGGGCCGCCCTCTGGCCCGGAGTATAACGCTCCCCCCCCCCCCTCGGTACCTTGCGGGTGACGGAAGACTACGCGCTTCCTCCACGCTTTCCTCCCTTCCCGAGCACGATTCTCTCCCGGGATCAGGCCACGACACTACGGCGGGTACAGACTCGATCCGTGCTAAGCCCCAAAAGGTTGGTTGAAATTCTAAGCAAGACTTCAAACCTAGCTGTAGGCAATGTGAAGCACTAACCGCAGGCCAAGATTCCATACTTTGGGGATGCCCATCCAACCCCCCGCCAAGGACAATTCTTCATCAAGCCTCCACGCTCGAGGTCTCGGAGTGTGCGATCAAGACGGATGACTCAAAATGCCAAGTGATGCTGGTAGGGTGGGCTAACCGTGTCGCCGCCACATGGCCTCCGTGCTAAGCTCTTCTGCCAGGGTCTCAACTACTAAATTACGCCTCCAATAAAGTTCAATTCCCTATCGCTCCCTTGCGTGCGCGCGATTGAGCCGCAATCGCCTGCTCACCTTCGCACGCTTTCACTCGCACGTACAGCATACGGCGCACGGCGAGGATGTTATCGCCCTTGGATTTTATACGGAACCTCACGGGGATGGCGACGCCGACGGCATATATGCGCCTGGAGTGTCCATATAATTCCTGTCGCAATAAAAGTTGTGCGGTAAAGGGTAGGATGCCTAACCAGGCCCAGTTAGAAATTGTGGTTATACACTAGAAGTTCTAAAGTGCCGCCGAGGAAGTGTTCCACCGCTAGAATTCTCAGAAAGGGTTTCGTTTGCAGCCGAAACAGACGCAATTGAAATGTCGTGCGGGCCGCTCTGCTCGCAGTAGATGTTGGTCTTTGCCACAGTTGCGCCTACAAGCGCCCAAAAACGACAGTCTTCTCCTGCCTTCTCCCGTGTTGTAGCCGTGGGCCCACGTCCTTGTGAGGAATCTGGCTCTCGAAAGCCCCCGCTCTTTTTTGTTTCTTTGTTTTGTTTTCGCTCTCGCTGCGCGGGGCTTTTCCAGAGGCCGTTTTGCGGGGTTTGCACTGGGAATCCCCGAAGATCGTGTTCGTGCCGCCGCCGCCACCGCCGCTGCTGCTTGCGGTTATTCGCTAGAGGCGCAATGCGCGTGACGTCGTCATTTCACTGGCGGGATGAGTCGCTCCTCCGAGAAGCATGCGCCGGATTTTGTTTAAATTTTGAGGTGTTTTCGCGGCATTATCATCGTCAGCTTATTTTTATGTCCACTGCATGACGAAGGCAGTGATCTCCAACTCACCCTATCTTGCGCCAACTGATCCTATCTTGTGCATGCGAACTTGCAATTTGCGTTCTACCACCTACTTTTCTACCGCCCTCGAGTACGCTTCCCTTCTCTTGGCATTCATGCTGTAAGTCTAACTGCGCACCGTTTGTCCACCCACCTGCCTAGCTCCATTTTTTCCTTTTATAATGTCAACTAGAATATCGGCTACCCATATTTGAGCTCTAATCTATACCCCCTTCTTCCTGTCACTTAACGTAACGCCAATCATTATTCGTTCCATAGCTTGTTGCGCGGCCATTAACTTCTCAAGCTTCTTTGTTGAACTACAAGTTTCTGCCCCATATGTTAGTACCGGCAGAACGAAATGATTGCTGACTTCTTTTTTTTTTCTTTCAAGGATTGTGGTGGGTTGCCAAGTCTTTCGCGGCATGCATAGGCGCAATAATTTGCAGACAGGATCGCCACCGCTTTGTGTACGCACCGCGTTTTTTTTTTTTCTGCGCGCAATGCCCAAGCCTGGCGAGGCTATTGCAATGCTTCGCTCTCGGCAGGCGCAGAAGGTGTGGTTAAAGTACATTTTAACGCGGCTCTCCGAGCGTCTTGTCGACGAGAGGGTTCGGTGCAGCAGCCGTGACAGCTACGCAGCTGCGGCGTAGTGCAGACCCTCTTTCGCCTACGCCGGCCTGATAGGCGGTTTCGTAACCTAATACAAAGATTTTCTTTTCCATGACTGCAGTTTCTGCTTAGCAGAAGAGCAAAAGCTCGCGAATATAAACAAACTGAAGGCGATCCTGTAGCACAATAGTTTAGAACAATAGTTGGGATTGATAGCTGGACTATTTCGAGAAAAGAAATCTGACGACATTGAGGCAGAGCATGTGGGCGCGCACCAGTGGAGGCCGGGAATAACAGCTAGTGAAGAAAGAAAAAGGGAGAAAGCACGTTGCAAAGAACAAAAGAAGCCAGCGCAAGAAGAGGAACATGGTGCAAAGCTGGCTTGATGACGTCGCTGAGACACTTAGACGTGCCAAGCGCATTGTGAGAGTAGCCGCATGCGTGTGCGACTTGTACACTCGTCTAGACGAGTAGAGCAGTAGGAGTGATTTTGTGGACTGCTTTGTGCGTGTGAAGTCACAAGACCCGCGTATTTGTGCGGATACTTTCCCAAGAGCGAGCGCGCAGGGCTTGTGGTTCCGAAGCAAGGCGAGCGCGCATACGTGCACCGACTGGAGAACAACGTGCTGCTGCACGCGGGACGCTCGGTATTTGGCGCGCTTGATTTGCCGGCGCTTTCTGCGAACTTGGATGCCTTCGTCCACGTGGCTGATCGAGCTTAATGCTGCTTAGCTTTTCTATCAAACGCCATTCATTGCATCCGGCATTGGTGCGCGTGCGAGATCGGCTGTTGGATGCCGCTTGTCGATTGTCCACACGGTAGTGCGAATAAAAAAAAAAAAGCACTGTTCATTTTTCTCTATGGGGTGAAACGAACGATTGTCCGATTGCGTTTCGTGAAATATGATTTATAACTGAGAGGGACCGGACCGAATCAAAGTCGATCCTGTTTTACGGAATGTGCAACAATTAAGCCCCCTTAGTGTATTTGCGATATTAGGCAGTTGGCGTTCACAAAATGGTTGCTTTCATTGTTTTGACATCGTATCGGGCGGAATTAAACGTTCGCGCTGTCTCTAGATATGTCTCGTAGTAGATACGGATCCGCTTGATACGACAGAGACCAAGAATGAGAAGATACGTACACAGCGCTAACGTGTTTTTTGATACAATGTTAGGGGTTCGAAAATAAAGCCAAGGAGACGAACATATAAAGATACAGTACTGAACGAATACGTGTCGTCACTGTAATCACATCGCATCTGGTCGTTTTTAACGCGATGATTCAAGATACTTCTTTTCTTACTCCGATAAGGCCAAAGATGGTAAAGCTCGCACATTTTTCTTTGATTTTGTCGATTTCATGAGCTCCAATTACCTCACGTGTCATTCTGCCTCGGGCCCTACTGAGGATAGTCGTGTCTTTGTAGACTGGGATGCAGCCGCCATTCCTGCAGTGGATTCCTTGATGGCCTGAAACATTTTTTTTTCAGGTTGTACTGGTGTTCTTTAAGACATTAAGCTTGACCCGCAAATACTTTCGACGATTGCCGACTTTGCTCCATATCTCTCTCAAATTCATTGCCTCAATATATCGTGAAATGAAAGCATGCATAGAAATGCGCTCAAATTTTGCATTAGGGAGTATATCGCAATGGTCGGTGAATTTTTCCTTATGTAAACGATTATTTTTCTTGTTTAAATACGTTTGTATCCAAGAACCGGCAATGCTGGTGTTAATCACGGGTGAAAGTTACCAGAAAATCCGAACGCCTGGATGCTAAACAGATTTTTCATGGTTTAAAATTCCTCTTAGAAAAAGAAAAATACGGTTCTTACGCCTCCCCCCCCCCCCCCCCCCCAATGTGGATTAGAAAAAAATGAAAAGTATAAAAATGCAAGCTTATGGGTATAACTAACGTCTTCCAGCGCACTTGGTAAAATTATTTTTTTCCAATGACTATAATTTATGCACGCACATTTAACTTTGTATGCGCGTTTTCCTATAACGCTACTACACTTTTTTAAGGAATTTTGTCTCGATGGCCAGTTATAGATTTACTATAGGACTGCAGGCTAAATTCTGCGCCCTTTTTGAAGCACACTGATAACGTTCCGGAGTACTTGCATACGTAATTTACTGCGAATATATTTGCCTACGCATCACCCCTTTCCCCTATTTTACTCAAATAAGAACAAGGTCGTCGTTTAGTTCACCGAGGTAATCGTGGAAACCTATGTTGTCTCGTGGAAAGCATGAAAATAGGCAGAAAACAAGTATTCCGTTATTTCTTCTAATTAGTGTAATCAAGCAGAAAATGTTAAACTTTCTGGCACATCCCGCCTAATGTGGCGACCATTTCCACTGAATCTGAACTTGCTGTCATGCACAATCAAACTAGGACACATGAAAACAGAGCGAGTGCCGGTCGAAACAGCACTTGCTGAAGTAATCCTATAATTTACAACACACATTTAACTTCTCACGATGACTGGCCATAACGATGCGTTGTTAAATACTAAGTGATGAATTAACAGCTACCTCATGAGCACGCCTTAAGCTCTAAGTATGAACTCCTTGAATTATCTAGTTCTCCCGAGGCCCCGTTAAAACAGGCATATAACGTTTTCGAGCGCTTCTAGTTAAACGCTTGCACAATTTTCTCTGCGTTTTTGCGTTGCTTCTTTGCAAACTCTGGGAGCCGCCGCTCCCTCGTTGCGGCAGGGGATGGAGATACTTCCGAGGAGCTTTCTGGCACGGAGCCGTCAGGTCGGCTTACGTCCGGGAAACGTAGGATGGAGTCGAGCGACACAGGTAGCGAGGCCATCGAGTCGTACTCTGGCAGCTTCGACTCCTCGGACGACGAGTTTAAGCTTGTCATGAGCCGAACGGCAAAAACACTGCTGCGGGTGTCATCGCCCGCCAGTGTTTCAACCGTGAAGGGTATAATACCACAGCGCTGGCCGCACACTGTGCTCTTCTTGCCCCTGGACCCTACGATCAATTTGCGGCTCCTGCACAAGCAGGTTGTCTCCTTGTTATTCCAGGGAATCGCGCCGAATGAGGTTAAAGAGGCGAGAATAAACTCGCAGGAGACTGTCCCGGCTGCAGTCGTTTTACATCGAAGCGCACTACAGAGCCTTCTGAATGTTACGGAAATCGATAAAGTAAAAGTGCGATGAATGATCCCTACTGGGGGCAACGGCACTGTTGGCGTCATTTACAACCTGGTCATTTGTATTTAGACCGACGCCTTGCCACTATTAATAAAGCCAACAACAGAATTGAGGCACTCTCATCAGGCATCTCACCACGAAGACTCGAAAACACGCGCTGCGTGAAGCTTTTCTTTGAGGGAGGCTGCCTTCCCTCTCACGTCAAAGTTCAGGGTGTCTACCAACCGGGAAAACCGGGAATTCTCAGGGATTTTGAGTAGTCTGGAAAAACTCAGGGAAAACTCAGGGAATTTGTGCTTCTATCAGGAAAAATTGGCTGTAAATTTATTGAAAGGGAACTCAAAGTCACGGTAATGCTGACCCGAGTAACAGAGAGGAATCGTAACGAATGGTCTTTGACACCGCCTCATTGTCTGGAGGAGTTGTCAGAGCACAGTCAACGAGCGATTTTCCGGACGCTATAATTCGGACGGCTTCGGGGCACCTGTACGTACCCCATAGGGTGTATAAGAACGCTGAAATTTCGGGCGCAAGAACCCTTCGCCGTCAAATTTCCCGGACTTTTTGCCGTGACCGCAGGTCCGAAACGGCATGAATAAAAGCCACAACCTCCACCATTTTGATAACCTCGCCGCCTCGTACCGGCACACTTGCACGCAGATCCGCTGGCAGCCGTAGCAACCACCACAGCAATGCTAGGCCTAGCTTAAGCTTCTTGCCGTTCTGTACAGTGTTTTTCGTTGAAAGAATTCGCCGCTATCAGCAATGGCACCGACACCGCCTTTGTGGTCATCGCGACTGGCTTCGAAGTTCGGAAAGCACGGTGCGTTGCATAATGCCGGTTCCCGAAAGTCTGCTTCACCGCATTATTGAAATGTTATGCTGTGAAGCATAACAAGTGTGTGAAGGGGCAGCTGGCACGGGACACAGTATGACATATATCCCTCAATTATACACGCGTACACCCGCCATCTTCTGTCACAGTACGAGCACCTATATGCCTAATTAGTGTACTGGCAGGCCTTCAGAACTTTTTCGGGCGTGCCTGTGGCGGTTTGAACCCTTAAGTGCTGTGAAAGACATGCATTCATTTTTTTTGGGACGTTTTGTCGGCCCCTAGGGAGTCCGAAAAATCGGACGCTGACTGCACAATTGTCCAAGAGGATGCTTCAGATAGTCCGTGTGGCGAATGCGCAGCTTAAGGAAAACAAGAAGACAAAGGACGTAGGCATTGAGAAACGAATGGGGAAGAAAGCACGCTGTCGCTTTTTTGAGGGAGCTTGCACCCTAAAAGCATGCAAAGTGCTGGCGGACACGAAGATGCAGGTGTCCGTCACCCAAGTAAAAAAAAAAAGCTCTTTAAAGCAGTGAAACGCAACACTGAGGCCTTGTGCTTGGGCTGAGTATGTCAGGACAGTTGAGGTTGACTTACCAGCTGTTGCGAGAGAATCTAACTTGTGATAAAGTTCGGGCTGCATACCAGTTAGCTTGCTATCAATCGATAGAAATAGCTCATAGCCGAAAATATTCTGTATGCATCTTTTTGTTTATTCGCATTTGAGAATGTTCGACTCAGTTTGCAATGGGTTTTACTATTTTCCTTCGGAGATATTTTATTCGCTGTGCATTTTACTAACCCCTCCCTTCTGCTTTCTTTTTGAATAAAATGAACACTACCCCTTAGTATTCTAACTGGATTAAGTTGTTGTTTTTTATTTTTTAACATGCATACTAGAGAGTGACACCATTGGGCGACATGATGTACGGAGCCCGTCTTGACATAAAACAAAGTTCTGTGTCACTCAGGAAATATTGCAAAGGAACTCAGTGAAACCTGGAAAACTCAGGGAATTTGGAAATGTCAACTTGGTAGACACCCTGAAGTCGGCTATGTCCCCCATCTAGTTCCATCTCACATACCGAAGCCCCTGCAGTGGCACAAGGGCTTCAAGCTTGGCCCCGCAAAACGCGTCTGTGTGAACAACGTCGTCTGTCCGTGGTGCGCTGAATTCCATTAACAAGGCGCCTGCCGCGCGACTGTCCTAAGTGCCATAACTGACGTGGTTCTCTCGAAGCCTCATCGAAGTGATGCCCGCGGGTCCGGAAGGAATTCACGCTTCTAAAAAGTATGGTTCGGGATCACTCAACACACAGGGAGGCTGCCGCTATACTTAGGCGGCGGCGATATCGCCACCAAGAGCGCAACGAAAAGCTGCACTAAGCGACACGCCGTCTTCCGCCAAACCGGCTGCTACATCAACGCGGAGAGCCACCGTGAAAGATATTGTGAAAATGAAGAAAGTAGCAAGACTCGATCATCCTGAAAATGCCCCTCACTTCCAGGCGCACAACCTCTCACGGAGACACCTCGAATACCGCCACCATCGACACCCTCACCAACTGCTGACGCAATGACGACTGATGATCGCCAGGTCATAATCATGTTGTGGTCGCTGATGAATGCTGTGCGTGTTCCGCTCAGCAACATGAAAACCCCGTCGCCGAAGAGCGTGCTGCAGGTGCTGGGCACCCTTAGTCCAGTGCTTGCGGCTCTAGAGTAGAGCAATGGAGCGCCAGATGGGGGGGGGGGGGCATCGTTTCGATAAAAGGTTCAGAATGCATCTGTCTTTCAATGCAAGGCCAGAGGACTTAACACCCTCATGTCCGACTTTGAACAGTTTGTATTTGTGAATCAGTTTCCCATTGTCATGTGTGAGCCAAACCTGTTATCTCCCATAAGACTGTCCGGGTATGCATGCATTATGTCCTTCAGCTACGAGCAATCCAACAACATTATTGTTCTCATACGCCGTGACTTGACACATGTTTATCACCCAATCTAACCTGACAATGAAAATCAATACGCATGTTTAATTGTGAAGAACACAAAGGTGACTTTCACAATATTGGGGGCCTACTTATCACCATCAAGTCATCGAAACTACGAGCGCTTAAGGGAGACTTTGACAACGACTCTATAGCCTTGTATGATCTCTGGGGATTTGAACGCCCACCATTATCTTTGAGGAAGCCCCAAGGTTATCTGGAGGGGCAAAAGATTGGTGTCCGTTACCTCTGAACGAGAAATTTGTTCATTAAATGATGGAAGCTCCTCCTATCCGCGAGGAACAGCGCATAGTAGCAGCATCGACCTTACCTTTTTGATTTCGCGCTTCTTTAACAGAAAGGTTCAATGGTGATCGGACTTGGAAACGCGGGGAAGTGACCTCATCCCAACTTATCTGACGACTGAGGGGCTGGCTAGGTTCAAGTTCTTCGGAGCCGCCCACTGCATCAACTGGTCAAAATTTAAATAAATCCTGCAAGACTCCTGTCGAGACGACTTGCCATCCAACCTAGAGGACGCAACAAAAGGTGCCTTACAGGTTTCCACACATTAGATCTTGAAGAGGGCCGCACGCACCGACTTATACATCTAGCTAGAGAAACTTCGTGCAATGTCTTCGTCTCTTACACGGATAACTGTTCGTGGCCTCCGTGCAACCACTGGACAGCACCACCCAATTAATTCCCTGGCTCTTTAGCTAATGTGCAAAGAGATTGAAGTAGCAGAGTCCCTCTGTAGGATGGCCGGTGGAGCAAGTTCCACTGGAACGCGGAATCCCGACCACTAACCGTTCTAACGTGATCCCGGTAGGGAGTGCTCTTTTTCTCTGGACGACCTAGAAGTTACGCTTGCTTTATGCAAGCATTCCTCGGTGCCAGCACCAGATGTAATTACATACCGCGCTCTGTGTAACTATTGAAACGGCGCTGCGCGACTGGAACGGAGACAAAGAAACACAAACCACGCAAACCACAGTCGCGCTGCGCCATTTGAATAGCTATGAACGAACTGACCCAAATCAAAGTTTATCTCTGTGTAACCTTGGCGAACGAGCTCGAAAGACACTCCTCCTGCTCCTGCACAACGACTCCTGGCAGACTGGCACGGTTCCCCATAAATGGAAGTCAAGTCTCCTGATCCCGCTCCTCGAAGCTGGCAAGTCGCCTTTGGACATTGTGTCATATAGTCCGATCGCGCTTGCTAGTTGTCTAGGAAAAGTAGTAATACGGATGCTTCTAACGAGTCTAGAGTGGTACCTAGATCTCTATAGAATTTATCAATACACGATGACAGGATTCAGGCGGGGTCGTTCATCCATAGACAACGTTGTCGGCTTGGTAACGCACATCGAATTCCAGAAGGCCTGTAAACACTTGCTTGCTGCCTTTTTTCTAGAGGTTAAAAAGGCCTACTATAATGTCATTCACGAAGCCATCCTTAATGCATTAGAAGTAATAGGACTTGGTGGCAAAATATATATCATTCTATGTGCTCACCGGGGATGGCCCGATACTTCTGTATTACAGTAACCGCGGAGTCCGTCAGGGCAGAGTGCCAAGCGCAACGCTCTTTAATTTGGCCCTCATTGTACTAATCGAGAACCTACCAACTACCGTTAGACTGGATCTGGACGTCGGAGGTGACACGGCTTCAGCTTCGCGCTCGGCTTCAGAAGGTGGCCTCATTGACATCATGCCATCTTCGTAAACAAGAACTGGAGGTGACGTTGGAAAAGTGCGCAGTGGTGGCATTTACCCGGAAGCCAATGTCTACGTGCGTCATATCAATCAACGGACAAGTGATATCGTCCAGCAGAAGTCACAGGTTTTTGGGAGTTGTTATTGACAGAGACCTGTCCTGGACTCCTCACGTGAACTGCGTGAAAAAGCGACTGTCATCTGTTCAAGTTCCTTGCAGAAAAGAACTGGGGGGTGTCCACACAATCCATGTTACAGCTGTACAGGGTGTTCATTGAATTCATCCGGTACAGCCTGCCTGTTATATCCAACACCCGCAAAGCTAATTTGCATACAATTCAAAGCATTCAGGCCCAAGCTCTTAGGATGTTCCTTGAAATTCCACGTAATGCGTCAACGTCTGACGCTATTGTCATTGCTCAAGATTATTCAATCACGATGTACATCGCCATCGAGACAACGCGCGCACACATGAGACACATTGCTCGGACCCCTTCCCAGCACCTCGCCGAACACACCGTAGAAAGACCCCGCGCGTCATACAGTGTAATTATCAATGTATATCGTGCCTCACTGACATCGGAGTACACACCTGCCTCCAGGCCGGCGTCTCCTCCAT
The DNA here is from genome assembly GCF_050947875.1 of Dermacentor variabilis. Classification (NCBI taxonomy): domain Eukaryota; kingdom Metazoa; phylum Arthropoda; class Arachnida; order Ixodida; family Ixodidae; genus Dermacentor; species Dermacentor variabilis. Next base: position 31,790,317 of record NC_134568.1, read on the forward strand.
AACGTTTGTGCCGTCCTGAAGTACCACTTCAGAATGACTCCAAAAAAAGTCAGATCTATCACCGTCTGCAATAAAACGACTGAGTTTACTCCTGCTGTACGAGAAATACAGTAGCAACGTGCACATCTACAGTGACGGATCGACTACATCGACCAGTTCTGGCGGTGCTGTGCTTATACCGACAGCAGGAGTAACACTGGGATTCAAGCCGTCTTACATCACGACGTCTACGCCTGCAGAATTCACGGCTCTGCGCAGTGCACTTCAGTTTATTGACACATAGTCCTGGTACATGGGCGGTGTTTTCCGACTCGATACCGGCTCTACACAGCATGCAGTCAATTCTCCGAAGCGGAGCTCACAAACAGCTAACGTACGAAATTGTGAAACTAGACCACGACGTCAAGCAAAACGGCCACGAAATTATTACCTGGGCATTGCGAGATCAGTGGAAATGATCATGCAGACAAAGCTGCCCGAGAATCACATCAAGAGTTACACAGGGTAATCATTTCTCTATCTAGGACAGACGCTGAAAGGCAGCTTCATTACCTGGCACGCAAGCTCTCTTTAATAGAGTGGAACACCCCAAATATAAGGCGCACCAGGTTACACGAACTGAACCCTTCGCTCCAATTCCGACCTCCACCCGGGCTTCACCGACGTGATGCATGCTCCTTACTCGCTCTGTTGGGAGTGGATTGCACGAAAGCTTACACTACATTGATTGGAACGACCGACAGTGCTGCGTGTGACGTCTGCGGCAGCAAAGAGAACATCGAACATGTATTGTGCCACTGTCTTCAATTTCATTCGGAAAGACAAACATTATCTATGTTATTGCGAAAGAAGCACGGATTAGCCGCTCAGTCTGGTTTACGTACTAGTTAAAAGGCGCGTCGAACAGCGTGCAATGAGCAAACATAAACTAAACGTTACCTTCTATTTCTTTTAAACAATCTTGTTTTCTATGCATATTCTTTTAAGTGTACGCTAAACCTGAAGTTTGAAATGTGCGAGTTGTTTATTCCTTCTAAAGTCTCCTATTCCCTGTTACGCTACAGCGAGTGAAGTGCTCTTGTTGCCTATAGCAAAGCCGCGGCCCCTGCAAGGTGTCTTTACTAACTGCGGTTGAGTGATGTGAAGAAGACATCCTCTTGCAAGCGGAACAGCAAGATGAAGGAAGAGTGGCATTCAGAACAGAGGTGGAGTAGTGAAATGATAACGAGTCCTCTTTTCGGTTTTCTTATTGGATGAACATATTGGTCTTCTACAACAGACTGTATATATTACGACGAAATTCTGTGCAGTACGCATAGCTCAAATTTTACGTCGGAAATCAGTTTTCATACAGACTGCAGATGGCAATTTCAACTTCCTTTTCTTCACCAAATGCGGCTTTTCGTATTGTGCTGAGTTCACACTCGCCATAGCGTGTAAACATGCCGTCTAAACAACGTGTGCATATCAGTAGCAATGGATAAAAATATTTGTTTCAGCGTCCGTCAAGGTGTATGTACGAGACTTTGCTGACATACGGGTTTTGGACCAAATATAATAATTGCTTTATTACTCATTAGAAACAAAATCCAATTCTTAGCTGCCACAGCAACGGCTTGAAGGACAGTGCTAGGCAGCAGACAGTACATGTCATCGTAATACTGAAATCATTACGAAAAACGTAAGACACTCTACGTTCAAGTACATAAAAAATAAAATTACAGCAACTTAGCTTTATTTCAGTTGGCTATTCGCAGAAAACATATCGCCAGGCAACTCAGCAATAACAAGAGACACATAAAACGCGCGTTGACGCAACCCGTATTTAGTGCTTACATGAAGATATGCATGCACTTGTGTATAAAATTGTGCCTCGTTAACATAGAGGCTATGGTTGCCGAGCGGAACAAAGTCGGCCACAAGAGCAACGCTCGACAAATAGAATTTAATTAAAACAACTATGCCCTTAATAAAGTTGTTGCATGTTTTCTGAAATATCGGCAATTTGAAGCGCCCTTTTTATGGTCGCCGTTATCCTCTATAATGGAAGTTCAGTTTCAAGCCCCTTGAGGACAGCAAGAGCTGCGCAGGTTTGTCGCTGATAGAGCTCGCAGCGAGGGAATTCTAATTTCTCGCTTTATAGCCAGCTGTATTAGGCGCTGTTACATTGGACCAGACCCTCTCGTGGGTGTTTTCAGCCACTTGATTTGATTTCTAGTTGGGCCCGCATTATTCGCAGTTGCGTTAATTCCAAGTGAACGTTGCTTCATTTTTACAGCAGTCCCCTACTGACTTAAAGCGATGGCTGTTATGTGCTCTTCCCTGGCTCAAATCAATGCGCAAAGTTGAAAGTGACCAGTGTCAGCCCAAGAATGAACAGAAAAAATCTCACTCCGGCGAAGTGATTCGATTATAGGGTTCTTCTGTGCCAGACGAGCGTGCTATTACACATCCATATATGAGGGCGAATCAAGTAGTCATTGCCCCTATTTTTTATTAACCAAATAAGGTGCATACAGATGGAAGGAAGGAAAAAGTGGAGAAGGAAAGGCAGGGAGGTTAACCAGCAATTACAAATATACGTACTATTCTGCGTACCTTACAGTATTTTTCTACATAGTCCCCACACCGGTTCAAAGATTTGTCCGATCACAGCACTAAATTTGATATGCCCCTGTCGTCAGTCAGCGACGCACGCGGCCTCCCCAAACGCTCATTGTCATGCAAGCCTCCACGGCCTTTTGCGAGCTCCCAACACCACCACCTCACACTTCTCAAAGCGAGACATCTTTCCCTTCCCCATACGTGGGCTGCATTTCCCTGTGGGTTTCGATGGGTTTTTATCCTTTGCTCCATAAAGAACAAATCACACTTCGTTTCTCGTACGCCATGGACGTGTGAAGCCCAACCACCACCTTCAATAACTGACAGCAGCCCCGTGCCGCGGAGCTACCGGCAGTAAAGGCTAGGGTGCCTCGATGCCAGCGCCGCCGTTCAGGGTGGTGCCATTCTTTGACCACCCCCACGCCGCCTCTTTCTCGCTGCGACGCCATATTGAATCACGGCGGGCGGTCAGAGTGGTCGCAGTTGATCGGTGCTAACAGCTGAGCTTGCGTTGTTCGAGGCACTCGCTGGTGGTTCAACTTGTTTAACAGTGTTCGACTGTATGACTGACAAGCTTGTCAAGTCCACTGAGCCATCATGACGGGCCGTTGTGTGCCAATGTGCTCCGGGTCAACACGTAAAGGCCTGCGTTGTTTTCGCTTCCCCCGGGACTCGGAGCGAAGAAAGAAATGGGAAGCTCAAGTAAAGCGGGATCGGTGGAACGCAACTGACAGCTCATATATCTGCGAGGTGAGTTGCAAAACAGTTAAGTCTTAGTGATCCGTATTTTGCAATTAAAGCAAACTCGTGTGCGCCGCTGTTGCATAGGCAGCGTATAGGTACGCGCATACGTACGGGCGCGAGCGTGTTTTTCGTTTTGAACTTAGCTTTTCTACGCGAGTAGTGCCCTGATTATAGATAGAGTCGGACGAGGGGGATTTTCATTCGCGGAATATTTAACACTAGCAAAAAATCGTAACGTCGCACACCTGTTTTATATTTTCACAGAAAGCACTGGCGTCTCCTTTGCAAAGTTCGCGTCGCTATTGTTTAGACAGCAGAGTTACTTTTACGTTAAGCGAAAATAGACGAACCAAAAGTTAAGTGCTCGTTATTTGCTACTGAAGGCACACACTGCTTCATCTGGAGAGTGCGGCTAGTGTGCTGGTGCCACTCGAAGCCCTGCGGTTTTCTTTGAGATCTCAATAGATAATTGCGGCTCTCATGTCAAAGTGCATACAGTATTTTTTTTTATTGGTATATAATTACATCGGGGGGGGGGTGCTATTCGAAAGCGACGTAGCCGATGTTATGATCGCGGGCATACTTGCACTACGCTGCTCGTAAGCAGACCTTATCGCGGCATGTTCGTTCCCGATCGTGGTTGCTATTCCGTGACGGAGCTAAATACTTAAGCAGGATGTACTCATGTAAACGTGCAGCTAACGCACATTATGGGTCAAATTTTTCCTGAGCTTTCTGGCTCGGCGTCCGTCGTAGCCTGCGCGTTGTTTGGAAACGTGCGAGGTTCGGTAATACAGCAACATTTTTTATGAACATTTTCTGTTAAGCACCTTAAATAACTGGTTATGTTTTACAAGTATTTTTGTATCAGCCCAAACAAACGTGAATAATCACATTTGGTGTTTTATTTATTTTTTTAGCTCCACTTTGAAGAGGACCAGTTTGAGAAAAATCGGCAGGATGGACGCCGCCTGTTAAAGTCTACAGCTCTGCCCACGCTGTTCGACTTTAGACGTGAGTAATAATTGTAGTGGAGCGTATTATTTCCGCGATTTGCAGTTATTTCAATAAGCATTGAGACATGTCGTTTTTATTTTTATTATTCAGCTAAACGAAGGAAACTCCCTATGAGACGGACTGCCGAATGTGGACCTGCTGGCGAGGAAGGCACCAAGTCCTCCTCAACACTTGCTACAGACGCTGACCAAGAAGACTCCGCAGAACTGAGTCGAGATAGTACCTCTTCTTTCGAAGAAAATGAAGTCGAGCATGAGAGCAATGAAGATATTTCTTCGGTCTCTGTATGTGAGCTACGAAAGGCTCTGCAAGATGCGAAAAAGAAAAACACTGATTTGCAAGAAAACTTGTCGACATCAAAAAAGAAGTTAAAGACTGCTGCCAGGAAAACAAAGCGGTTAGAAAAAGACCTCTCAACGCTGACCAAAAATCTGGATTTCTTGAACGAGGACCAGAATGCTGCCTTGAAGAGAAAGAGCCGGAAAGGCAGTGCATGGAGTGCAGAAACCACAAAGAAAGCGCTGCAACTAAAATTTGCTTGTGGCTCTGCAGGCTATGACTTACTTTTAGAACAGGGCAATCCTCTTCCCTCACGAAGAACACTTTGCAGACGACTGCAGCACCTGTCATTTAAGCCCGGCGTTTTGATTGATTTAGTAAATATGATGAAAGTGAAAGTGGCCGCAATGTCAAACATTGAAAAAGACTGCGTCATATTTCTCGATGAAATGGAGATTCGCAAGGGTGTCGAGCTAGACTGCAGTGGTGACGGCTTCCTTGGCAAGGTGACACTCCCTGAAACCGACCGAGCAGCAAACCATGTACTCGTCTTTATGGTTGGGGGCCTAAACACCCGCTGGAAGCAGGTGATTGCTTATCACTACACAGGTGCTTTTGTCAATGGAGAGAAGCTGAGAGACTTTGTCGTCCATTTAATCAACCTTTGTGCAGACATTTTTTTGTGTGTGCTGTGCGTGACATGGGACATGGGGAGCTCCAACCGTGCTATGTGGCGGAGCTTAAACCTGTCAAGCTCCCGCTACTCTGTCACTAGATGCACTGTTCCCCACCCATGTGACAATTCTATGTCATTGTTTTTTATGCCGGATCCTTCACATGTACTAAAAGATATTAGAGGGCACCTCGTGCGAAAAGATCCCATGAAACTTAGTGAAGAAATAGTGGCAAAGTACAATTTACGCAGCAGTGACATGTCGATTGAGTACATAGACGCAGTCCTAAAGATGGACTCATAACAACTGAAGGTGGCACCTAACCTGAGTACCGTGCACATTTCCAACGGCCACTTCACAAAGATGAAGGTAGGGGTAGCTGTTCAGTTATTCCGGGAAGCACCTGCAGCTATATTGTACTTTGTAGAGCGTATGAAGCTGCCGCCCGAGGCTGAAACAACAGCCTGGTTTTGTGAAGTAATTTTCAAGTGGTACACAATTATGACTGCACGGCACCCTGTTGTTGCTCTGAGCTTATCAAATGAAAGCAAATATGAAGAGGCTATTGCAATGCTGAAACTCGCTGTTGAAGTCATTGATAGCTTAGGCATTGGCATCAAAAAGGTCTGGAAGCCATGCCAGGCAGGCGTGCTAATGTCCACTGCTGTAGTGCTTCCACTGCATGAATTTCTGCTAAAGAAATGTGGTTATGCATTCTTCTTGACAGGACGATTGGCCCAAGATTGCCTGGAGAACTTGTTTTCGGTCATCAGGATGATTTCTCCTGTGCCCAGTGCATATGATGTCAAAAATGCGCTCAGAATTGTGTCAGTTAGCCAGTTCCTCAAGGTACCTAAGAACTCTGGTTATGAAGCTGACGACAGCAACTACTTAGTGGATTTCTTCTCTGCAGAGATTCAAGAAGTGCAGAAAGAATTTCAAGAACCCTCGTACGATGATTAATGCACAGAGGGCGAGCCATTGTCTCTTGTAGAAAATGACATCATTGCTCACTTGGCAGGGTATTTGGTGAAGTATTTTATATTTACTAACAAACCATGCTCCACCTGTACTGAGACCCTGATTGCTGATGAGGCGTCCGATGAGCATGCTCTTGTGCAGCTCAAGGAGTACAATCAAGGTTCTAGAAATTTGGTGTATGTAAGCCATACGGTACTGCGCTTTGTTTCTTCCTGTGAATGTGTCTTTAAGAAATTTTCACAGGAAAATGATGTTTGTCATTTGGATCACCCAATCAATACATTGACGAGCCTTATTGAGCGATCAGTTTCTCTGCCACCTAGTGAATGCGCTGACCACCGAAACGTTATGAGAAAACTGATGTGCCGTTTTGTTGTCATGCGACTGCGTATCTACCTGCGCTGGCTGAACGAGCCTGATCATTCAGACGACGGTTATGGCAGCAGGACTGTGGCTGGCGTGAACTTGTCGTAGAGTACCTTGCATTAAATCTGACACCACTCCGTAAATAGCTGCTTTTTTACCACTGACTTGCTGGCTTATTTTGTAGTTTGCATCTTTCTTCATGCTTTGTTTTCATGTTTGTTGCAAAGGTAACACCACAGTGCACGTAGCAACTTTTTGCCCCTATGTCTTGCTCGCTTATGTGGAGATTTGCATATTTTTCAGTGCTTTGTTTTTATGCTTTCCTTTTAAGGTTAAACCCCCCTGTACATACCCCACTTATCTGTCCCTCTGTCTTGCTTACTTGTATTGTAGTTTGCGTTTTTTCATGGTCGACTGCACTTGACATTAAATAAATAATTTGCACTGTTTTTTGTTTTGTTGCCTTTGCTGTCTGTAAGGGGTGAGGTTGACAAGCTAGGTTACATATTGTTCTGCAGCACTAGAAGCTCAACCTTTAGGGAGCAGTTATTTTCAACATCCTAGCCCATCAACACCCAATTTTGCAGGCAAAATAGGAATTGCATGCACAGGCATCGTCAAAACTACAGCTTTTTACTAAACCTTTTCTGGTCGATTGTTTTTCACAAAGCATAAATTTTCAGTCTGTTACTTTTATTTCGGATTTAAAATTGTTAGGAAAGAATTACTGCAGTTATTTAATGACCTCAAATTCACCCTTTTTTGTGTAGGTGTACAAGCATGATTTATATATGAGTACAGATGGGGCATGAATAAAATAAATACAATGAAAAATATATGCAGAAATGCGCTTCACAAACGGAGGAATCGTAGCAGAACAACCGGTGTCCATGTCCAGAGCGCAAGCGAAGCCTGCATATGAGCGCACGCAAGAACGCTCGGTGGTTGTGCGCCTGTCAGAAAAATAAAACGAGTCGAAAAGTTGCAGTAGTGGTTTATCCTACCACCAATGAGGTGCAATCAGTTTTCATGGGCCTCGTGAAAGAAAACGCAGGCGCAGTGGCAACGTTGGTATACGCGGCATCGTTTGTATGTACCAGCGCCAGCCTGTAAACAGATGTGATTGCACCCCTGTGGGCAATAAACAGGCGAGGAACTCGCAGTTACACTTTGAAAGATTAAAAAGCAGACAGGTTGTCTTTGCGAGCAAAACAAACGGAAACAGCTCGCGCGACCGAAGCGAAACCAACCGCCGCGCGCGAGCGGCTGATGACGCGCGGCTGTTATCATAGCGCAGGAATTGAAAAACCAAAAACCACGTAGAAAAAAAAACAATTTCTTCCACTCGCACGGAGCGGTAGCACCTGCTGGGCAACGATCTTTAAAATGATAGCCTGTTTAAAATGATAGCCAACTGACGGCACACTAATTGTTCAACCTCGACCACTCGGGGCCCTAAAATTAATTCGTACAATTACGTCTTCGACCCTCGGATGTTAAAACGGCTATTATGAGTAAAAAGATGCGCAGTGCAATATTGATAAAAAGATTGTTCAAATCAAAGCACTCGAAGCGCGCCGAGAGCATGAACGGCGCCGTTACGAACGCAAGCGCAGCCGATCCTGTGTGCTTCAATATGGCGGCGCCGTTGAGGTTGTCTCCACCCTGAACGGCGGCGCTGGCATCTAAGCACCCTAGTAAAGGCCGGGACGGTGCAAGAAAGGTCCACCGCAGGAAATGGATTCGTTGACTTCGCATTTACAGCTGTAATTTGGTTAAAAAAAAGTAGGGGCAACGATTTTCTGATTCGCCCTCGTACAAACAGTGTGCTTGGGACATGAAATGGCATAACATAGCCTTTAGTAAAGACCACTACTTCGCTGTCGGTGTTGCCCGTGTGAAAGTTGACCACCATATAAATATAATTTGACAATGCCTTACATGCAAGATTTCTTTATATTTTTATGAGATAAATAAGCTATAAAACATTTTTGCAACTGCGAGCTTATTTGCACTTCCGTGGTTACGCGCCTAGTCCATAAGATGCTGTTGTGATTTTTAAGTAGAGTTCCTTTCGAAGCTTAGTCCACCTCGTACTTAGTGCCCAAATGTACTTCAGCTAGATTGGCCATCGGGCATCATTTCTCCTGATTTCTGAGCATCTCGTGAAACAAAAGGTAAGGGTCAACCAAGTGTCCAAGATCAGACAAGGTCGACGTACATGGTGGTTCAAATGATTCTATGATTAAATGTTGATTATATCTCTCTATTCTGCCTCTTTATGTTTCTCCTCCATGTTCATGCTTCACTCATTTCGTATTTTAAACCTGTCGGAATCACGCGCAATTGCGTCAACCTTCTCTTCCTTGGCGTCAACACTCGGTGGACTTTTTCTTTTTTTGACCAGGAGGCCAGGTGGGCGGGTGCCGTATATTGGGGCTGATAACACCCGTACCGTTAATTTTACTTACTCTGCGACTCTCTTCCTGTGGGCTCCCCCGAAGCGCCGTAGGGACACCATCGCCTCACGAGAGCGCTGCTTAGTAGAAACGAACTCGTCCCATTTCCCAAAAGTGTGCCGTATGGCGTCTTTTCCTCAACATGCTTATATCTACGACAATGCGCTCTTTACAGGGGTATAATGTAATGCGAGTAATTCTCCACTATATTGACGCTAATTACACCCCTACCGTTAATTTTACCTACTCTGCGACAATTAATTCTCGCTGTTTGCCTCGTTGAGACCTACATTTCGAATCCATTGCGAGTCGCTACGATACTCCGGAGGCGCGAAAGGGCCGTTCTTTAAAGTGGTTACAAGATACCCGATCTCAGATACTTCAAACACGTGTATATTCAGCTATGAAGACTTTGTCTTCAAAATGAGCTCAAACCCTTTCGCGCGCTTCAAACAACTTGAGTGAACTTCATGAATGCACATCGCTATCTCATAACTCGCGCCAGTCTACGCGCAATATACACACAACACACAGCGGTGACAAGCGCACTCAGCACGCTTAACGCCTCACACCCTGTCTGCAGTAAAAGGCCCGAAGCGTTACGGACGATATACCCTGTACATCGCACGTGCGACTCGCTTCAAGGGCTGGGGCGAGATCGCGCAAGCATGTCACTTTCCGAATGTTCTTGGCGCTCTCGTGATTCGCCGGTATCGCGCTTTCGTCAGAGCCGTCAGCGCGGCGGGGCACGAACGCAAGTTGAGCAATGTCTGTTCAGTGACGAAGGAGGCAAAGTGAACGCCCAGAAAGCGAGATGCTTGCGCGATCTCGCCCCTGCCCATGCATAAAACGCACAGCTGCCATTACAGTATAGCTAAGCCTTTTATGATTCCTGGCGCTACGCGCGTATCAACCCCATGAACAAACGTTCAGCGTTACGCAGCAGTCGTGGTTGCTTACTTGTGAAACGGCATGGTTAGTGAAGCAAAGTTTAATGTTCTGCCAACCAATTACGTTTATAAAAAGTAAAAATTTCCTTTCTCGGATGCACTTTCTCTGCACAAACCTGTTCCTGCATAAACAAACCTCCACATATTTTTGCTGTAAAATAATTTTCCGTCCGTGTTAACTCCTTTTAGACAACATTTATGCGAGCCACTCAGTGCTCGCTCGCACGCCAAGAGCTTCTAGAATGCTTAGATGTGTGTTGCACAGACTGTTAAATCTTGGACACGAACACTTCGCATCAGGGCGGGCGCACTTATTGCGTTTTTTACGGTGAAGCCATGTATGGCTAGGATCTGGAAAAAAAGATGTGTCCGAGATGTTTACAAAAATAAATAGTCGTGTGGGCCGATCCTGGTGACAATGCAGAAAAGGTGCAAGCTCAATGGCACATATCCCTGTGGACTCGGGGATCTGTAACGCACCCTTGAACTGACCCTCACATGCCCAAGGAAAACAAGTTGCGATACCTTATGCGCAACGTCAAAGAACTATTCGCCGGACTTGTGCGCCATCCACCGAGTACCGTGGCTGATTTTATAAAGGAAATCACTGGTATTGAAAGCAAACTCCATCTAAGGTGCAGGCAGTACGATCGCGTGCCCGCCAGCACTCCACTCAACGCCTACAGAACGACGGTTAGCAATCACAATTCCCTCCGTGACCTAATTTGGGAGATTTTTCGCGAAGAACTTCAGAAGCTCTGGACACCGGCAGCGAGCACACCCGTGGCGTCAGTCGCTGAAGTCGTGCGTATTGAAATTAGGCAAGCGTTCTCGGCAGGAGATCCTAGTCACTTGCATGCAGCGTTCCGTAAGTTAAGCCGACGCTCTCCGACGTCAACCCTCTGTGACGCCCATGCGGTCACACCGTCAGCCGCCGAGAGCCTCACCTTGGTCATCAGCACCAGAGGAACCTTTTAGACGTAAGCCCGTTGTTCCGATTCCGTCTTACCGCCAGCCGCCGTCAGCTGCATTCTGGTCACCGCCACAAGACGAGGCTTCGAGGCCTCCGCAAATTCGAGAAACGGACGTATGGCGCATTGTCGATAGGCGCCTCCTTTGTTATAACTGCGGAGGCACCGGACATATTACCCGCTTTTGCTAGTACCGCGACACCTCTTTCCGACCTAGTCAATTCTGGTCTGACGGTCGACGCACCTGTGACGACTACATGATACGACGCGACGATGCTGCTTTTCAAGGTCCTGCGGTAACGCGCGCACTGAACGAGGATTGGCTTAGATTGGAAAAACTTTAATAAAAGTCCTGCAGGACGCACGTCAGCGCACAGTGGACGTCTCCCACGCAGGGACCGACAAGGGAGTACCTGGCGGCCCATTGCTGGTCTTGTAGGAGCGGGCTTCGTATGGTCTTCTCCCACTTGTCGGAGGTAGAATCGGGCGGAGCGTTTCTGCACTCCCAGAGCACGTGTGCGAGTGTCGCCGTGACCCCGCACGAGGACCCCGCACGAGGACTCTCTGCCTAATCACCAGACCTATTTCGGGCAACGGTCACGCTCTCCGTCCCCTGCTCATTCACCTTCACCGATGGACGTCCTTTTGCTGAACTTCAGGGAAAAAGGGCGCCCAGCTCACGGCGGGGAAACTAACGGCGGCGACCTCTGGGGGTAAGATTGTGGGTCGACAGCAAGACGATGAAAAACCCCCAATAATCCCGCTGCAGGACGCCGTGAAACCGACAAACCCTGATACCGACGAAATTGTCAGCGCAAATTTTATTGTTTCCGTTGACGGACAGCAAGTGACAGCACTAGTGGGCACTGGTGCCGATTATTCCATAATGAGTGAAGGTCTAGCCGTTCGCCTTAAGAAAGTAAAAAAAATGCCCTGGACAGGAGCCCATATAAGGACTGCAGGTAGTCAACTGCTCATGCCTGCTGGAAGCTGTACTGCGAGAATCGCCATCGGAGATTCTTCTTTCCTGGCCACTTTCGTCGTTCTTGCAACGTGTTGTAAATATTTGATCATAGCCATGAATTTTCTAAGAGAATATGGCGCCATAATCAACATCACGGACCACTTGGTTACGTTTTATAAGAGTCTTGTTTTGATTCCGTGCTTATCGCCGCAACGCAACCCCTTTCGTCTCATCGAAGACGGCGTGGTCGTCCCACCACGGTCATGCATCCTTGTTTAGGTGGCATGTGACGTACCGTTTGATTGTGCAGGAGTTGCAGACCAAGTAACCCCGTTGTTATTTACACGGTATCTCCGTTGCACGAGGCATCCTAAATGTCACGGATGGGCGCACGGACCTATTGTTAACCAATTTTAGCACAGAGCAACGGCACCTACCAAGGCACATGGCCGTGGCCTATTTTGACGACGTCACTGATGTTCGGGGCTGCTTTTCAGTACTCCAGGAAGCATCTGCACAAGACCCGGCACCTGTGCTTGACGTAAACACTACTTTACCGGCGCACGAGCGAGAGCGGCTTCTTGCGCTCCTGGCCGAGTTCCGTGACTGCTTTACGTCGACGTCAAGGGTTGGTCAGACGCCCTTAACCACGCACCGAATAATCACAGAGCACGCAACAAGACCGATTCATCAAAACCCTTATCGTGTGCCTCTAAAAGAACGCGAGGCGAAACGACAGCAGGTAAACCAGATGCTTGAAGACGATGTGATTCAGACTTCTAAGAGCCCTTGGGCATCACCGGTAGTTTAGGTCAAAAAGAAAGACGGCAGCCTGCGTTTCTGTGTGGATTATCGAAAGCTAAATCAGATGAGAAAAGAACACGTGTATCCGCTTCCCCGCATAGACGATTCACTTGATAGGCTTGGAAACTCTCGTTATTTCTCTTCCATGGTCTTAAAAAGCGGGTATTGGCAAATTGAAGTAGACCCGTGAGTCCGCGAGAAAGCCGCTTTTGTCACGTCAGATGGACTATACGAATTTAAGGTCTTGCCTTTCGGCTTGTGCCTTGCACCTGCTACTTTCCAACGGCTTATGGATACCGCGCTTTCGGGGCTGAAGTGGAGAACATGCTTAGCCTATCTCGACGATGTCATAGTGTTTTCCACTACGTTTGAAGAGCACCTTGACCGCCTTAAACTGGTTCTGCAGTCAATATGGTCCGCCTGCCTCACCCTAAAGCCGGTGAAATGTCATTTTTTTGCTTTGAGGAGCTACAGTTTTTTGGCCATGTCGTCAGTCATGAGGGTGTCCGCCCGGATCCTAACAAAACTGGCGCTGTCGCAAAGTTCCCTATACCATCAGATAAAAAGGCTGTCAGGCACTTTCTGGGCCTCTGCATATTATCGGCGCTTTATTGCAGACTTTGTTCGCGTTGCGTCATCGTTAACTCGCCTCACGAGGGATGACGTTGCATTTGTATCGGGCGACGAACAGCAAGCTGCATTTACCGATTTGTGGACTCGTTTACAAACGCCCCCTGTGCTTGCCCACTTTGACGAGACTGCTTCACACTCATGCCAGCGATGTTGGTCTTGGAGCCGTGCTTGTGCAGTTCCAGGAGAACACAGAAAGAGTGATCGCTTATGCAACCAGAACGCTCTCACGCACAGACGCAAACTACTCTACAACTGAAACGTAGTGCCTCGCCGTTGTGTGGGCGGTTACAAAATTTTGCCCATATTTGTATGGTCGCCCCTTCAAAGTTATTAGCGACCATCATTCGCTCTGCTGGCTCACAAATCTTAAAGATCCTTCCGGGCGACTAGCACGTTGGAGCCTTAGACTACAAGAATTTGATATGACGGTCATGTACAAGTCGGCGAAACGCCACATCGACGCCGACTGCCGGTCTCGGTCACCCATAGAATCAACTCCTTCTTCCAATGACGAGAAGACATCATTCCTTGATCTTCTCGACACGTCTACCATTGCACAACACCAACGTGACGACCCTGAGCTGCTTGGCCTGATTAACTTGTTGGAGGGACAAACTCAGACCGCACCTAAGGCTTTCGCAAGAGGATTGTCATCGTTTCTCTGAAGGAACAAAGTCCTATACAAAATGAACTTCTCTTCGAGCGGATCCAGGTATTTTCTCGTCGTTCCTACTGCTCCGCGTTCTGGAGTACTGAAAGCAAGTCACAACGAGATCACTTCTGGGCATCTAGGATACATGCGAACGCTGAACAGAGTGCTACAAAATACTATTGGCCATCACTACCCGTTACCGTGAAACATCAAGTTCGGACCTGCCTAGACTGTAAGCGGCTCAAGTCACTTCCAGCGAAACCAGCCGGTTTGCTGCAACCCGTTCGTGTACCGCAGACGCCAGCTGACCAGGTCCTAATGGACTTCTTGGGTCCACTTCCTACCTCTACTACGGGTAACCGCTGGGTTATTGTAGCAACTGACTATCTTACTCGCTACGCTGAAACAAAAGCTATCCAGAGAGGCACAGCAGCAGAGGTGGCACGATTTTTCCTTTAGGATGTCGTCCTGAGACATGGCGCACCTACCGTCGTCATAAAAGACCGAGGCACCGCATTCACAGCCGCGCTTTTAGATCACGTCGTTGTGCTCAGTGGCACGACTCATCGAAAGACAGCAGCCTACCATCCACAAACAAACGGACTACAGAGCACCTAAACAAAGCACTCGAAGACATGCTTTCAATGTACGTGAATATAGAGCACAAAGATTGGGACGAGATTCTGCCATATATCACGCTTGCTTATAACACGGCTAAACAAGAAACTACAAAGATGACTACATTCAGCCTTGTTCACGGACGGGAAGTAAGGACGATGTTCGAAGCCTTGGTACCAGATGAACCTGACGACAGTGACACGGATGCCGATGCGTTTACGCAACGTGCGGAAGAAGCCAGGCAGCTCGCACGCGTGCGAATACACCGGCAGTAAGAGTACGACACAGGTCGATATAATGCCCATCATAGACCTGTAACTTACGAACTCGGTGACCGAGTATGGGTCTGGACTCCTACACAAAAACAGGGGACTATCCAAGAATCTCCTCAGGCGATATTTCGGACCCTATAAAGTGCCGCGACGGCTAAGTGACGTCACATACGAAGTCGCTCCCGATAACCCTTACTGCACAAGGCGCCGCCTTGTGAAATGTAGAAATGTAGAAATGAAATGAGAAATGTAGAAGACGATGAGGATAGTGCTTTAACGGACTCCGAGTAGTGGGACTGGGGAAATGCAGCGAAGAGGACGTATTTGTTCTGGTGGCTCTACAACAGGCTGTTCAACCGTCTTGCTCAACGTATTGTTGTCTCTTGTTCGCGTTGAACCGCGACAACATGTATAAAGCAAGAAAAGTAAAAATATAAAATAATAATAAAACAAAGACAGACAAAATAAATATATATATAGAAAAGACGATACAAACAAGTTATGCTGTTGAGAAAAACAATCGCTGGTGCGATGAACGCTGTTGCCCAAACGCTAGTATATGATGATGCGTATCGAAACGTCAGTGTATTATTGACCCTCTTCGCTAAGCAGTTTGCTCTATAGAAACGAGATGGCGCTTACGGCGGGGGGCCGCACGTTGCCTCAAAGAAAGCGCACGAATACGAAACCATTACCTCTTCTGCCCTAGTTCTGTACGATCAGTTGTCGGAAAGGCAACTCGGTTTTCGCTGACGCACTGTGCTCCATTCGTGCTGCAAAATATGGAGCGGTGGAGTAAAGACGTGTGCAGTGGTTGGCTGCGAAAATTGTGGCTGGCATATAACGAATGGCATGAATCTGTGCCTCCAAGTTCACAGACCGCTGCTACATAGGGCCTGCCTGTGTTACCGGCTCTTCGCGACGCACGTATTCCTCGACGATAAAAAAAAAAATCAGTGATCCGCCAGCGTTGTAGCGCTAACCTCCAAGGAAAGGACTGCAGCCCCGGAACGTCTGCACGAGTGGATACCCCTCGTTATACGTTGTCAGAGGGCGTATAGCACCGCTTCTTGGCATATAGTAAGTTTCCTACACGTTATCTACACACATAAACCCCAACTCACACGCGAAATTACACCCACTATATCGCCAACGTATCGATAATAAGTGAACGGTCGCACACTTAATCACTTAATCAACGCTTAATCAATGCGCCGAAGTATACATGGGTGACGGTGACTACACCGGCAGCACACTAATGTTCGAAGCTGAACGTTTCATAACGGTCGACACAGTAAGCGAGTGACTAGCGATAATACGTATTTCCTACAAGCTATTGCAAAATGCAGAACATCTATATTACAAGCCTTGTGCCCAGCAAGAACAAAGTTATCGCGACTGAGCACACCCGCGATCGACCAGGCAGAAAACAAACAATCAGATAGTGACTGCCCGGGCAACTTTACTGAGTCAGAGGCGTGACAAGCCGCTGCTTAAAGCTTTTGCTAAATAAAGAATGAAGAGATAAACACATTGATACTCAATGAATATATAAGGGGAAAGTTGGGATAGCTTTGAATACAGCGTTAGCCCCGCTTTTATTACAAGCACCGTATACGCTGCTCGCGCCGTTTGGACATAGCGTAATGAGCTCCGAAAGCGCTTACATGTCCTTTGAAGCTGTAGCCAAAGCTCCGCCCAGTCACTGTCTATGATGTTCGCGAAAACAGAGGCTTGCAGAACTGCATCGGCGTCATGTACATCCACTGTAAACACAGATGCAACAGACGGAGCTGAGGTAAGCAATGGACGCGTCACCACGTGATCAAACATGGCATCGCCGAAGGAACCGCTGTGAAAAGGGTCAATAAAAATAAATAAATAAACAAATAAATAAAAGTAAACACAGAAACACAAAAAACGAAAGAAAGTTGAAAAATAAAAATAAAACAAAAAAAGAAACAATTGCAACGAAGTTATGTGTTTGTGCCTTTATTAAGCCAGTATAGCATAACCACCATTTTGAAGTTAATATAGTTATTGACCAATGCAGCTTCGCTGGTCTTCCATCTTCACATAGTGGAAGGGCTCTGAATTTTTTTTTTTTTTTACTTTAGAGAGTGGTCCTGAGCTAATGAGTCGATCATGCACGTTAGGCACGTTTTGGTTCAGGTACGAAAGCGCAACGCGAAAAAAAGAAGAAAAAAATAAGAAAGGAGAGAGAGAGAGAGATGTGGTGCAGGTATACTTGAGATTAAACCAATGATTCTGCAATTTCAAGACCAGTATTATATTAACTACGATGAACGAAATATTAGGTAACTTAAGAGAATGCAGCCTTGGTTCTTAAAAAAAATATTTGATAAAAACATACTATAATGGAATGTGCTTTATGGTTAAAGAAAACTGTTGTGTATTCATATGCAAAAAAATAAAAGGTTCCGTTTCCCTCGCTTCGTTCTTGAGGTGTTGTTTCTGTGGGCTGTCAAAATATAGTATCTTTTTCTTTTTTTCGCTAAATGAGTTTTAAAAATCAGGATACATATGCTGAACACGTTATGATGAAAAAGATGAGCTTTTTGCGCTAACTACATTTAGCGATGACTTACCAATGTAAGTCAGGTTTAGGGGTATACTTATGCAGGCTTTGCCGGACACCAGAATGGCTAATTCTGTAGATGAACCGCACCTTCCATTACCCTGCCACAGTGAATTTTTTCCAGACGCGAATACCTCATAAGGCCCTACGTTGCCGTATACCAACAAGAAAATTTTATCCAGGCAAGTCTGGGCTGGTGCCCTCCTCATTACGCTCATTCTGCGGCGAAGTTGACACAATTGAGAGATTGTTTTAGCCCTGTTGATGCTTGTTGGTTCCTAAAAAAAGATATTACAAACTCTGCTTCTCAATTTAGGTTTGGACTCATCTCTTCGTGTAATGCTATCTTTTGGAGCCTCTATTACTTGGCTTAGTCGCAAAAAGGTTTATTTCGCAGCCTGGAACCACTTTAGTGAAAAAGTAGTCGATTTGCTTGTGATTTGTTTGTGTGTGAATTTTATTTTGTTTCCAAATTTTTAATTTTCCCACGCCACAGTTTGTTAATGCTTATACGATAACGTCCAAATCGGTAATTTATGTGATGTTACCGCAGCAGCGGTTTTTGTCGAGGTCTCCTGCAGAATTTCGTTGAATGAAAATTAAGTCATCGCCTGACATCGCGGCACCTGGCCTACCTAGGCCTGCACACTTGAGACCACATGGGTAGCTGCTTCTCGCCCGTTTACCCCATTCACGGGAAGTGGATGGTGTTGCAGACCTTCGCTACGCTTCGCCTCCCCTTGGAAGCAAGGTTGAGACGTTATCTAAGCGGTGCTTCTCGATATTTGCTTCTGGATATCAAAGGATGAAGGCCTCGCCTTATGCTGACAAGCAAGGAGCTTGCGATGTCACTGCAACGGAACGGTGGTGCCATCTGTCACCGCTACGGCGCATGCACCACCGATGACAAATGGCGCCACCGTACGATTGCAGAGAAATAGGCATCTTTTGAGCAGTGTTGCCGCAGTCTACACGCACCTACCATTGCCTTGGCTAGACGATGCTTCAGACAGCATACGCCAGCAAATACGCAAACCTCGCTCGCGCATCAACGGTCGGACGCATCAAATTGGTTTTCTAAATATTTCATGACTCCTTAACGTATACTACATGCGTGAGTTTTTGGTGCGAAAAGTTTACTTAGTGACAACCCTGCATGGCTCCGTCAGGGCGATGGCTGCAGCGACGGCAAAGAGTGCAACGGTGCTCGCAGCTTCTCCGGTAACCTATTTTGATTCAGAAATCAAGTAGGCCCAAAACTTTTTATCCGTTTATGGTAAGCACCCGATCCTTGGCCAATCGCCCTTTTGTGTTAAACAATAACCGGATAGACAGAAAACGTCAACAACAACAACGACGATGAGACTGCAAGGTTCGGTTCGTCGACTGTCAGCACTTACAGTGTCCGCGAAGGTTGGCTCATCAGCCTTCACCTGCATGACTCAACGCTCATCTAGCGCAGGCGCTAAACAAAGGCATCTTAACCGTGTGCCGCCGGTGTAAGATGCTGCAGGTACTGTGACGTTGCAAGGAGGAAGTTTCATGCTATTTATGTTTCAGAAATAAAGGGCACAATGTTGTGCAACGCAGATATATTTCCGGTAGCGCCTATATCTGTAAATACGCGCTTGAGGAGAAATTATTGGAGTGAATAGACTTCTGAAAGCAGCTAGCCTGACTTAAAGCATGAAATGCAATTAATCGGAAGTGGATAAATTCGAAAACAATTCTTTGTCGAATTGTGTAGTCGGCTGCAGCGTAGTACGTTTACTATTTTGCATTATGTTCTACGCAATGTCTTCGTACATGCGCGATTATATATCAGCCACGACCTGTATATTTATCGCTCCAGTGTACTGGATGACAAGAAGATAAAATAATCGTTAGCGTTCAGCGCGCAGCACTGGCACCACACGCTGCGTTGCGAGTCATTAGCCTCTCTCTATTGTTCGAGATGTCGCGCCAGCAACGGTTTCCTTCTCATCGTCACGAAGTGCTTCGCCACGGCGCTCTTTCTTTCTTCCGTCGTTTTCACTTCCAAACTATTTCCGGCTTAATTAAGCGAATTAATGCATTCGCTCACTATTAAAGCGAAGCTTGCTTTGCGAACCGTTCCGGACTTGACTACTGCTGCTGCTGTTTAGCCAAATATCTCACACACAGAAAATACAAAAAAAGATGCACATATCCAAAGCACATTTGAGAACCTACGTGAATCGAAGCTTTCGTGTAGCGGTCAATTAAATTCTATAAAACTGTTCGTGTTCTGCAAGGCCTTTTGTAGCATAATATTTGCGTGCTTACTCGGCAAATCGACAATACGCGGGAAGCCCCGCCGCGCGACTGACGTGATCCACGTGACCGTGCACTGCACAGTCTCCAGGATCGGCCCACTGTTTTTCACACCGTCCCCAGGACGGGGTGCAATCTACCGTTGCACACTCTCGCGGACCACGCCAGAGTCAGGCACAGAAGGTGCGGAGAAAGCTTGGCTTTAATAAAAGAATGGTACACTTGACGGTGCATATTTGCTACAATTAGAATACTTAGGTGCTTTGTTGTTTCGCTGCGTGCGTATTTTCGTGGGGAAGAGAGCCGGCCACCGGATAATCTGTAGGGACAGTACACATGGGCGTGCGCAGGGCTTTTTCCATTACGGGGGCCAAATTATCTTGCAGATTTCTACAAAAGACGTGCAGGCGTTTTGAGTATGTACGGAGGTCCTCACTGTTGGCTACAATGCTCGAGCACCGCTCTGCAAAAAAAGAAAAGAAAGAAAGAAAATAAAAATAAAAAAAGGAAAAGAAACAAAAGAAGGAAAAAAAAAGAGTGATATCCCAGGAACTATCAGGTTCACAACACTGCGCTGTAAGCTGCCTGATATACGTGTTGAGGTTACCATCGTTGCTCTCACAAGCATAGTCTTTCAAACCAAGCAGTGACCGGCAGGAATAACGCTTTCTTCGCCTCGAAGCACCAGTGTGCGTGCGTGCGTGCGAATGAGTCAGTGAGTGTACTTATGGTCCACCTACGCAACAAGTCAGCGTACACTATTCTCGAAGTCCTCAAGCTACAGACTCCTTCTTCGTCGTCAGTTATTCTATTTCTTTGTTTGCAGCCGCTCGGTAGCTCGAGCTGCCATATACCCAGAAGCAGCAGCTTGGCATTCACATCTCGGTGAGCTAGTCATTCCAAAATTTCTACTCACGGCTACAAAAGCGCGTACGATGAAGGCACTGGCCCGTGCGGAGGATTACACGCACGCGACATTTCACTGAGTCGAACAAACCACTACGACAACTTATCCCGCCGTCTTGCAACTCTTGAGACTACTTGAACCTTTCTCCAGTCAAGATTTAATCCGATGGCTTCCCCGATACAACAACACCGTCCGGCGTCAAAGAAAGTCTAGGAAAGTGACAGAGAATAAATGAAACAGCAGCAGCTGTAACAACAGCAGCAACAAAAAATCTCGCCCCATATGCGACGCGTAATAAAAAAAAAAAACAAGCGATAAACTTCGATACCTCAGGGACCGTGCTAGCTCACGTTTCTCCGTCTTGCTGTTTGTTTGTGAAAGTTCCAAACGAGAAAGCAAGGACGCGATTTGCGGTGCATTCAAAATAGCGGATATCTCGGAGGGAGCAACGAGAAAGAAGTCAAACCAAATAGAGAGAGAGAGAGAGAGCACCTGTTTTCGTTCGCGCCTACCTCCTCGCCACCTTAAAACTGAACGGGAGCAAACAACTTTTGTCTACACGACAGATCGCTGTGCCGCTCACTGCCAAGGGAAGTAACGACCCGAGAGAGAATTGTTCGATGCCGGCGCCATTAGAATGTGAGTCGAGAGAGTATACGTCCGGCGGCCGCGTAAGCGGCTGGGTTTCTGCTGTGGGGAGGAAGGCGGCGCGTAGAAAATGGCTAACCTTGCCTTGGGTTCTCAGTTTCTGTCTTTTATTGGTTGTGCTGCTCGCTAAGACGGCAGCTTAGATGCGACACTGCGCGCACGTGACCTTTTCTTCTGCTCGCGGCACGGACCCTGATACCATTGGCGATCAAGTACAAAAAGCACGGGGGCTGCTTAGATGATGGGCATACAGGCTTTTAAAGAGCCTTTGAAGTTGTGAGGCCGCTAAAATACGAGACAGTTTTCGAAAGTGATGCTAAATTTACGCACGGTGAACATACCGGAGCATTATCCGGAATAACAATTCAAATGCACTGCTGATGAAACGGTCTGCCCAACTCTATGGGATTCAGACAGTGCGAATTCAGGCAATCGGAGATTTAAGTCCGCTTCTAGAGTCAAACTATGAAAACGTCTGGTGGCAACACATTCCATGCGGGGACTGTGGTGTGCGCGGAAAGTGCGAATACACAAACATATTTTTTGTGTGCGGATCGAAGCAGTAAAGTGCGATCAAGGCCAAGTCCTGATGGACACGAGGACAAAATTTTCATGTGCGCTTGCGCTTCAAATATTACTGAGTGCATGTGTCAAGCAAATACAGAAACTCGCTATCTGTTATCGTATCTCTAGGTCGGGCCCGGGATACTTATATATGAATAAAAACTTATGAAGCTGAATCGTAGTTAATTAAAAGAGAAGCGGATGGAACATTTTGAACAATTTTAAGATCGTACTTATCTTTTACGGCATATCACTTTTACGGAAATGCGGAAGGCGAAGGCGAAAAATTGTCATCCACTTAGAGTCTAGTTCGAAGCTACAAAGTAAACCTATACGGACCGTCTAACAACGCAACCACCATGCGCTTGTTGAAGTACCTGTGCTCGTGTAGTTTGTCACAGGAACGTTGATTCTACTTTAGTGAGATGGACAGCTCATTGTGTGACGCAAACTCCGCGCTCAAGAAGCTGTTGTGTGTTGCCTTTGAGGACGCCATCGACGTATAAATCCCGGATGGTACCAACCGATACCAGGATGCTCGCATGTGGAGCGACAGTCACTAGATAAAAGAAGGTTCTGCTAAGTGGTACCGCTCTGTTCATAGAAAGTGAGATGGACTTCGACTGCAGATCTAAGACGCCACTGTTCTCGGTTAGGAAGTCCATCCCCAAGTTAATTCGTTGGAGCCCTGCTGTAGAACGTCAAGCGTCACTGTCTACGTGTGGTCAGGCACCCTAACTATTGCGATACATATCCAATCGACGTTCTCAGTTGGTTGTGCATACTTGTGGGTCGTCCCATGCGGTTGCCACCTTCTTCAGCTGAGTCGCAGTGCGCGCCAGCTTCGTTATCCACAAGCACACTTACGGAGTGCAGGTCTATTGTATATCGATAGTTGGCCTTGTAATATGACTGCAACAGGACGTGAATTGTGCTCATTTTGCCTATATCATGGCTTTGCCGTCTCGTTGAGTCGCCTTTGGGCTGCGTTGTAGGGGCGTTGTGAATCCGCATCATCGTCGTGGCATCATCGGTGCTTGTCGTTGGAGGCTCCATCGTTTTTAGTTCGCATGTGGCCTCACCTTTGAGGGCAGCTGTTTCCAGTTTTCCCTGTTGAGGCTTGGAGTGCTTCCCCGCGTAGCCGCAGTGTAGCAGGGCCGAGGAGAGAGTAGCGGTGAAGGCCGGCGATGGAGACCAGAAGTGGTGTATTGACATGATTGCGTACTGCTGCAGGTAAGCTTTGACCTCTTGCGACCTTTGACCTGGGCGAGGGCGTGGGGTGTTGATGATGAAGCCGCGTAGACGCATTTGTCGGTATAGGGGTAGACCCAAAGAAGGTGTCCAGCTCCACAAAGTGATAACTTACGGGCGACAATCAGGCGTCCTCCAGGCATCTGTTTTCTTCAGCGTGGCTGTTCGAAGTTCGCTTGGATAGCTGGTTGCTGTTTTTGAAACGTGCAGACTGCGCGATGCAGGTCGATTAGTTTGCTGGTCACAAATGACCTGAAATGAAAACAAATGCCGGTGTAGTTCGTGGCGGCACGGGTAACTATGATTCAGGTATCGGTGCCGCATCAGGAAATAACGGCGTCCCGAGGGTCTGCTGCACCTCTTTAAGGATTAAATAGGCGATATGCTGCTGAGCTGCGGCGATTCGCCGGGACAAGCGTGCGCAGCTCCTTGCGGACGATGACGCAGATCACGTCTGAGAGGCTGTCGCTGACAACGCCGCTTGCATCGACGTACCCTGGCACTTCCAGCTGGCAGTTCTACTGCCTGACTCGTATTTTTGCGTGTCTTCTCGCTTGTCGTCGCTTCGCTTATGAACTTGGCGATTCGATAGGTCACACATGAGTAGGAAGAAAGGTCACTCCTTTATGCCCAGCATCAAGTAGAGCAGGTTTCTTTCTGCGGCCATGTTCATGTCTACGTGGCGCAGTAGTCTTTGCGCTTCTTCGACGTAGACCACCGTCGAATCGTTTGTGTGCTGCCAACATATTTAAAGCAGCGTCTGCGCTTCTTTCTTTAGGAGAACGTTGGTCAACATCACATAAAATTGGGTCTTGAAGACGTCCCTTGTTGTCAAGATGGATTCCTGATTTTCAATCCAGGTTCTGGCATAGTCACCGGTGCAGAACGTATTTCTGGCAACTTCTCGTCGGATCATTTAGTAACATCGACGTTCTCGTATCTCAGCCATTCCTCAGTATCCTTTCTCAGTAGCCATTCCTCAGTATTTTCGCATATGCAGCCATGAAAGGTTGGAGGTACTCACAGCTGCTGCAGGATCTCAGCGGCTAAGCTGAATATGCCTGGATATCTGCGGCTGGCTGAATGTGCCACCGTAAAATCCCAGAGCGAAGAAACCTGAAGGCTCCAGGTTTCTTCGCTCTGGGATTTTACATTGACATATTCAGCATTGGCGCCGCCTGATTGCTTGGGCTGGTGTTCCGGCTACGCAGAGATGTCCTGTACATCGGTACCTCCACCAGTGGCGGAGGTACTAATGACAGCCCACCTCTGACGAGGTAGTGACGGCACTGAGACAGTCGCACAACATGCAAGTATGAAATGATAGAACTGTTTGACATTGTCCCGTCGCCTCCGCTAAAATTTCCAACATAATGATTGGCCTGGAACTTGCTCTGACTGACGAACAGTTCTAGCGCGACACGTTCTTTATCGGTACAAACCCTGTTTATTATTGGGCAGCATTGAGCCCAAGAAGTAAAGCAACGTTTAGTTGAGGATGATACTGGCGAGCCTAGTCGGGGATCGTCGAATAAAAGGACCCTGAGCCAGGCTGACAGCTATTCATACATGCATCATATTTCCAGAGCCGTCGATGGTGCTTGCGTCCACTCGAGGACTCACTGCAGTACTAGTCGAGCGCTTTAGATCGGAGTGGACGCGGATCGTCACTCTAGCCCCAACTCTCACAAGGTGTAGCACAAGTGACGTAATCTGATACAGCCAGTGCGTCTCACATTTAAGCAAAACGACCGATAAAATGATACCTCGGTGAAATGGATCACTGGGAAAAGAGTAAAAACGTGTAACGTGAATATACAACACTACTCCGCTTGCTGCCGTCTTCTTCACCGGGATGGTTTTGGTTGCGCGCCTCGTTGCCTCGCCAGTCGTCGCTGCTCCTTTGTCCTTCGCCCTCGTCAACTGCCGCTTTGCTTCGTTCACTGTCCACTCTTTTCCTGCTCTTCGTCGCTCGACATGCTCGCCGTGCTTTGACAACCACCTACTTCTCTTTTCCGCGCTGTTTCGCTCGTCGTAAACGCTGGGCTTCAGTGCTCCACTTTTTATGAGTAACCTATTCTTCAGCAGATAAGATACCAGCACTGGTGACAGCTTTGCAGCTCATGGATGCCGACCGCTCGACCAAAACGACGGCCATTACCACCTGCACATGCCTGACACCAGTGCCTAGCATTCCTTGCACGTCTCACGCGTATCGCCGTTTCCTCGGAGGCGAGTACCACCATCTTCATGGCGCAGTTGGTTGACCGCTGGCCTCGGAAGCAAGTTGATTGGAGTGCCCCGCGAAGAAGAGAAAAAAAAAAGACTTCAACGCAAGAACACCAGTCCTAGATTAAAGCTGCCCTATATACGACACCTAGATTAGCTTTACCATATATTGGACATAAGTGTTTCAATATATACGTTTGGAGGAGTCCGAGTCTTTCGTCACTGATATGATATAGTTCAATGTAGTTGTGCCCAGATTCGCTCGAGAAAGACCTACGCTGGGCGCTGATGCACAAACACATAGCAGAATGTAAAAATTGTTAACCATGGATATACACAAAAAGAGACATTCAACGACACCACATAGTTAATCTAACATAATGAGCTCAATGCGGGTGGAGACGCGACTAATGAAAAGTCAAAGCCTAGGCTACCGTTCTTTCGGTGGCAGCTGCGTTCGTCTACGGCTGCGCTCAAATACTGGGACAGCTATGTCGTGCCCACAATACCAAAGGAATGCCAAAACAGTTAAAAGCAGGGCATGTCATAGCCGGGACACTCTGCGCAACGATATAGGAACCATCGTTTCTTCGTGCTCGGCTCAATGGCCAGGCGTCCACCGCAAATAGGTAACACTCGTACCCAAGGCTGCGCACCATATTAGCTCCCTGGCCGCTTGTACAACGGCGGACCAACACGACCTTAGACTATCAGAAGGTCCACGGTCGTCCATAAGAGCATACGGTTCGCCAAGCCAGATGCCTTGGACCGGTCACCTAGGCGGGAATGGTTGTGTGGTGCAAGGCCTGTCTGTTGTCATGTGGCTTCGGTTCCTCTACACTGGACGTCCAGCCAGGAAAAGCTTGTGCTTGTTGTTGCTGCAGTTCTGAACGTTTGTGGCACATACACACAATTAAGGGATTGGCCAATAATTGGATGCTTGCGAGAAAAAGTAAAATATACGATGAAATAACGATATGTAAGTTGGGAAGTACACATGAAAAAAAAAAAAGAAATCATGAAACGCCAAGCCTCGAGTATCGCTGACGCCACGAGTCACGTTTTTAGGAAAACCAATCATTCACCATTATTTGTCTCTTTGTTGTTTGTTTGTTCGTTCGTTTGTTTCTTTGCCAATGAGAGTGGCCGTTGTTTCTGCTCTTGGCCAACGCGCGGCCCACTGCCTTCTTTTGCCTTCTTTTTTCTGCGTCACTTTCCTGCATATTACCATATTCAAAGGTAAACCAACCCGTTAACCAAGTACATTACAAGCTTGAAAATGCACAAAATACACGTAATGCACCTAACTATTGGGAGGCTTTGTGCTCATCATGTTCTATATAACACTGGCAGTCGCGATACGACATTCAGCTGAAGAAACTGAGGGACATAGGGAGAAAAGTCAACTGCGTTACAACTATTCGGGGTCCACTAAGTACACGTGGTGCCAAGAGTAGGAACTCGTTCAGAGCTTGTCAGTTTTTCTTTTCTCGAGTCGAGGGTTTCTTAGGTGCATTTACTTCTCCTAGTTCGGCAGGCAGATTTCAGTCAGTGATATTGTCCACTGCAGCAGACAGATCTGTAGGTGCTCGTAACGTCGTGGTTTTCCGTTCAGCTTGAATGGTTTTGTCTGCGTGACTGACCACGTAAACGCCAGCTAGATTATAGACACTGAAAGTGCCTGAGAAGCATCTTGTCTTCTCCTGGAAACGCCGGACGCAAATAAAGTACTTACCAGCGTAAACAATGCCAAATAAACTTACAACTCAGCGAGGGGAGAAATACCGGCGAAGAAAGAAAGAAAGGTCGCAAAGCGAAGACGCGCAGCCGTCGATAAACACACGAATAATGCAATGGAGATATTCATTTTGCTCTGGCTTGAGCAGCCAAGCTTGAGAGAAGCTCCACAGCTCATATTTTTCGAGTCAGTACGCGCTTATCAAGTCAACAGAACAGCAAAATAGCCCAATAGAATGACGTTGAAGTGTGGCATGACATTTCGGAAACTCGTGCTTTGCCACAACAGTTTTAAGAAAGCGGGCGCTTCCTTAAAACGATTTTAAGCAAGCGCGAGTTCTCATAAAGACGCGACTTTGCGCAACACTTGCGCAACACTTGCGCCTAGCACCGCAGCAGAGCATTTTACGGCTTCTCCTAAGATCGCGTTCAAGCTGCGGTTGCCACCACTGCACTCCGCCTCGCAACAAAATAGGCAAATAAAGGCCCACGTCTGCACCTCCGTCGTTGCTGGCCGACGTCCTCCGTTCAGCGTCTGTTCTTCTTCACTTAGAGTACCATGGTCGATCGAGTTTGACGTCATCAGTGGAGCCGGGGGCAATAACGGGGAACGGCCGCATTGACGGGCCACAGAGAAACGGTGTACTATATATATATATATATATATATATATATATATATATATATATATATATATATATATATATATATATATATATATATATATATATATAATGTAATGACTCCAGGAGACCTTCGGTCAACGAGATAGACATGGTCCAGCCACCTCTTGGCCTACGCTTTGCTGTCGACATCGACTGGCCTGTGTGCGTGCCGGAGCCCGTTTTTCCGATATTTACTTTTGTTCCTCCCGACACGCTTCCTTTCGTATGAGAAGGGGAAGACAAACGTTGGCCAGCTAGCTACTCGTGTGATCTCGCCATGCATGCACGCACGCATGCACGCACACACGCACGCACACACATATATAGACGCCAAAAGAAGACGACGTATAAGTTTTCCTTTGCACGCTAAGGTCATAACTCCACAAACCACAAATGCATCGTAGATGGTACCCCATGGAACCATCGCGCGTTCGCAGGCTATTCCAAAAGTGCCGTTGCTCTGGAAACGGTATATACCTTCGTTCATTTTCGAGCCTCGCGAGTAAAGTAGCCAACTTTACTTCGGGATGACTCTACTGCTGGTCGACACTAAGAAAAAGAAAAAGAGGAAGCATAAAAAAAGGGGATGGAAGTGAAAACGAATGGTGGCAGCTTTCTCGCCGTTTCTCTTTTCTTCTGTGCGCGATGTCTACAAGATCTGCACGACTGCTCGCAAAGCCGCCGAGAAGAATGAAAGTGGCGAGCCATAATTGGTGCGCGTGCCGTAAGCCCCGTCTTAGCCAGTCAGGTTATTACGATGCTGCGGCATTAAATTTTTACGACGGGAGCGCCGCACCTAAGTGGACTTATCCCGACGGGCGGCTGGCCGCTCGGGGGAGGAAAGAAATGAAGGCGGAAGTGAAAGGGGAAGACGGGAAAGTTCACTCGCCGAAACAAAGTGTCGTATTAAAGGAGATGACGTGGAACGAAACAAACTGCAGCGATAGCGTTGAATGAAAGTGATACAGCATTTGTCTGAGGTGTGTAGTTGAACGATTCTTGGCGCTGACGCGAAACGTTGTCATCAAATATAGAATTGAAAAATGGTGGCAAAAAGTTTAAAAGAAGAACGAAGAGAAAATTATGCCCCAAAAGTGAGGAAGTACGTACGTGCAAAGAGAGCTCAAAGAGGAAGTGACGACACGCACGTGTCGAGTGGCTGTCTGAAGAATTGAGGTAAACCAGGAGTGCTGAGATGATGCCATTAGCTCTTTGCGAGCTTAGAAATAATCGTGACAGCGAGATACACAAGGCGTCTACATGAACCCGACAAAAGAAACTGGTCGAGTCGACTTGTCTGGTTGATATTTGACCTGTCGTGTTCATGTGAACGCTAGTCAGGCAGGCTGAGCGAGCGTCGAGTCAAGCCGCGCGAACTCGACTACATGGGATAGGTTGACTTAACCTGACCGACATGCAAGCCACATGTGAACGCGGACGAGTCGGGTAGGTGGTTCAAAGCCAACAGGCTTTGAACCACCTACCCGAACAGCGCATCTTGTTCAAAGTCTGTCGGCTTTGAACAAGATGCGCTGTTTTATTTTGGCCAGACACTTTGAACAAGATGCGTTGTTTCATTTTGGCCAGACTGCCGCAAGAATCTCGAAATGTTAGGTATACGAGCTCATGTACACGCTGTCGCGTCGGGGTGTCTGTTTCTGACTTCTGACTCGACCCGCTCTTGTCGAGTACATGCAATAGTAGTCACATAGAGGAAAACAAATTGAAAGAACGATGTGACAGACGCGGAGGACAGCCCCAGTGGCGGCATAACATCGAGGAAAAACACACACACACAAAAAACCCCAATAAAATTGGTACCTTCGAATGTTAATTTGAAATCAGGAAGTACGTGGAGCGCTAGAAAGTACCGCAACGTGGAAAGTAAACTGAAGAAAGTATACTTCTAGCGAAATCTAGAAGACGTTAATTTGACTCCTCACTTTTGCGAGTTGAGAACATGCGTACGGAGCTTATAAGTTTCACAGCAAAAAGAGAAACGAACCCGTGCACTATCTTGGCGCGTAGCCGTGAGAGAATCGTCAAGTATAAACAGAAACGAGATCCAGAGAAAAGAACAGCACGCAAAGTTACATATACGCTTGAGTCGACGTCATTACCGAAGGCGAAAGTCAATGGCCTGCCTCATTATGTTGAATAAATAGGCAAACTATAACTAAAGCTAACTAGCTCCTTCAAGCGCTGCTTTCCGTTCCCCGGTTTCGAGTTGAGCGAAGGTCGTCTGTATATAGTACGGTTAATCTCCGAGATATACGCTTGCGGCACGTGTCCCATGTGCGCAGATCAGTGGAGTCGTTTCGCCATTTTCTTCACTCGTTACGCACAAAAAAAAATAAATAATTATAATAATAATAAGTTGACCTTCTTTTACTCGTTCTTGGTGCAGCTTGGAACGACTTGAAGGATGACCGGTTTATAGACTTGCACTGCATCGGTGAAAAGCAACGTTTCCTTTGGATTCCCATATAAATCGAATGGTCGCTTAGGGCTGCAATAGTTTGCCCACCATCATAAATCATATGAGTGGTACATCTATTTGTCTCGTCTTGGCAAACGGCTTCGTTGAGAATGTGCGTTATGGCTTCTCTGATTATTCATCGAACTGCTATTTTGCAGTGTCTTTTTTTTTCTTTTTTAGACATGCGAAGCTTAATTGATACAGTAATACGTTGAACATTTCCAAAATTTTTGATGCAGCTGTAAAATGAAAAATAAATAAATAAATAGTGCATTAGGTCGGTAAACTCGGGTAACATTCGTACAATAACGTACCTAAGATGATGAACTTATGCTTGGCTCTCTAGGCTGTATTTATTCGATGGAAAGCTTTAAAGAGACATATAATGGTCGCATTAGGCGACTCAAATTACATAAATCATTGAAGGTCGATGTTTGGCGATGGCAGATTAGTACAACGAAAGTTGATACGAGATGCTACAAGGTCGAAGTCAAGAGTGATCGTTAACCCACAGATAGCAATCGAGGGGGACTCGGCTATTATACTGGTATAACTCGCCCCTCAGACGCGAGCGAGAACTTTTTCCCTGCTTTAGTCTTTGTGTGATGCTAAGAACATGAGCCGCAAAGACGTTTACTTTTGCTTTGCCCATGGTAAACTCGCTTTCATACTGCCTCGCTCGCTTTTGTTTTTGTTTTTTCTGTTCCTTGGCGAAGCTCCACTGGTGAGTCATAATTCTGACTAGGTTGGCTCTCGGCCGATTAGCCTCATCGCTTACTACTATCGCCGTACATACTTTCGATGTAGTCTACTGCGTGCTGTAGGACAACCCCTGGAAAAACAACATACCACTCGCAACTATGAGAGCGACAGCGATCGGCTAAATGCGATAAGGGAAGACGCCAAGACGGACGCAGTTTCGGGCGTACATATTTCTACATCTACGAGTCCTGACGCCTGTCAGGGTCATGTGATCGCAACCTCTGAACCGTGGGTAGGGCGAGTGACTCGCACTGAGGGGCCTTTCTATCTTTAGAGCAACTTGCGTTGCATCCACGTACAGCGGGACTCCCTTATAAAAGTGCAGTCTGCCGATCTTCGTGTGCCTCATCGTTCCTAGTTCGCGTCCTCTCTCACATTTTTTTTTCCGCTTCCCATGGCAGCAAAAATTGGTTCACGTGCTTTCAAAGATGGCATGCATTATGCCGCATCCATACTCGCGCGTATGAACAAATGATACTTGAAAGTAAGAAAACAACGAACGCTGTCCATTTAGTCGCCTATTTCGCATACTCGATCTTTTCGTTGAGATCTGGAAGCACTATCAATGTGAACGCCTATTCGTGCAGTTGAAATTCTACTTTACTCTATCTTTTGTTTCTGTCTCCAAAAGCAAGGTCGCCTCTTTACTGAAACACCTTGCTCGTACGGTATTTTCGAGCTGAAAAAATAAATAAAATACAGCAAGAAGCGGCGTCGACGCCATAAGACTGCACACACGCGAAAAAAAAGAAAACTTCCAACGGTGGGAAGGCTACTCATGACGATACACTGGTCGTCTTATTATGCAAATGAGTGTGCTAAAGCCGTAATCCTGTCTAGGCTTCTGGAAGATGGACGGCGAAATGCAAAACTCAAGAAGGACAAGGGGAGCGCAAAGGGGAGGACGGAATGATGAGGGGAAAGGAAGTGACTTGAAGGGAAATGAGCGCCTCGCATGTTGGGCTGAAGTCGAAATAGAGAGCGAAAAAGAGAGAGGGGGCACGTGCGGAATAAAAAAAAAATTTGAAGAAGGGAGATGCTGGCGAAGAAAACGAAAGCATAGGGGTTGGGAGAAGGAGAAGGGAAAGAAAATACTAGGCTAGTGTGACACCGAGACGGTTGCAGGAGGGGAGTACGAAAACGGGTTGTGTGTAATGAAAGGTTAGAAAACTAATCGATTATTCGCGCCGTCGAGTGTCCGCCTTTCGCTTCCCCCGTTTCCTTAAGGCGCTTAACCTTTCTTTTTTTTTTTCGTCCGAGCTGTCTTTTTCGCAGGTCCATCATTATGCCAGCGTTGTTTCGGCACTGTTTCGAACAGCACTGCCACCGCCGCCATCGCTGGCTTGCTTATCGCTCACTGGCACGTCCCATTCCATTTCCCCCCACACCCTGGCCAGAAAAGGAGAGAAGAAGAAGAAGAAGAAGAAGAAGAAGAAGAAGACGACGACGAAGGAGAAGAAAAGACCCCTGCCACTCAGCTGTAAGCGCGCGAGTACCTCGTCCTTTTCAACCTGCTTTGTTACGTGCTGGCTACCCTTTCTCGCGTTCCATTCCTTCCTCCGCTTGTCTCGCTTTGTTTGTCCCGTCCGCGCGCCTTTGTTTTTGGTCTCCCCCCCTCCCCCCGCACACATTTCGGCTTCGCGAACCATCCGCACCTACACCACTCGAGCGACCTCTCCTGTCCCTTCTTTCACCTCCCCCCCTACTCTCACCCTTTTTTTCCCCACTTTGTCCCGCGTCCCCTTTGCTTCGTTTCCATCTCGTACTTCTCACTGGAGGGCGCGCGCGGTCGGCCGTCTACATTTTGTTTCTTTCTTTCTTCTTCTTCTCGTGCTGGGGGGGGGCCCAGGAGAAAGAAGAGTAATGGGCACGGCAGGCTCTAACCCTGATTGGCTATTCTTCTCGGGACCGCCAGCAGCCGCTCGCCGGAGAAACATTCCAGAGCGACAGCCGCTTCTGAGCGAGCCGGCCAAGGGAACACACCGCGCGAGCGCCCGAGGGAAGAACGACGAGGTACACGGCGGCAGCAGCAGCAGCAGCAGCAGCGAACGCCTGTTCACGACAACGACTCGGCCGCCGTCCGTGTACTTAGCGGTGGAGACGAGACCGAGGGGTGACCGCGCCGGGGCACCGGACGCGACCTAATAAAACGAGGCGCTGCTGCCGATCGGGAAGGTCGGCTCGGACGTCGCGAGGCGCTCTGTGCGCCTCCGCAGGGAAACCTCTTTCTGGTGGCTGCATTCCATTTCACCTCCCACCCCTTAAATTCCTGTTCGCAGGACGCCTTGTTTCATGGCGACACCGTCATACCGAAAACGGGTCGCGCTGTGCCTTCTTCCTTAAAAAAAAAAGTGCTTACAGAGTAAATGATGGGGCTATAGCCCCATCATTTACTCTGTAAACACTTTTACACAGCAAAAATACGTTCAGTGATATCGACAAAACGAGAGTCAGAGGTCTTTCTTGGAACAACTCTGCTTGTCTGTTACCGTGACAGAGACCGCGGCATTGCCAAAGGGTGAGGTTGGTGAGCGTAGTTTTCTTAGTATACTTGTGCGAAAGCAAGCTTGGGCATGGAGGGCTTTCATCAAATGCGTTTAGCCTTTAGTGACCACGAGAAGGTTTGGACGGCGATGTCGCGGCCGAAAGAGGTGGTTTGTCGATAGCGCCCGCCGGGCGGAATTCACTACGGGAACTTACGAACAAACTTTGGCGGAAGAAAAATCTTACGAGAAGGCGTATTCACAAAGCTATAGCTGTTCGTAAGATCAGCAAGCTTGCGAGGGTCGCCGCTGCAAAGACGAGCGCTATAGTCGATAAAAGGCGTGCAAGTAAGGGTAGCACAGGTGCGAAATTCTCCTTTTGCGTCGATAGTTAGCGTCAGTCGATTGACAAAGCCTAAACAGCCGTCGCAGTTGACGACACAAAGAGAAATGCCTACGATAGGGGTGCAGCAGTTTTACGAACATAATGTCTATCTGCGCCACTCGAGCGTAATGCGCTGTTGCGGCCGATTGACCAGAGGCACAACTTATAGCCGAGGATGGCGCGTGCTTATATATTTGTGGCGCACCCTGATTTGTCATCTCAAAGTACATTTAGCACTTTCAGTGCACAATTTTATTGGGCCTGCGCTGCTGTGGAAGGCAGTAACATTAATGCTATGCGGCGAAACTCTGCTTAATGTTGGTTAGACTGTGTTTCTGTATGCGAGTAATAGCCGGAATTTTCACACTCGCCATGACACTCTATTCTGTGCTAGCAAATAAAATTGCACTGTCCGTCCCGGACAACTGTCAAGTCTGTCACTGATGTGTTTTGAGCGCTTCTATTTTTTTCTTTTTTCGTTTTTTTTTTCTAGTTTGAGCTTTCTCTCGTAGGGCTGCGGATGATTGTTTTCTCCAAAGCTTTTGGGACTATAATCCTCCACGCGAGATGAAATAATGAAAGAGCGCCTAAACGTTTCTAATTCTCAATACTTAATGTTGTTGCACAATTCGCTGTCCTCCTACTCCGTTCTAATGGTCTCGGCCTTCTATAAGGTAGCTCAAAGTTTCGCTGGAGCACTAAGTCGAAGCCACGTAGTGTCTGTGCCCGCAGCTTTGCTCATCCGATGGCCTACGGTGTGAGCGAACGTATGCATACGACGGACGGCAGTCCTGTCTGTGATATGAAGCCGGACGTCAGTACGATGACATTTAAAAAAAGAAAGACAAGGCGAATACAATCCCGTACCATCATTGATACGAAAATCATGCACGTGGCCTGATCGAAGAAGAGCGATGCTGCGAAGTAAGATACACCTCACGAATGAAGCGAATAATTGTAGCGTGAGTCCACACCCACAAATATATATACACACATGCACACACGCATATATATATATATATATATATATATATATATATATATATATATATATATATATATATATATATATATATATATATATATATATATATATATATAACCACATTTACGAGCACTAGTGGAGAGACTTCGTTTTTGGTAAAAATGCGTGCTGCATAACGCTGCGAAAGACGCCACTACATTTTTGTTTTGTATGCATAAAGCCAGTAACAGGCAAAAGACCATGGGAAGACCAGACGAGAAAGAAAAGCGACAGCAGACGACAGTCATCGTCGTCTCATGATTGGCTGGCAACGCTTATTCTAAACCCCAGACTAACATCAGTCCAGGGCGAAATGACGGCACTCACATCTTTCAGTCGCTTAGTGTGATGTTTTTTCTGTAGTGTCCCCCTCTCACGACCATAGGCGTTTGTGAATACAGCGCAAGAATTTTCTTCCAGCGGAGGACAGTCTTACGGGGCTCCGCGCCTGTTGCCCAGATGTCAAGGCATCATGACGTCATGAAAAATGCGGCCACAGTAGCCTTGTATCACGATATGAACAATGTGAGAAGCGCACGACGCTAAGCGCGGTCACTAAAGCTCGTCGTATTAGCAAGATCACCATTTAAATCGCTAGAAATTATGCTGTCTTGCGTGCTCTCCCGGCGGCGTACATTTCGATCACTTAATTGAGCGCATTTGGACGAAGCTACGACATTTGTGTGTAATTAGCGGTGTAACTGCATATTGTATGGATTGTACTGAAGGACTGAACGAACTTCACATCAAGGCCGTGGTGCTTGCTGCATTCGGCTGACAACTCAAAAATTATTTCATTTATGTCTAACTTTCGCATTTATGTTCTGCCAAAGCGCACGTATCCGAAACTTCTCAGGCATCGACACTGCCTCAGTGATAGTCCCGGTGTCATGTACGTTCTTTATTTCGGGAAATCCTCGGCGCACGCACACACACGCAATCTGCGTTCCGTCCCGTCGCACCGCACGCAACTTGCTCCGCCGATTACTTCACTCACTCAGTTCGTTGTCGCGCGCTCCCCGCATGCCGGCCGCGCACACACACCTTCCATGTTCTCCCTTTCAGCCACAGACATTTGCCTACCGTCTCGTGCCTGCGACTCTATATACGCCACCTGGAGTCGGCCTGGTACCCTCACAGATCCCCCCCTCCTTTTTTATCCTGTGAAGAGGGCTTCCAAGGCACATGATAACGGCTCAGCTGGTCTGGATTAGAGAGGCATTTCTGGTTCCCTGTAGCCGGGTCTCTGAGTCTGCAGGTATTGCATCCAATGTGTGCAGTCACTCTAAATAGCCCTGCGCGTCGAGGGGCAAACTTGGCCGTGAATCCAATGGCTGCCTGACTTGGCGGATGCGTGTCCCGGAGAACCAAGTCTCCAACCTGGAAGGTAGCTGGAGTGCGCTTTTTGTTGTAATACTTTGCCTGGCTGACTTTTGCCAAAGTTTGGTGGTCTTGTGCAAAGGCCCAGGCATCTCGAAGGTACACATCCAGTTCAGCAGCTAGGGCATGAGGCGCAGAAGGGGGCACCTTGGTGCCAGCTGCCTGATTGTGATGGCTCGACGGGTTCCGTAGTTCCCGCCCATTGCTCAAGAAGGCAGGCGTGAAGCCAGTAACTACACTTCCAGAGGTGCGCTTTGCAAACGCTACTTCGGGCAGTCTTTTGTCGCAGTCCCTGTGGGAAGTGCAGTAGCCCACCAGGCATTGTTTAACCGTTGCGTTATGGCGTTCCACAGTCTGTCCCGCTGGTCTGTATGGGACTGTGTGGCTCTCCTTGATTCCCCAGTGCTAAAGAATGCCTTTCCACAGTTTGCTTATGAATGGTTTGCCATTGTCGCTAGAGATGGAGCTAGGCACACCATGCCAGCAAAAAACATCGATCCTTTTATCGATGATCAATATTGAGGTAGGAGCACGTAATGGGGAAAAGCTCCACAAACTTTGTGAACTTGTCCAGAACCACCAGGATGTACTTGTGGCGCCGAGGGATTGTGGGCAGTGGCCCAATAAGGTCCACACTTAGCTGCTGCATTGGGTGGGTGGCCGATGAACTTCCCATCAGTCCTTTTGGTTTTTGCCGGTGAGGTTTGAAAGCCTGGAACTGCTGGCAGCTGCGGATGTAACGGAAGATATCGTAGCGGATACTGAGCCATGTGAACCGACTCTTCACACGTTTCCAAATTTTAAAAACGCCTAAATGCCCACTTAGGGGATGGTCCTGCTCCATTTTTAGAGCCATGTCTCGTAAGTGTTGGGGAAGCCAGGCGAGCTTACGTTCACCGACCGTGTACATAAGGATACCATTCGAGATTTCGTTGTCATCAGCTAGGTCCTGTACCCTCTTGGACTCTTTAGCGTCACCAGGTAGCAGGCCAGACTTTAAGTATTGCAGCAGCTGCAGCAGCAGTGGATCCTTGCGTTGTTCCAACTGGAACATTGCAGTGTCGGTGAGTGGAGACACATCAGTCATGTCAAAAGGGGCTGTTATTTCAAAACGAATGGTTTGTTGTGGCTCTTGCACTTTGATTGGAAACCAGTCCTCCGCCAAACATGGCTGAGCAGATTCGGCAGCAGGGATGGAGCACCTGCTTAGTGCACCCACTGGGATGTTGGCCCGTCCTTTACGATGCCTTATGGTACACTTGAATTCTTGTAATATCAACACCCAACGTCGCTCTCTGCACGATGTCTGCTCAGTTGTAAACATCCAAGCCAATGATGCATTGTCACAATGCACCTCAAATGATGTCAATTCTACGTACGGGCGGAATCTATCGACAGCCCACAACAAAGCGAGGCATTCCCATTCTTGGTTCACAGCATGTAACCTTGCTGGGATTGATTGTCAGACCTGCAGAGCCAATTCTTCGCAGTACCTCATCGATATGTTGTAGGTAGTCCTCAAAAGTTTCTGAATAAATGAGTACATCGTCAAGAAATGCCATGCAGTAGTTGTGTTTTATGCCTTCTAACACTTTGTCCATGAAAGACTGAAATGTTGCCGGCCCACCTGCTACCCCAAATGGCATTCGCTTAAATTGAAACACTCCTCTATGGCACAGGAATCAAGTGTTCGACCTACATCTTCGGGAGCAACTGACACTTGAAAGAAGCCCTGAGCAAGGTCGAGGCTCGTGAACCACCTAGCGCGGCCGAGCTGAGCCAGTACCCAGTCTGTGCGGGGCATGGGATTTACCGGTACAGTTGTTATTGCATTTAAGGGTATGTAGTCAACCGCAAGGCGGCATGCTCCCGTTCTCTTCTTTACTAATACAATACAGGGGCACTGGCCCAAGAACTGGAGCAGGGCTCAATGAGGTTTTGGTCCAGCAAACCTTGGATACACCCATCAAGAATTTCTCTCTTTTGGCTGTTAACCGGGTTAGCTTGCATCTAACTGGTGGGTGTATATTTTGTGAACCACCAGGGACGTGCAACCTGGCAGAGTGGTAAAAATATCGTTATGATCTGCAAAAATGTTAAGTTTCTGCTTCTGCTCCTCCCGAAGGTTCTCTAGACTACACTTGCCAGTTTCAAGCATGTACCTCGACTGTGTGGAACAGTGAACCACATCGCCCTGAAGTTGTAGGTACTTCATTATGCATTTTTGCACAAATGCATTGGAGCGTACGAATTTGAGTTAGAACGCACACAAAAATCTTAAGCTGTATTATATTTTGAAAAGAAAGTATTGTTGATCAAATTAAATATGGCATAGAATGTCCACACATGTGTAAGCAGTAGATAGCACATTTGTAGTATGTGAAGAGCAGAAATGTGTTTTTCAAACAATGTTGCAGGATTCTATATATCTGTGATAGCAGTATTTTAAGTGGCACTGGAAGTGAAACATAAAATCGGTCATCCACCTGACTGTAGCATGAAGTTGCAGAGTTGTTGACAATTCTTCCCATTCGTGAAATTTTCTCCACCTTGCGGGCTGCCGCAAACAACTGATTTACCAGAATGCACTTTGCATTGAAAACTTTCATTTGTTTTCAAATGTAATCACTAGAAGCAGTAGTTGCCATAACTGGAGAGAACTCTTGATTCTGACATGTTACATGCTGCATGTAACATGCGAGAACGCAGCTGGTTGGTCTACTGGTTTTCAAGTAGACATGCTGCTGATCCAGCAACTAGTTTGCAGAGGTGCATTTTGAGTTTACACGTATGTGCTGTCATCTTTTCTGCCATACACAGGTGCCAGAAGTTAATGAAGCGCCTGATGACGCTGAAGTCGTCGCTTCATGGGAAGCAGAACAAGAACACTTCACGACAGGATGTGTGGAAGGCAGTTCTGCGCCACCAAATGAAAACTGTGAAGAGGAGAACAATGCAACCCCTGCTGCCAGCTGCCCACCTGGCAGCAGAAAGCGAAAGCGGCCGTCATCGCTTCTGCAAGATGTGTTGGCGCTGCACAGTCGCGCAGAAGAGAGAGCAAAAAAAAAAAATGCTCAGCA
Organism: Dermacentor variabilis; assembly: GCF_050947875.1. NCBI lineage: Eukaryota > Metazoa > Arthropoda > Arachnida > Ixodida > Ixodidae > Dermacentor > Dermacentor variabilis. The sequence continues at coordinate 31,829,790 of NC_134568.1, forward strand.
ATCCATTGAGCGGCGCAAAGAACTTGTGCAGCTCCAAAAGAAAGCAAATGAGATAAACAAAAACACCCTTGAGGTAATAAAAAACTATTTTGCATCCAGACAAAATAAAGATTAAATGGGAGGAACCAAACATGATTTTTGTTTTGCTTTCGTCAAACTCGTTCATAAAATACTCATTTTGGATGTCCCATACATCCACCCGTACTTGTTTGCACTAAATGTCTAAACGTTTTGTCTAGATGTCTAGACGTTTTCTTCTGAATAGGCGAGGCAAAGTTTCACTCCTGCATTCATTTGTGTAAGTGAGAAAGCCACAAGACAATTTTGCTTTTAATATGCAAAGCACACTATGTGCAAATCAGCCTTTCAAAAAGATAGGACCACCTATCGAAATACCAGCCAGCCTTTACAAGGCATTTTATCCCTGTTTATACAACTTCTATTCACACAGTGTACTTCCATCTGTCGGTGCCTTTCTTGACTTTGTATATAAAAAGCAGTCATCTACTCCAACCTTCTGTAGTCTACCGTTCACTCACAATAGAAAAGATACCAAGAGCGGAGCCATAAGTGACACACAAGCGAGTGCAAGAAAACCAAAGCAGACAGTACATTTACACTGCACACTAAATATTGTTCACAACACACTGGAAAAGTAAGGAGTAATGTCCATGGTTGGTGTTAGAAAACTTTCCTCATCGAGCACTGCACTGAAAGCGAGACCTTGTTTGTAGCAGACACAACTTCTTGCACAATTCTTACAAACTGTACAAATGGAATTTCTGCAGCATATAGATTGCAGACCGATGCTTGTCACTGCCTCATGGTGTCTCCCTAAAAGTGTCGTGAGTCGAAAAACTTAGCTGGTACATCGCGCGGCAATATGCTTTGCAAGTGCATCTCTCACGTCCACTTCTAGTGGCTCATTATGACTGCTTGTACATACTGGCTGAGCCCGCCTTGCATCTTCACTGCGCGCAACTTCAATCCAGCTTGCATCACATTGATCTGTTAGCTGCTCACATATGTTGTTCAGAACACAGCAAGCACGGATGATGCAGTTCACGTTATCGTTCTCACATTCCAGGCCCTTATGCATGATTCGGAACCGCGCTTTCAGTCGCCCGAAGGCGTTTTCCACAACACGTCTAGCGCTTGACAGATTATAATTGAAAATATGCGATACTGAGCTAGTAGGACCTGGCCTTGCAAAAGGTTTTATCAAGTGAGGCTGCAGAGGGAATGCTTGGTCAGCCAAGACAACAGGCCCGACCAATACTCCTTCAATTGACTTGGCATTCAACCTGAACAAATTGCTGCTCAGTACACTTGGCAGACGTGACCGCTCGAATACTGCCGCATCATGTATTCGACCCGGGGATCCAACGTTCGTGTACATAAATCTGTAGCGGTGATCAACAACAGCGAGAAGAATGGTGCTGTACCACCCTTTATAGTTGAAGTAGTCGGCGGCGTGTTCTTTCGTAGGGCAGACTTCAATATGACAGCCATCCAGGGCGCCAATTCCTTGAGGAAACCCTGTAACAGCGTTGAACTGACGCAGATGCTCTACTAGCCCTTGTGCCGAGGGGAAGCGCACGTACCGCGGTTCTAGGCGCCGCACAACAACACTGCAAAACTCGCGGAATATTATTCTAACGGACGAACGGCTGACGCCAAAGAGATTGGCCACGGTTCTCTCCTCAGCGGATGTAGCCAGCCGATACAAAGCAATCGCCACGCGCTTCTCCAGAGGCATGGTTCTGAGCATGTTCGTGTTTTGTCGTGCCATCGATTTGCACACACTCACAATATATCGAAACGTACCCCTATTAAGTCGGAAGTTTTCCTTAAATACACTTTCGGGAAAGTGCGGGAGCGTGTCTTCATACCAGGATTGTGCGCGCGGGTGTGACAACACATGCCGCTCACGGGAACAAAGTCGAACAGCCGTGGCCACGAGTAGACGACACTGCCTTTCAGCGTTCTCTCTGTCATGTTCAAGTTCCTCAATGTCTTCCAGTACACGGAGCACTTCCATCTGCTTATTGTGCAGCGCTGTTCGCTGAGCGGCAAGCATAACGAAGAAGTCGTCGAGGTCTTCGTCCCCATCACAAGATACAACGTTGCTCAACGCCGTCGAATAGTTCGTGTCACCGGATTAAAGCTGGCAGAAACGACAGAAGAAAAAACGTCCAGCAATAACGTACAGAGTCTAGCAAAAAACACCAGAAACACAACTTATCGCAGCACGCGCGCTCAGGTAACCATACAGATACAGCAATGGATTGCCTTGGCTTTCGCACCGACCCTGAAATAGACTTTGGCCCATGGCTGACTGACTGGCTCTAACTGCTGCCAAACCCCGCTAAAGCAATTGCATCAGTATACTTAGCGAGTGCAGATGTTAATACGACGGACACATTTTAAAGAAAATAGAGTTTTTATGTCAATATACTTAGAAAGAAGAGCTAAACAAATACATTTTCATTCGCAGTAACGAGTATCACGTGACCTGCTTCACAGCGCTGCAGCGGCACTAACTGAGGACAGGTTTTCCCGTGTAACATATGCCCATCCGTAGTTACCGGTAACCATAGTTCCGCCCGGTAACTGAGGTGCGTCTTAACTGTGGTTAGCACGCCCGTGTAACTAGGGTATTAACGTCTTTCCGCCGACACAATATGTGGGCGAGGAGCGAGGGAAGGCGAGGAGGAAGCACCGCGCGCGCCACCTGGCGGGGCGTAGCTTAGGGAGCGGCGCACGCAGCTTAAACCGCAGCGCACCTGACGCGCCCTCTCCGGTACTGACGTCAGAGAATGTAACGAGCGCTCGCGCGCAGCTGTTGCGAGCAAGCGAGCGAGCGAGTAGGTGAGCGCCGGGCACGGAGGCACCGGGAGGGGAGAAGCGACAGAGGAGGTAATGACGTCACATCCGCTCTGCTTGGCAGATGTTCCGAACGTCTATGCCAAGCAACTGTTTTCCATTAATTAGCCGGTTAAATATCATGCCATCTTCTTGTGTGTGACGTCATTAGTGACGTCATTCTACTTCCGGGTTTCCAGGAATTTCGCCAAAGTCGTGCTCACGTGGCGGTGATTACTGCACACCAACGCACAGAATCCTAGACTTTAGAGACCCACCACGTGAGCACGACTTTGGCGAAATCAGTGAACAGTGACAACTAATTAATTCTAATTATTCCAGGCACTTTAACTTGTAACTAAACTTATGTTCTGATACCCACCACGTGAGCACGACTTTGGCGAAATCAGTGATCAGTGACAACTAATTAATTCGAATTATTCCAGGCACTTTAACTTGTAACTAAACTTATGTTCTGATATCATATCTATAATGAAACCCATGAATTTTGTACTGTGTTATTTTTTCTATTTTTTTCTGACTTATTTTGAATTTCGACCTCGGTCGCCTCAGGAGGTGAACCGGAAGTGCTGCTCAAAAAACAAGAGCGCCACTCGATGCTCGTGCCACTAAAAACAACCTATATTTAGACATAGCGCCGGGATGTGTTTCTAAGCAAGCGTGCGCCAAGTCCAGCGTGGTGGTCGAGCATGACCGCGAAACGCAATAGTCTCTAGAAAAATACAGAAACGGACAGGGACCGTCTTCGGGAAAAGACGCGAGAACAAACCCGGGAACGAAGTGGTGCCCGAAGAAAAAAAAAAAACCGCAAGTGAGGAGGAAACCCACTCCCCAACTTGAACGGAGGGACGGCGGCCCGGTCTGACGGCCAAATAGGACCAAGGAAGAGGAAGAAGAAGAAGTGGATGAAACTTTATTAAAGAATAGTCCGGCAGTTCTTGCTGTGGTGGCCTCAGGTGACGGCTCGAAGTCCTTGGACTCGAGCAGCATCTTCCGCTTGCCGGACTGCCCAGAGCTGGTCTGCCAGCTCTGAACTTCTGATAGCCGCCTCCCAGCGGCGGCGACGCCTACGGAGAAGGTCCCCGGCGGCTCCCGCATCCGAGGCGGCGTCGGGAAGAACGGAGCTCGAGCCATCTCCTACTCTGGCAAAGGCCGCGATTATGGACGCGTCGCGAACGGAGCTGGTTCGATTACCGTTGTTGCCGGCACACTCCCAGAGCATGTGTCGCAGCGTTGCTCTCTGTCCGCATGTTTTACACGCGTCTGTTGGATAGGGAAAAAAAATCATTTTTCTATTGGTGCTGTGAGTATAGTTAATTGTTTCCTTTGTTACCAAAGATTTCTCGTGTCACTTCCTGACGAGTTTTCGCCAACAAAGTGTATTCTACAAAATACGACACTCTCGTCACCGCAATATGAGGGTTAGGCTGTGAGGAAAGATCATGCCGCGCGTTGTATGATCTAGTATGATCACTAATATGATTACGTTGTATGATTGTTGTTTGTCGCCTGCTCTGCTAACGTGTATACGCTTGTTTCCCATGCTCTTGCGTTTGCCGTGTGCACTAACTGCAGTTCACGAAACGCTGCAGCACTCGCCATTAATATTCGTCGGGTTGCGATTTTTTTATAGCCAAGCGTTTTCGCTTCCTTATTATATTTCTTCCATATCCCTTCGACCATGGTTTCGGTCTATTCGTCGGTCGGCTTCTTGACGAGTTAACTGGGTTGATTTCGGAGATGGTGGAATCAAAACTTAAAATTAAATTATGGGGTGTTACGTGCCAAGATCACGCCTTGATTACGAAAAACGCCGTAGCGGGGGACTCCGGGATCATTTCGACCACCTGGGGTTCCTTAACGTGCGCCTAAATTTAAGTAAACGGGTGTTTTCGCATTTCGCCCCCTTCTAAATGCGGCCGCCGCGGCCGGGATGAGATCCCGCGACCTCCTGCTTCGCAGCTCAACACCATAGCCACTAAGCAACCACGGCGGGTTGGTGGAATCAGAATGAAGGTGATCCCGGAGACTGCACAATGAGTGGTTGCGGCTTAATTGCTGGGCATATCCTGACACCAGTGCACGATATGTGTGCCCTGCGAGGGTGTTGATGTGGTCTGCAACGTGAACCGATTCTGGAGGCACTGCAATCCTGGTAATTTTGATATTGCTATCGCAGCGATGTCGCTCACACGTAGCGTGGGCACCTACGTTCTTTGCCCCTTCCTCGCATTCGGCGTCTGGACGTAATGGGGCGGTCTCCAACACAGTCTTGGCACGAAGAGGGAGAGAACAAGGAACATTTTCAAGACAGAGGGAAGAGAGAGACAGGAAGGAACGGCGGTGAGGTTAACTAGAAGTTTGTCCAGTTTGCTACTGTAATGTAGGAAGGGGAGAGTGAAAGAGAGAGAGAGAGAGAGAAAACTTGAGTCTATATCATTCACACTCTAGAAGAGCCCGTGTGGCTTTCAAGGCTCCCAAGTCATTTGCTTCTGTAAAAGGCCATTTACAAAGGGCAAAGAGCGTCTCGCCCGGAAGACTCGGAGGGAAATCACGGTGGCCGGGTGGTAGGGGTGATTGATTGATCATGTGTTTGTCAGAGGCGCTGAAGCATTAAACATGTATCACTGTGTCTTATGCTGCTCTGTATATTCATACATCTCGCAATATTTCCTTCAACACTCGCAAGACGTCGAATTATTCTCACCATCACCATGAGACCACGCGAACGTGTGTTTCCATTTAAAGCAGAAGGTGTAAATAATAACATAAGCTCGAATTAAAATGCAATCGATGCTTCGTGTCTCTTTGCATAGCATTTAATTGAAACCGATTCACGAAAGCTTCGCTTAACGCGTGTTCCAAAGGGCACGTTTGATCTGCCATATTTTTTTCCTTGACATTTGTGCAACAGTGTACCATAGTATACAACATCTTATCGACTGTAATCTCGTATATATGAGTATAAACATAGTCCTGTCACCGCCCCCGCCCCTTGCAACCATCTTTAAACTGATTTCCTTTGAAAGCTTGGGCAAGAGAAAGGGCCAGTTGCGATGATGTCGCGTCGTGGAACCGCCAACATTCACTCCTCCCCCTTCTCCACCTAGTACCCTTACCAATGGAAGGAAATAAAAAAAAAAACATGCACGTAACTGGTACGTCCAGCTCAACGTAACGAGGGAATTGGCACGGGGATACGGTGCAATACAGGGAGATTACAAGCTCAAAAGATAAACATAGCGAGAAGCGCAGCACAGCTGGCACAGCGCCCAAAGCAGCCCAGCTCCGCGTCTCGACGTCGATCGCAGGCCTTGCACGCGCCTCGTGCAGTTTCTCGAGCGGCGTAAGTTTGGCACGCGTGCGGTGGTCGCGGCCACCGCTCCGCCGTTGCCACATGTTCCCCGAAGCGAGTCGAGACGTCAGTAAGCGGCGCGAGGAGGCGGGGAGGCGAGCGGACTGCGCCAGGAACAAGGGCCGCTGCTGTGGCGATGACAAGCGGCACGCGCGCACGTGACTCCGCGGCTGGCACACGGCCCGTAGGATCGACGACCGTCGGCCGTTGCATAACGTAGCGCCCTTGCATGCTGCATCGTCAGCTGCACAGGGCACTATTTCAGACGACGGCAACAAGCCGCTCATATGACGCCTCTGCGATGGCCTTCATTAAGGGGCAAAAGAAGAAAACACGTTCGCGTTTCGCGCCGCGACATCTTGTGAGATTGCACGCGAGGTACGTGGCGTGGAAAAGAATATCGCGCGCGCGAACACTTACTACACACATTATACAGCTACACATTATAGACACACGCACGCACGCACGCACACACGCACGCACACACGCACGCACACACGCACACACACACACACACACACACACACACACGCACGCACGCACGCACGCTAGCACTCATAAACAACATCCTCAGCAACACGTATACAGGCGTGCGCACACCCCTATCTATACCCATGCACACTCAGTATATTTGTTTTTTAAGCTGTATTGATGATGACGACGACGATGAAGGTATCTAATGGCATCTCTTTTGAATCGGGCTGGCGACAAATAGTGGCCTAGCCTGTGTGTGTTAGAAGGTGACATATCGCAATCTAGCACTCTGCCTATCTCCACCATGCCTCATAGAGTTATCTATGCCTGTTACGATCCCTACTGCATCTCTTCCCTGCTTTTTTTTTTTTACATCAATACTCTAAACGTCTCTTGCTTATCTCGACCGCTGACCAGTCAACGCTCCCATCAGCTTCGAACCTCAGCGCTTTTGGAAGCTCGACATTTCCCTACTGTTCTGGCTGAGAGAATATATTGGCACTCGATTAAGATAGGCTGAGTCGTCTCCGGATTTTTTTTTATTTTCTGCAGCAGACGCACGCCCTTCACGCTGTTACACATACTGTTGTGCATTTTTGACCTCAGACAGCCTGCACTGGTCTCAAAATTCAAGGCACTGCAATTTTTGAAATTTTCTTTCCCTAATCTGAAATGTCTTGTATCGAGGAATTTCTTGATTTCGAGGAATTTTATTGTTTGCTTCCTCGGTATCCAATTTACCGTCTCTGTTCATCTCACTTTCTTTTTGATAACTTGAGGTTGTGTATTTGCAATTCCAATTACCCTGTACTTGGTTTGCCAACTTTCTTGATCTTTTTCACCGTTCCATGTCCACAATCTTCAGGTACAGATACTTGTGCACTCTAGCTGCCCATTTCTTATCGTTCATGTTCCTGATTGCTTCGACTTAACTAACTTTGATCTGCACTGCTCTGGATTGAACTCTTGAATTGCCCCATCTGTAGTTTTACCTTGGACACTCAAGGCCAATCGACCCACGTCCTTTTGGTTAACTTCCAACCTCGACAAGATCTCTCATTTTAAGCACCGAACGGCGCTTACAAACGCTAATGCTAGTAGCATTACTCGTTTCCAAATTCTTCGTGCCACCCAATATTTATTCTAACCCCAAAGTGCTCTATGTTTTATTATAGCCGAGTTCCGCTTTCCTTTCATCCTCAGCTGTTTTTGGCGAAAGTTTGAATAGGCTTTTCTTCGTTTACGTGTACACTTATTTTTTTATGTTGCCTGACTATGTGTATGACTTCCTGTTGAATTGATACCGATAAATTACTCGTTTCTTCAGTAAAGAACATAATTACGAATTTTTTCTGTGCTATAATTAGGGCCGAGATATGTCGTTTCATTGTCACACGTATTCGAAAGCCTCTGTAAACGCGCCGTATTGTCCGCTTGTAGCAGAGTGTCGTCGCCATGCCCTCTTTTCCAGTGACCCTCTTTCGCACTAGCCGCCCGTTCCGGATGTAAGATAAATCAAAAGCTAATTCATTATTTTCCAACAATCTTCTTTTTTCTTTTACCGTAAAGCGAGAACCGCTGCGGAGATCGAGGGCATCCTTCCTTCCGTGCTCGTTAAATTTCCACTAGTTCTACGTATCATTGGCCTTCTCAGGCAATTTGTACTCGGTTGTTCCTGAATATTTCCCTGAGAATTAAGGATTACAAAAGTAGCATCTACGCCTTCTTGCTTAAGAATATTACATGTCAAACTCTCTGTCTACGATGCCGTAAGCTGCCTTAATCTCTAGAAGTGCTTTACATAATGGTCAACTCTAATCCACTGAAATCTTCATGTCATTGTAAACTTTAAAGCAAGAAACCTTGCAATATCTCTATGAGCACAGAATCCGGCAACTCGCTTACACCTGTGGTGCGGTGAAGCTCCAGAGTTCTACGGCTGAAGCCACCATTCCCGTGAAACGTGGTGAAATCAAGTTGTGAAGACATCTTGCGTAACTACATCGTCGGGCTCAGAACTTGCTGAATTCCGTGCTGCAATTGAATTCGTTGATCACGAGCCTCCGCAACAGCGGGCACTTTCCGTGGCTCCAAGGTGGCCATCCAAAAGCAGACAAAATGCAATGCACCGTGGTGCCTATATGAGCAAATGTATTCGGCGTCAACGAGCCGCCCTATCTACAGACGGAAGTGGTCGATACGTTTTGCTTTCACCTTTGCGAAATGACGTCACCATTGACACTTTTAAGATCAAGAAGAGTGGAAGTGCACGTGCTTGACAGCGCTGGCACATTGTACGGGAAGAATCCCAGAAAGAGCGCTCCCTACAGTTGTAGCATAGAGCTCGCTGATGTACCCGATGTTCTACCGTATATAGGAATTTCAGACAATGGGTCATAGATGAAAGCCTTATTTTCCGGTATACGCAATGGCGACTTCAGAAAAGACCACGATCGATGATCACGCCCACGAAAGCAATGGCTGTTGGCATAAGAGATGAGACGCCCGTTATTAGAGATGCTATTTCGAAACAAAGGCTGGCGGCTAAACGCTAGAAAAGGGCACGTTTCAGAAGACACACTTAGGCCTTGTGCACTGAGGTATGATGCAAGCTACGGCCCTTTGAAATCGCGCATGCAACTGAAGTAGAGGTACAGCAGAGGCACAAAGGTAAATATCGTCCGCGTACATCAAAAGTAGGGCTGCGTTAGTTTGAGACTCAGCAAGTCAGATGAGGGTAATGCGCTTACTACTCTTCTTTGTAGGACACTACCAGTTGTCTAATGGAAGTCAGTTTGACCATGTTCAGTCTGCAGTTGAGCAGATACAGATTGTTTGAGCGATTGCTCAATCAATATTGTATCCACTTGAACAATCGGCGCCGATTCCAACAACTAGCGCACTAAAGTTGACTTCGCGCACGGGCGCCATTGTTACAGGTGCCTTTTAGATCGAGAAAAGGCGCCGCTGATGTGTACTTGGCCTTTTTCTGCTCTTGGAGAAATGCACAAGGTAAATGACATTGTCAATACATGATCCATCTCTGCGGAAGTGCGCCACTTCGACAGGGTAAATGTCATAACCCTCCATGCACCTTCAGAGATGTGATGATAATCTGTTTTATGACATTCCCAACGCAGCTTGCCAGTGAGATCTGGTGGTACGACGCCAAGTCAAATGTCGATATTCCAGGCTTAAGTAGAGGGACCAGGCCGCTCAACTTACGTCGGCTTAGCGACGATACCGTTATTCCACGACTGGTGGTACAGGTTATCAGAAGTTTTTTCTGTGCTTTCTGTTCCAGATGGTATGCGGCACTTCACCAAGACCGTCGAATTTCTGCGTGGAACTTGCTCGTGAGACTACCACCACCAGCTGCGCTGTTGCCAAGCGACGACCCTGTCACTCCAACCTGAGAAATGTACGTTCAATTTTTCATCAAGGAACTTGAAGCCGGTCATATACTGCCCCTATAGGCGTCCTTATTTCCTGATCCTGACAGAATAATTTACCTCGTGAAAATGGCCCACGCATAAAAACAGTTGGCCGCTTCAAACAGTCTTTGTAGGCCAACCAAGACCTGTGGCGACCTTCACTTCCAGCTGTGTTTAGAAACAACCCAGTTGAGGTGACTCCTGAAGTGCGGTGCCTGCACTGCAGGTTCAGCAAATTAGAATACTAAGTGAGTTGGCATGTGGTCTTGTTTTGGAAATGCAAAATAATACGGCGGCTCGTGTCGTCACCTTTCTCTGTGCCAGTGCGTCAGTATTGGAGGAAATAGATTGCCTTTTCCATACTTCTAGGGGTGTTCGAATGCTGAAATTTTCGAATCGAGTTCAATACAGTTATTCGAGCAAAACAACCTCCGAATATCTAATCAAGTTTCAAATAATTTCTCATCTTTAAACCAAGGGAAATAAGAAGTTTTTGGGAGCAGGCCGTTTGGTGAAAAAATGAGACTTATATGCAGTGTGCATATATCGTTCGCAATTGGACGTCTTGAAAAGTGAGGGGCTCATAAATGAGTAATTGCTTTCGGTTATCTGGAGCACGACAGCAACGTAATTAAAGACGCAAGGTACAGCGCGTCAGCGGATGCATGTACAGTGTTGTGTTTGTTGATGTAGAGAAGAGTGACACTATACAGCGCCGCAAATATGGTGAGACTAGCTAAATAATAAACCGGAACACCAAATTAGTGCATATGCAGCCTAAAAGTGATTCATTCTCAATTAATGATAGGATAATTAATTATCTGGAGTTTTCTGCCCAGTGCGATCACTGAGGTACTGGCGCTTCTGCGCAGCAACTGCAGTTCCGCTATAAAACGCAATCATTCGCAACAATTCTCGCCAACGAATATTCGACAATTTAGAATAATGAATTCTGGAATCGAATACGACTTCAATAGCAGGGACTATTAGATTTATATTCGAAATTTGGAATACTCGTACGCCCTTACATATCTCATCTAGGTCTTATTTTTTATTCTAAGGTAAGCAGAAAATATTGGTCTTCCGGTTCGACATTCAAAGCCGGCATTTTTCAAACAAATTCGCGCTCTATTCGAAGACCTCACGATTCGAACAAAGCATAAACCAAAATAAAATTCTTGGGTTTTTTACGTGCCAAATTAAACCACGATGTGATTATGAGGCACACCGTAGTAGGGACTCCGGATCAATTTTGACCACCTGGGTTTCTTCAGGGTGCACCGATTGCATGGCACAGGAGCGTTTTTTTGTCTTTCGCCCCCATCGCAATGCGGTCGGGATTTGAGCCCGCACCCTCGGGCTTAGCAGTGCAATGCAACAGTCACTACGCCACCACGGCGGGTAGATTGCCACAACCATACTAATGAGTGAGTGAAGGGACAGGTGTACGTGATGCTTGGTAGCCTTTCATCAAATCAAGCTCTTTCGTGCGGTGGTGCCGGATAACTTCACATAGAGTTCGCAGTTTCTCAGTGTACGTATAGTTACGGCCACCGATTCGAGAGCCGAATAAGATATGGCTCGCGAAGAATGCGCTGCTGGGCTACTTGGCGCAGGGCAGTAAATAAGCAGGTTATTGCGTAATGCAAAAGATCACAAAAAGCCCTCTCCTGTCTATGTGTGCATTTGCTTTGTGGTCGTCTGGTTTGCGCAAGAACCTGCTTATTTAGTAACACGGCTTGTGGCTGCGTTGGATCGACCTGATGGTGCAGATTGCACATCGCGATGCCGGCTCATCTCTCCACGTGACTGCAAAGGCCAGGGTTCCCAATGGCGCGCCAGGATTGCGCTCGCAGACGTGGACATCGCGAATGGCTGACAACTGCGTGAAATGCTTTTGAAGAAATATGATCCTAATCGCGCTCACCCGTCTAGACGGCTGGCAGCGTGCCTTTAATGAGTTGCGCCTTGTCGTGACAAACGCCGCTCACAAAGAATCCTGTTTCTGCGCTAGCACAGTTTGTATACGTGGAACCCCTGGCTGATGACCGGCCTAACTATATATTCGTTGGACGCCGAGTTGTGTCTGCGTTTCGCAAACGTAGTCGCTGACATCATCGGCCAGGAAATGTGCAACATCGCAAGCCATCCAAGAAGTAGCACGTCTGAATGGTGACATCACACCCATGATTGTTTTGGCTGCGAGAAACTGTGTAGCACACCATCATGCTTAAATGCGAAACACCATGCCTACGTCGTTACGTATAGAAGTCCCGAGCACAGCCTTCTGGCAATCTTAATCTAATTGGTGGCAAGGGTAATCACAGTGCCTTTCTACAGATATTTGCCAGCCCTTGATGGTGACGGCGGTCGCGGAAGCATGGGGCTCATGGGTACTCTCAAGCAGTGGGGGAAATAATTTTCGGGTTTGAAGACGTTGCTCAAATGCAATACGAATGAGAAAAGGAGTGGTCGAAATTCGCTCACTGATTCGAGCAGACTCTGTAGTGCACGCAAATGCAGTACACACTTGACAGCAGGAGGACTGTTCTCTCGACCGATTCCCCACCCACGTATCACAAGACTTGATCATTCCCTCGACCATCAAGACCACATCGTGAGGCCTGTAGACGGCGGCATCACCGCTGCGCAAAGTCAAGACAGAGCTGGGGAGGCCAATAAGAGCAGATAGGACGAACGGTAGAAAAGAAGAAGAGCAAGAACGAATCCGAGATGTCCAGCTGTTGTCACCGTGCACGTGTCAGGTGTCAAACAGGACAAACAGGAGAGCGGCTTTGCAGGGGCCTCTTCGACGGCTGCGCTCACGACGACAGCCGATACCGTTATATGACTGCGCCCCATCGCGCAGAGAGCGAGCAAACATCCCCTGCTCTGCTTCCATATGGCCGCGGCCTTATTTCCTCGGCCACTCAACCCTTTAGAAACCTGCGCGGTCACTGTATCGTTTAGCGTCACTTCGAGTACAGCGACACGCTGCTCCCGTAGACGCCACTCTGGTGAACGTTACTGCACGCATTCAAGTCACGCACCAAGCCCCTCGCCTCTGGCAGTACACGCTTCGTCGTCGGCGTTGTCGAGGCTACACGCCACGTGCGAATAGTGAAGAAGGAACCTCCAGGACTCGGAGAAAGTAATGGGTCACAGTAAGCGCTCGGCAGCTATCTGGATATTTTGCGATGTCACGAGCCAACTTTGTGCGCACCGCATTTAAATGCTTACATGTTACCAACGAAGGACCCGTTCTTGCTTCGCTGTGTCGTACGCGACAAGTCACGCCTCGCCGGCCGATACGTATAATCCACTTGCACGGGAAAATCTTACCCCCTTTTTCTCTGCTTCATTGTGCGGCGGTGGCCCTGAAGGAGTGCTCAAACGGACTTCGTGTTTACAAACATAGGCACCAAGGTCGGCACAAATTCTCGTCGAAGAACTATCGCTGGGTGTAGAACCGTGTTTTACATTTCAGATCACCTCGGCCTCCGCTATATAGCAATGTTCTTCATTGCTTTTTCGCACTTTCGAAAAGTTCATCAGAAATTCAGCGCGATTCACAAAGAAAGTAATTAGTCATTTCTTCAGCGTAAGGGGAACAAGAGTTTATAGCACAGACATCAATTACATGTGGCCGAAATCGGCCCAATGCACCAGGGGTGTTTAAAGGTGAAAATTCCCAAAGAAAAAAAAATGAAAGGAAGGAAGAAAGAGAAAGAAAAAGACAAAGAAAGAAAGAAAGAAGGAAAGAAAGAATGAGAAATGGTGAAGAAGCCCAAGCTTGAATCTCACCCGCCTGAATTTCTTACAAGCACAAGTATAGAGACCTGAACTGGTTAACGAGGGACGTTGCTCGTAGTAGAAGGGACATTAATAAACTAATTAGAATCGCACAATCCCCGCTCTTTGGCCGTACATAAGCCGCGCTTTACGAATGCGAACGCGAACGCCAAAAGTTTGGAACTGTGGTAAAGTTCAAGGCTCTTAGGCCGGCTCGAAAACGCGAGCGTTCCTCGTTAGGTATGCCTGGCCTTCACAATTAACACCAGCACTCTGAGGGAAACTGCGTCGAACTCGGGAAACGGGCTTAGCCAGCGCGACTGAGATCTAGCTTAGCAGAGTCCATTTTATTGAAAAAATACCGAACTATGGAGCTGGCATGCAAGGTGCAACACTTCGCCCGCTTCGTTTGTAAAGCTTGGCGACGTGAAAGCACTCGGGCGTGGCGTGGCTGGTATAGATGTTCTTTCCGAAGTCTGGGGCACGGAATCAACAGAAAACATGCGAGTGCTTGCTTCACAGATTTAAACCTTTAAGCCGCGTCCGCGTGCAAGTTCCGGGCGCCGCAGCACGCTGCATAAGTACGGCTACAGTGCGCACGAGGGCACGCTTATTCCAAAATATGAATGCGCGTCCCTTGGCGGTGTACAGCAACGGGCAACTGTCAGTCAGAAGGCAGGGCAACTCGCCTTTCTGATGGAAAGGAAGCCCCGAAAGGCCCGATTTTTGTTAGTCATATCATAAGAAGTCAAGAAACAAAGACACCAAGAATAGCATAGGGGACATTACTTGTACTTACTAATTGAATTAAAGAAATGCTAAATTAATGGAAATGAAAGCGGATGAATAACCAACTGGCCACCGGTGGGATACGAACCCACGCTTTCGCATTGCGCATGCGATGCTCTTGCCAATTCAGCTAGTGCGGCGCCGTTTTCCCATCTAATATATATATATATATATATATATATATATATATATATATATATATATATATATATATATATATATATATACAAGCGGGTAAATAAATGCTATACAACTAACGACGGTGTGTACAATTATGCTTACTTTCATCCTGTGTGCGACCAGAAAGGTCGCCACGTTAATCTCATGGAGTTTTTTATGTTCATGCACTATACCGTTCACACGCTATATACGGACATGCTAACGCCAAATCAGACGGATACACAGCGCGAGGCGACTACGCAGTGATGTCACGAGGGAAGAAAACGAAACGAACTTTAGCGAACCTATGCGTATACTCTTAGCAGGTCTATGTCAAAAAACAAGGTCAGCTGATAGCAAATCTTTAAAGACTGCTCAATATTTCCTATTGTAATCTTTAGCAGCTGCTGCAGTCTTGCTATCGCTTCCCTTGAGTCTGCCCAAGTTTACATGTAAGACACTTACAAGCACTCATAAGGCTCTATGCAAGCTGCTGCGGCGCTGGTGCACTTTAGCCGAGTCCACTACAAATTTCTGAAGGTACGTACTTTGCCACACATTTTTCTGCGTCTGCTCGGTTTCTGCACATTTTAAGCCTCGGTACACGTTCCCGTATGCCTTAGCGATCATTTCAAATCGATTTCAGACACAACAGGCGCTATCCCAGTGGATGTAAACGAGAGTGGATGAGCTCTCAACAAGTGAAAGCTAGATTTAAAAAAAAAGTGGCAGTTTCGTCCGAAGGGCGAAGCATTGATAGCGATAGCAAGGTTTATTAGCCTTGAGCTCGGACTCTTACGGTTAGGGTCTCTACTTTGAACAGGGACTCAGCCACAGGGATGTTTCCTCCGCAGTCCAGAAATGTCTTTACGGAGTCCAACTGCCTAGTTAAATTGGCACCTTTTCCTTTTCTGGTGTGCTTTTCATTTATTGATTATTCATTTTCCTCCCGCTATTATTGATTTCATTTTAACCATTTAAATTCACCTTAGAACCGCACTTTCTCTATAGCAGCCCTGACGGTCGATTTGTGATTGTAACTTCAAACAATGCACCAATTTCTTTGCCGATCCCCCACAGTGGGTATGAACCACACGAGTTGGATGAGCAACAATGACGACTCCTCGGGCGGTGGTGTTCAAACTACATACGCGGGTGCGACAGATATTGGCGTTACGCAGCACGCAGGGCAACTCCTGCTGGGTGGAAGGAACAACACCTTGGCAGCTATATAGGAGACGTCGCTTGCAACTGGGAAATTCCCAAGGATGTTCCATTCCGACTGCTGCGGCTATAGCGTCCGTGGTCTAATGGTTATATAAGACTGTGCACGGACTCAGCACGAGTGGCGTTCCCCGAGGACAGCGCTGGAGAGCTTGACCCACCAGAAAGCGCTGGAGAGAATGGCCCACTGTAGTCTTCCTCTTCTTCGCTACAGTTACCTACATTAACGAAAAGGGAGCCGTCCGGCGACCTAACAGCTTTGAGTGGCGACCTAACTTTGAGTGGATCATAGTACGGCTTGAGGCATTCGATGTTGACAATGTCTCGTCCACGATGGCGCATGCCCGATCATGGTCAACTACGTGATCAGTTCGGTGACGTAGTTGACTGGGGATGCGTGTTCAACGATACGGTACGGCCTTTCGTACTTGAGCAGTAGTTTTGAAGAGAGCCCAGGTGCAGCGGAAGGAAAGCCACTCAAGCGCTCCAGGAAGGAAGATGGGTGCTGAGCTCGCGTCACCGCCAGTGCTCCTTTGGCGCTCTTGGTCATTGGAGGTAAAGGCTCGTGCGAGATCACAGTGCTCTTGAGCATGTCTTGCTGTGGCATAAATTGGCGCACATTCACATGCATATACGGCCGGTATGGTAGAATTGTGTCGATAGTGTTCGAGGGGTGCCTACCGCACAGTAAGAAAAAGGGTGAAAAGCCGGTGGTGCTCTGAGTAGCGGTGTTGCACGCATAGGTTATGAAGGGCAGACTGAAGCCCCAATTTGTGTGGTTGGAGGCGACGTACATTGCAAGCATGTTGCCGAGCATATGGTTGAAGCCTTCTGTAAGGCCATAGGTTTGAGGATGGTACGCAGTAGTTGTGTGATGAACAACGTGACACTCTTTATGAACTGCTTCAAAAGCATTCTGTAAGGCCAAAGAGTTGAGTATGGTACGCAGTATTTGTGCGATGAACAAGGTGACACCCTTTATGAATGGCTTCAACTACTTCGGATAGAAGGACACGTCCGTGATCACTGAGCAGTTCCTCAGGTGGTTCATGACGCAGAATGAATCAATGAAGCAGGAAGGAGGCCACATCGCTGGCTGTAGCTGCCGGGAGGGCGGCAGTTTCGGCGTATCGCGTAAGGTAGTCAAACACCACAATGGCCCGGCGGTTTCCAGCCGATGTCAGGGGAAGGGGGCCCATACAAATCAATGCCGACGCGCCCAAACAGCCGGGTAGGACAAGGTAAAGGTTACAGACCGGCTGGCGAGAGGAGGGGTGGAAATTTCCGACGTTGATAATCGGGGCAAGAGTGAACAAACTTCTGAACATAGCTGTACATCCCTCTCCAGTAGTACTGCTGTCGAAGGCGCTGATAAGTTTTAAAAACTAGTGAGTGTGCACCCTGTGTATCGGTGTGGAAAGCTGCGCACATGTCGGAACGGAGACTGCGAGGCACTACTAATAACCACTGGCACCCGTCGCGGTTATAATTGCGTCAGTGATGCAGGTTGTCGCGAATGGCGAAATGGTGAGCTTGACGACGCAGCGTGCGAGTGGTTGGTGGTGCTGATGAATCAGAAATCAAGTCTATAAGAGAGGAAATCCAATGGTCCTTGCGCTGCTCAAAAGCGATAGTGGTAAGGCCGAGCGAAGAAACGTTAAACTTAGGTAGTGAGCAGCAGGCATTGGCCGTCAGGCAAGGGAGAGCGCGAGAGCGCGTCGGCGTCAGAATGATGGCATCCCCTGCGGTAGAACACGCGGATATCGTAGTCCTGCAGGTGAAGTGCCCATTGGGCAAGACGGCCAGAGGGGTCTTTCAGGGACGACAGCCAACATAGCGCATGGTGGTCCGTGACTCCATCAAATGGACGGCCGTACAAATAAGGCCTGAATTTGGTGAGAGCCCAGATGATGGCCAGGCATTCTTTCTCTGTCAAAGTGTAATTGGTCTCAGCTTTCGTAAGCGTACGACTTGGATAAGGCGCGACATATTCAGGAAACGCCTGTTTGCACTGGGAAAGAACAGCACCGAAGTCAACACCGCTGGCATTTCTGTACACCTAGGTAGGGGCTGTCGGGTCGTAATGTCGTGAAATTGACAGAGACGTTAGCAAACGACGAAGCTTTGTGAAGGCCTCGTCGCACTCGGACGACCACTACGTGAGGGGGCGTTGCTTCTATGTAGCTTCGTCAGGGGTGGTATGATTGCGGCGAACTTGTGAATGAAGCGTCTAAAGTAGGAACACAGACCGATGAAACTGCATAATTATTTGACGGACGTTGGCTTAGGGAATTCGGCAACGGCCCGAAGTTTGGTTGGATCGGGGAGAATTCCATCCTTGGATACGACGTAACCAAGATTTGTCAGCTGCCGAGCAGCAAATCGGCACTTCTTGAGGTTTAGTTTAGCCCTGCGGTTGTTAAACACGTTAAAACGGACCGGAGCCGTTGAAAGTGCGTGGTAAAGTCAGGAACAAAAACAAAAACGCCGTCAAGATAGCCCAAGCACGTGTGCCACTTCAAGCTGCGCAGAACTCTGTCCATCATGCGCTCAAACGTTGCGGGCGCATTACAAAGTCCAAAAGGCCTTACGTTAAATTTGTATAGGCCATCAGAAGGGACAAAAGCTGTCTTCCGCCGATCGGTGTCTGCCATGGGTACTTGCCAAAACCCTGAGCGCCAATCTAGAGATGAAAAGAATTATGCGCCTTGTAGACTGTCAGTCGCGTTGTCTATGCGCGGGATAGGGTAGATGTCCTTGCGATTGACCTTGTTCTGGTGGCGGTAGTCCACACGAAACCGCACAAAACCATCTCTCTTCGTAACTAGGACGACAATGGATGCCCATTGGGCTGTTGGAAAGTCTCATCACCTCGCGGCGAAATATGTCGTCGACTTGTTCGTTGATTGCACGACGTTCTGCAGGAGACATACGATACGGACGTTGCCGCAATGGCGGTTGCGGGCCAGTATCGATGCGATGTTTAACAGTTGGCGTCCGGCCCAGGGAAGATTGCCCTACATCTAAAGAAGAACGAAATTCTATCTAGAAGGCACAAAAGCTGAGACCGCTGGACCGGTGTAAGGGCATCGGCAATAGAAGGACCGAATACATCAGTGGGCGATAGGTCACAGGTAGAAACAGCACTGAGCACACTGGAACTAGCACAGTAAATGTCATTGGGCACGTCCATAACTTGCCCGTCTTCGATCGCTTCTACATTGCCAAGACATACCCGTCGGAGCAGAAACACAGGGTATGGAAACGTGTTGCAAACGAAAATGGTGCTGCAGCCCTGTGTGATGTCTACTGTCGCAACAGGCAGCAGAAGACCTTTCCGAGTAAGAAAGCGGTCAGGTGGACACACTAGTGCAACAGCGTCTGAAATTCCGAATGTGTGATCCCCGGCATTTTCTCGAGTTGGGCTGGGAATATCATAATGGCCACGTTCAAAAGTGTCGGCGACAGCCCTGCCCCATGTGGCGTCCCTCTATTAGGTGCGTCTTGTATGCCTTGCATGCAGACGACATCACGATATGAACGGTCGGAGGGTCCATAGGAGATCAACAAGAGGCATTGCAGGAGGCAGTGGACGTCGTAGCAAGATACGCGGAGACATGCAGGCTGCAAGGCGCGCCGAAGAAGTCGGAGCTCCTCATAATCGAGAAGCGCTTACGAGGACGATCAACGACCCAGGCACCAACTATCCACCTGCGAATAGATCCCAGAGAAATCCCCAAGGTGGCCAGACTTCGTATCCTCGGCTTAGACTTATAAAAGGACGGGGGTGGAGGATACGCCATAGAGAAGTTACAATACACGACCACACAGGTCTTGCGCATGATGCAGTGAATTACCAGCAGGAAGAGGGGACTCAAGGAACAGGACCTCATCCAACTAGAGCAGGCTCTGGTTGTGAGCCGCATTGCGTACTCAGCACCATATTTAAATTTCAGCAATGTGGAAATGGAGGTACTCGACCGGCTGATACGAAAGGCGTATAAGCAAGCGCTCGCACTTCCACCCGGAACGGCTACTTTTTGCCTCGAGGAGACAGGGGTGTACCACAACGCACGGGGAATTATAGAGGCCCACCTGGTAAACGAGAAGGAAAGGCTACAACGCACAAGAGCGGGACACGTCTTCGTGTTGAAACGCCTTGGATATTCTGTACGGAAGACCAGCGCACTGACGAAAATCCCAACACGAATACAGCAAGCTATGCTCGTCTCACCAATACCCGGAAACATGCACCCGACCTTCCACATCGGACGTCGACCTGCCCGAGCGCAGGTGCTCGCGATGAAGTATGAAAACCACCCGAATGTCTTATACGTAGACGCGGCCAGCACCACAAGAAGCAGTGCATTTGTCACCAGCGTAGTTGACAATCACGGGACTGAAATTATTGCTTCGTCGGTTTCCAGAGTGAGCGCTGCAGATGCAGGGGAACTGATAACGTTAGCCAGCACGACGAGACCGCACTGCGAGTGCATCATAGTTCTGACGGACTCTCAGACGGCATGCAGAAATTTTTCCATGGCCAAGATTTCCGGGGTCGCACATCGCATTTTGACTGGGGCGCACCAGCTCCTGCCATACGTACAAGTCGTGTGGACTCCAGGGCATGAGTCCTTACGTGGCAATCAGCAGGCAGACGCCTACGCCAGAGCGCATGCACACCGGCAGCCGTGAGGCGGTCACGCCGAGCAGTTCCACCCCGAGCTCGTACCATTAACCTAAATGCACATCCTACAACACTATCGCCTTTCACGAAGAACACTGCCATCACCTCATAATGTTCTGACGCGAGAGGAACCCATAATATGGCGAAAACTACAAACAAACACATATCCTCACTTGAGTCTCTACCACGTCATACACCCTGCGCTGTATTCCTATGAATGCCCACACTGCGATCAATGCGCAACGCTTTACGACATGGTATGGGCTTGCGCAAGCACACCACAGCTCACACCCATAACACACCCCACGACACGGCAATGGGAGGCAGCGCTGTCCACCTCAGACTCGACAAACCAGCTCAACCTGGTAAACCGAGCGAGAAGGGCAGCTAAGGCTGCTGGACTCCTGGACTGAGGGGACCACCCACTGCAGAGCGGAAGGGCTACCTACGCTCGTGTGCACTTTTCTATAACGTTTACTCTCTCTTTCTCTTTCTCTCTCTCTCTCTCTCTTTCTGAAATTCCGTTGCAGGACATGGTCACGACCGTTGAAGCGTTAGGAGAAAGGAGGGTGTCAGCTTAGACAAATAGCTTCCTCGAGAGCGAAGAATTGTCGGTGAGCGGCAAGTCTAACAGTGGCGAGAGTTCTATTTCGGCCCGTGCGCAATGAATAACGGCATTGGGGCGTGAGAGAAAATCCCAGCCGAGGATTACGTCATGAGAGCACGAGGAAAGGATGATGAATTCTATGGCGTATAGAACGTCGGCAATGACAACACGAACAGTGCAAGCCGCCAAGGGACAGTTCCCAAAGGGGCGTCGTGACTTTCCGAAGTAAGCAGCAAACATAACACATACGCGGGCTCCAGTGTCAACGAGTACAGATGCGCGAACACCGTCAACAAACACTTCGATTACGTTCGAGGGACTGCGGTGAGGACTTTCACATTTCGACGTTGTCGCAGCCCTTGCCTCTTGGACTGCGACGATTAGTTTTCCTCGTCCCGAGTTACGGGGCGAGGTCGCATTGGCGACAGTGAGCAACGGCGTGGAGAATGTGAACGGCGGGTATAGTTGCGGTCGGGTGCAATGTCGGCGACATAGCCGACGGTTGGGGGGGGGGGGCGTAATATGGGCGGTTGTACTGGCTTGTCACGGGTAGTGCGGCGCTAGGCGGCTGCACACGATTACAAACATGTGCGACGTGACCGGCGTAGCCGCACGCAAAGCATATTGGCCTTGGCCGGTTGTCGGGAGTACGCCACCGGCTCGCCGGGGCAACTCCCATCCATGTCACTGGAGGCGTTGTGCGGGGTGGTTGCTGACATGACTGCACGGCGGGCGGCAGTCGGGGTCTAGGCACGAAGTCGGCAGAATGGAGAGGCATACTTGAAGAGAGCGGCTGGGTCCTCGCGACGACGTCAGCGTTGCTGAGTGGTGCAGCCGCCGGGACTTGTTGGGGCGGCGCAACGACGTCAGCGTACCTTAGTGGTGCAGCCGCAAGGAGTCGTTGGCTCTGGTCTGGCAAGACCTCGTCGATTTCCCGCTCTCTTGCGCGACTGAGCCGATGTATAAAATTCGATGCAGGCTGTTGGAGGTGCGGTGGCTGAGCGAAGGATATGAAGGAGAGCTGGCGTGCAACTTCCTCCCGAACGAATGCTTTCATTTCCACAAGCAACGCTGACTTGTCGGAGATGGTAGCCGAACCAGCAATGAGGTCGCCGCGCGAGGAAGGGCGACGTGTCAACGAGCGCTGCCTGCGTAGCTCCTCGTAACTTTGGCATAGAGTGATGATGCCGGTCACGGACTGAGGATTCTTGGCAAGTAGCATGTTGAAAGCATCGTCATCTATGTCTTTTAGAACATTACTGATTTTTTCGGACTCCGACATCGTCGCATTGACTTTCTTACACAAGTCCAGTAGTTCTATGTAGCTGGTAAATGTTTCACCCGGCTGCAGTGCACGTTCTCGCAAACGCAACTCCTCTCGCAGCTTGCGCAAAGCAGGGAGTCCAAACACAGCCACTAAAGAGGTCTTGAACGATGGTAACGTCGGAACGTCGGTCTAATGGTTGTACCAGAGAATGGCGACACCCGTGAGATAGAAGAGCACGTTACTCAGTTTGGCGTGCTCGCCCCATTCGTTGTGGGCGCTTACCCTCTAGTGTGTGTGTGTGTGTGTGTGTGTGTGTGTGTGTGTGTGTGTGTGTGTGTGTGTGTGTGTGTGTGTGTGTGTGTGTGTGTGTGTGTGTGTGTGTGTGTGTGTGTGTGTGTGTGTGTGTGTGTGTGTGTGTGTGTGTGTGTGTGTGTGTGTGTGTGTGTGTGTGTGTGTGTGTGTGTGTGTGTGTGTGTGTGTGTGTGTGTGTGTGTGTGTGTGTGTGTGTGCATGTGTGGAAGATCACGGCGACGACGATTGCTACATTTGATTTGCAACAAAAACAAAACCGAATAAGCGGATTTCAGTGATTCATTTGGTGCTTAGCTCATTTAAAGGCAGAGTGGACGCCACCGTCTAGCATGCATGTTCCCTCAAAAAATGACGCCATCTTATCGTCGATGATGATGGTGATGACCCAGAACCATGGCGCATGCCCACTACGGGATAATATGTCAAGAATCGACTGGCGCAGGCGAAACGCTTTAATTGAATAGACATTAAAGCTCAGTAAATGACACTAAGAATAAGAGCAGAAAGAAACGAGTAGTCAGACATGGTGAAAAAAAAAAAGTTTTAGTTAAAGGAAACAAAAATATAAATCTACCAAAATGAGAAATAGAAAGAAACCAATAAAAACAATAAAAAAACGTTACCAATTTTAGAATACGTGGCCTGAACTTAAATATTATTTTGTCTGGGGGCGCCTATGCTCCGGTATTCAGCAACAGGGATGCTTATCTCCGCAATCCAGTAATTGCTTATTGAGTCCAACCGAATGCCCTGTTAAATTTGCACCTCTTTTTCTTCTTTGTGTACTTCTCAGTTCGCAATTGCTGATTTTGCATCCTCAACAACAACTTGTTCGGCGCACTCAAAAACGTCTTCTTTGCGACGCGCACGACAACGTCTTCGTCCGCTACAGTATTATTTGCTATGCCCTCCGAAATCAGGCACATAACGCCACCATTTTCTGAGTCTGCGTGGCGCAGAAATCCCCGGGATTCATCTGCGCGCAACCTTTTTTTCGGATAGCTCATTCGATAGCGCACCCACTTCCCACACTGTAAAAAGGGCAACGGGCAATTACTTCTGCCGAGCAGCTACAGGTGCAAGAGTACGCTTTGAGCGTGATCATGTTTTGAGAGTGTAATTAGCGTGGTGCGAAGATTGTGTGCGTATGGGCAAAGAAAATGAAAATACCGGTCGAAGAATAAGGGGGAAATGCGCGCATCTAAGAGAAAGCAAGAAGGCGTGAAAAATGAACTTATCTGTAAGGAAGACACGTGAAGCGCTAGGGAAGAGGCGGGAAGAAGAAGAAAAAAATACGCAGATCCAACCAACATGTTGGAACCTAAGCGAAGCAAAGGTTAAGTTAAGCGGTTAATTAAATTATTGTTAATTAAGTTAGGATGCGGAACTTGTAATCTCACGGAATGTTGATGCTTATCCACCCGAAATATCACATTTTTATTGTCATGCGATTTTTACGTTTATGCACTACATCTTCACAAGCTACGCTGATATACAAATTCCGAACCATGTGAACGTACAGTGTGAGACGTACACACAGCGATGTCACTAGGACGAATGCAATGTATGATGCTGGTCGAAGGAAGAATAGTGATGGCAGGTGCATGCACAGAAATGTACGAAACATATCAAGCAACATTTAGGGATTCGGTATACGTCTTGAGTCACAGTGGGACGTACCCATACTGGAGGATTGACCAAGAGCGAGCACACCCCCAGTGGCACAAACCAAATGGATAAATCAAAGAAAATAAAGTAAATCAAAGAATCTGTCAAATATAACTCACCATTCCATTAACAGATCGGTGTGCTTTACAGATGCACGTGAGCCGACATTGTACGTTTAGGTTTTATGTTGGAAATTAATTCTTTACGAAGAAAAAAATGAGTGAATATTTGCTTAATGCGCAGCTTGCTCAGCATGTCCGTTCGCTGGTACTTTCACTATGCATACGTATATAACCTCTGTATATACATCCACAAACACATCCGCCAGATAGCGACTTACCCCACAGCAGCCAGGCGCGCCAAACCTGGGAAAAATAGGCAAAGAAATCTTCGTTTTAAAAGGAGGTGAAGACGGATGAGCTGGCATCACTCACTTGGGCTTGAACCAGTGCAGATGAGCCCTGGGGTCGTGGATGAGCAGCACCGGGGTCTCAGACCGTAGAGGTGCCGCCCGAGTGATGACCGGCGGGAGCTTCGGCTCCCGAGTCGTGGCTACGGTGCGGTGGCAGTGCGCCAAGGTCACGTCCCGTGCAGCGACCACTAGACACCGTTCAGCACCACAGAGGCAACCGCCTGGCCACGTCAGTGAAACGGCGCACTACCGACCACGACCACGTCCTGTGCCACGTAGGTCGAGGCTTTGCTCGGCAGAGGTCAGCCCCGTCAAGCGCTACGGAGGCCGACGTCTGCGCCACGTCGGCATCGTGCTGGCCACGCCTTACACCACATTAGGCCAACTTCCGCCACGCCTCCTGACTGTCGGAGTGATCAATTTATATTGCTGATATTTTTTTAGTTGGAACTGAAGGAAAATGATAGATTAGGTTTTTTTCTATGTGCACGTTGTTTCTCCTAATAGAAGTAGTCTTGTTTGTATACAGGTATTTGAATTGTGCCTGAGTTGCTGTCTGTTTCTAGGGCGCTGAAATTTGTGACAGAATTGCGTTTATTTAAAAAAAACCTTGGCGCTAGTGAAATTGAAAAGCGAGACAGCGCATCTGTGCTGCTCTACACGGGCACGCCTAACAGTCCGTTGGTGTTGCCTACCTCCGTGACGTTGTCGGCCGTGAGAGAGATGTTGTCCAGCTGCTATCCTATGCTCGCGTACAGTAGCGCAAGTGTGTTGTGTTGATTTTTTTTCATCTGTGTTTAATTGCATTGAGTTTTAGCAGAATCTTTGGTAGTTTGTGTGATCGCTCACGTTTATTCGCTTTATGTACCGCTGTGTGTAGCTCCGGGCTTGGACACGTGAAGTTCTGTATTCGTCGGCTGTATCCCGCGGGGCAACTTCGCGGAAACTTGAGAGTGTCAGGCACACGCACTCGTGACATATTCGAGTCATATATGTGTCATAATTTTCGCATTCACAGAAACGAAGTTTACGAATGTAATTGCTTATAGCCTAACAAGTCCGATCGAGTTTGTGGCATAAGGATAACGGGGATACGCCCAGAAATGCATACATACCTTGAAAATTTGTGTGCCTGATGGGAATTCGGAAGTTTTGTGCGTTTTATGAGAAATTAAGCTTCACCCAACTTGACTGTATCAGTGGGAAGTAAACTATAGCTCCCTCACTCAAGCTTAACCGAGATCAAGTTCAGCGTAACAAATAAACGAAGCGGTCATTACATTTCTCGCAGCATCAGCTGTCTTTCTTTTATCGATAAAGCGCGGGGCCCTTGACGCGCATTGTTCTCATTCACCGAGCACGTTATGCGACATCTGAAATTTTAGCATATTTAAGCGTGTTTCACGACTTGACAAAGAAAGTTTGGCTTGAAGTTTCTTTACTATTTCGTGTGCCTCCATCCAGAGCACGTCGTGAGATCAACCCTTATTGTGGCAGAAAATCGAAGGCAAAACCACCGGTAACCACCGGAACTGTATTTCCTGACGCGTTTTTTTTTTCTATTTTTGTTTTGTTTGTTTGTTCGCCCTCTAATTGCTGCTCTAATACTCTTATGCAGCCACTAATGATAGGAGCTTCCCCTGGCAGTTTCTCATTCTGGGACCCCCTGATGCTGTATATAATATGTAAGCCCCTTTCTTGCACATGCAATAACAATAAACATGAACTTGAACTTAAACAAAAAAGTGTTATATCTAGAGCATCGGATCATAGAAGCAGACTGGGACTATTTGGTATGATATATTTTTTTCAACCTCAAGCGGCTTTCTTTGAGTGTCAAAATTAAAACGAACTGCGGTGTAATGATATCACACAGTGCAAGAAGAAACAAGTTATGCTCAATAACTTGTACTCAGTGTTCATTTTCTGCCCTGCAGATCAAGCATCCTACCAGTATCCAGCGTTGGCCTCATTGATACTCGGAATATAGCATCAAATACCCTTTTTAAATAAAAAATAAATAAATTATGGGGTTTTACGTGCCACAACCACTTTGTGATTATGAGGCACCCCGTAGTGGAGGACTCCGGAAATTTCGACCACCTGGGGTTCTTTACCGTGCGCCTAAATCTAAGCACACGGCCTAACTTTTTAAACTGCGAGCAAACTGTTTTGTGCAATAAACAAGTTACTTTCTAGTTATGACATATCCGAAAGTACGTACACGGACGCAGAGAAGCCACTTTCGAGCGTTTTAACTATACTGTGAAAGTTGAAGGAAATGTTGGAGGGGGGTTTTGCAAGTTATAAAGATGATTGAGTAGTTAACGTTCACGTTATGCGCGTGTGTCGGCATGATAGCGATCATCAGACGCTGTACTCGTGAAATTTGTGCGCAGGTTTAAATAACCGCGCTAAACAGCATACTCCACATCGCAAAAAAATTAAGTTTTCGGCACTTATTTCTGTTCATGGAAAGCACATTCGTGCAAAAATAGAAAAAAACGAAATGGCATAAAAATTGAGTAAAATATTAAGCAGATCCAACGAACATGTTGCAATCTGTTCGAAGCGATTCTTTGAATAATGTTTGCGCTTAAGTATATCGAACATGTTGCAATCTGTTCGAAGCGATTCTTTGAATAATGTTTGCGCTTAAGTATATCGTTAGTTGCGCTTACGTCGGTACACATGCTAATGATATGCGCGCACGAGTTGTCTGTGTGAAATTCACATAGAGTCCAACATGCGCGGCGGATTTGCGAAATTTACTTGCGCACAAGTGTACATGCCTTTGTGCTTCGGGGGGGCATATTCAGCGGCATGTTCAGAGAGTCGCCACGTCTTGGCTTCTGCTTCCTCGGCAGTTATAGACTGCGCTTCGGTCCCCTGACCAGTACCGGCGCACTAACTAAACTCTCACAACCACCGCACGCGCGGGCGCAGATGGTCTCTGGAATCACGTGGGCTACAACTAGGCGAGGAAATGACGACCATGCAATGCCAAAATAAAAGGAGGAAAACGCGAAGAAAGCTTCGCTTGAATACATTTCAGTCTTTATGGCCCTTGCGTCTCAGGGGCACATCCATTCTGGAAAGACAAAGTAAGCTTTATTTAGAAAAGCCCGCGAGCAAAACGAGGGTGGGTAGCTCCTCCTCTCTGCAGTGCAAGTTTACAGCACTGTAACACAAAACGTTTCCCTGGGCTATAGAAACGAAGTTTCCGAAACCCCAGTACTGGAATACTTCTAAAAAAAAAAAAAAAACAACAGGTGGAGGTTGGGGGCAAGAAAGTAAGAAAAAAAAAAGATGTAGCTGGAGAAATTGTCGCAACTAAAAGTAGCGAATTGAATTAGATATGCGGCAGGACGCGTCAACTTCGCCGTCATACCATTGAACTTCGCGCGGCAGTTCTAGCGCAGGCTTGTAACCCTTCGCCGTGGCTCAGCGGCTATATGGTGTTGCTCTGCTAAACACGAGGTCGCGGTATCAAATCCCAGAAGCGGCGGCCGCATTTGGATGGGGGCGAAGTGCAAGAACGCCCGCGTCTCGTGCATTTTAGGTACGGAAAAAGATTCCATACTGGGGAAAATCAATCCCCTACTATGGCGTGCCTCATAATCAAATTGTGGTTTTGGCACGTAAAACCCCAGAACTCAATTCGAATTCCGAGGTCTATACTTGAGTTTGCAACAGGTGGCAATATGCTCCACAATAAAGTTCAGAAAAGAAGAACCTGTCTTATTCTTTGTTAGACTTTTTTTTTTCCCCATATAAACATATAGCTCTGAACACCGCTTTCTGCGCCGAAAAGGCACCTTCGCAGCACGTGGAAAGGGCCTCTGCCTCCGAGTCAAACTATATTTTTTTCACGGGGTCATTTCCACCGTTTCCGACCGTTGAGAAGAATAGCTTTCATGATCACACACCAGCCACAGTGATAATCAGGCACTGCATAAATAACACGCAGAATAGCTAGGAGTCCTTTTCGTTTTCTTAATAGCTGCGTCATTTATTTTACGGAAATGAGCAGCCGAACGAACGGATAGGTTGAATTTTACCGCCTCTGTTCGTGCCTTTTCAACTTGATGGTTCTCAAAGTTGGTTTCCGTAAAGGAACGAACGGACGGACGTATAAACTGATAAATGGATAAATTGACAGAGAGATGGACGGATCTGGCGCGCAACTATCGAGCACTCTCTTAAATGTCTCAGTCGCACAGTGTTAGGAACGTCGTTGCAACTCTACGTCACCTAATATTACATTGACAGTTAAAATATTTGGAGGCTCTATTCTGCTTCGAACGCTTTGGAGCAAAATCCAGTTAGAACTGATCAGGCGGTGGAGGATAAAATACTTCTCGCTATTTAGGCTAACGTTAATATCGCCCTTGCAGCAGGATTTCGAAATTTTTTTCTTTAGAATGGGATGCATTTTTTTTTTAACTTCTAGCTTGGTACGCATGGGTTTCAGCTTATGTGCGAACAATCGCCCGGAGATCGCTTGCATGCAAAGACAACAGGGCTCTTTCGTTGCAATATGGCGCGAAACTGGCACCATTATTCAAGCGCTGCAAAAGAAAATAGAAAAAGAAAAGAAAAAAAAAGAGAAAGAAGGAAAAAAAAGATATATAGTTTACTGTACAGTCTACTGTGGCGTTAACACGTTAGAAAGGAAGGAACGTAAACCTTAGCCCAGGGGGGCAATGGCATTTATATCACGCAATTTCGTTACAGTGTGGGGGGTTCTCGTATGGTTAATAAAAAATTGAATTCAAAACAGTGTCGAGTTATGTTTCAATTTGTGGAGTGAACCCTGAAAGTATGCGCTCGCGGTATGTGTTTGACGTCAGCGTATAGGGTGGCTGAATCAATCGTTTCGCTTTTGCACTGGTATAGCCTAGATAGAATTGTTAAATAATTCAATAAATAAGTTGCGAGGTTTAACGACACCCGATGCTGCCCAGCTACAGAAGCCCGAAACTGGCGTTCTGTAGCATGCACCCGTAACACCGGCGTTCTTGCATTCCACCCCCGTATTTCTAAAAGCGGCATCCGCGACTCGGGAATCCAAGTCGCGACACCGAGCTCAGCAGCAGAAGGGCGTCGCCACTGAACCACTGTGAGTGGTTGGAAAGAATAAACAATTCTGCTCCCTTCGGGGAATATTTTGTATCGCCATGTGCTTTCCGACGGGAGTGATCGAACACGCCAACGGCGCATTTAAAGACCGCTGGAAGCTTACGAGTCGTTAAAAAAGAAAAAGGTCGATTCGCGGGAAGGGAGCGTTCTTTTTTTTTCCTTTTAGGGCTCGGCAATAGTGAAAGCACTGAGCCTCGCGGTAGCCCAAGGTACACCGCAGGGACCGTAGGGCCGTCCCAAAAACAAACAGGCGCCGGCACACCGCATGCACTCGTCGACAGAAGGGACGGGCAATCCTTCCACATCCTCCGAGGACTTCGCCGCAGGAGAGAGAGGAAAACGCACACGCGCGCGCAGACAAGAAAGAAAGAAAGAAAGTTAGTTGGAGTAGCGCAGTGCAGAAAAACAAGAATAAGAAGAAAAGCGACAGGCCGGCGCGGCAGCGCGCAGAGTCCCACGCGAATGAGCCACAAAAAAAAAAAAAAAACGACGCAAAGCGGCCACCGCGTATCTGTAAGGGTGTATACACAGACCGTACGTGCGTGATAGCTGCGATAAAATGTGTTTGCTTAGTGCAAACGCGGAAGGCGGCCCTCGCGCGGCCGCTAGGCCCACACACGCCGCCGCCGACGCCATGGACACTGTGCTGTCGATCGCCTACAGGATGCAGGGCGGAGAGAGCCAGCCCTTCGCGTCTTTTCTTTGTTATTGTTTTCTTTATTATTCTGCGTGCTTTCCTTTTCATGCAGGGAGACGCGTGAGCCGGACAGGGGAGAAAGGGCGTCGCGTTGGGGAGACGCGCATACTCGGGTCCTTGGCCTTGCGCCGCCGTTACATTATACGCGGGCTTTTAGTATACGGTTATGTCCTCTGCAGAGCGCTTGACGCCAAACGTCGCCTACCGGTTTTGATGCGAGCGGCGATGAGGCTGGTTTCTTGTGTGGTTTGCGGTATTACTTTCGCTTTAGCTTTCCAATAACCCTACAGGCCCGTCCTCATCTTTCACTGTCGTCCTTCTTCTTGTCCTGTATTTTGTTTTCTTTTTTTCTCTCTGATTCTACTTCAGAGAAACGGAGAACAGGGAACCAGAGAGAAAACGGGGGTATAACGAGTAGTTAGGGGGTTTCGCGTGCGTTCAGGTATTCTGCTTCTACGTACTCGTTTCAGATTCTGCTCGTCGTTGTGATGAGTTCATTGTCAACGCCTATAATGTGTGTACTCCATGGCGAACTGCTTTTGATGTCAAGTTACGCGACTGAAGTGGCATACATGGCGCCTTATGGAACTTACTCTTACGAGTACTTATAGAGGGCCACTTGATATAGGAAACACTGCTTTGTAAAGGGTAAAATGAAGGACAACATAAATTTTAGACGACAGGAGACGCGCGCCGATTATACAACTGAGCGTTTACTGAAAGGCGCGAAAAATTGGAACGATGGAACAGCGGTATTGAAAAGCCTGTGCGCATGCGCTACCCATCCGTCACACGTTACTCCCATTCCCTTATAAAATGGATAAAAACTTACTTTGCGAGACCATGAACAAGACCGGTTTATATGGCAACACCGGCCAGGATCTGACTATCAGGCACACTGTATAGTGTGTATGTGGGGGGGTTGACTCCGGATTAACTTTGTCCACCTGTGGATATTTGACGTGCATCCGATGCACGGACGTTTTTCGCATTGCGCCTCGATCGATATGCGGCCGCCATAACCCGTATTTCATCCAGAGGTCTCGTGCTTAGCATCGCAACGGAAATGAGCAACCGAACAAACGTACGCATTGCATTTTAGTGCCGCTGCCATGTTCAACGCTGTAGCCGCTAAGCCACCACTGCGGGTGTTAAATTCACGGCCATGCCGCCCTTCTCAACCACGCCTGATGCACAGATTACCTGGTACTTACATTATGATAGGCTCGGCGACTTCCCCTTGATTCATTCATTCAGTCATGGTTACACCGAATAATTTGCGCATCTGTGAACTTTCGGGTACACTAGCACTCTGGAGCAACTCGCAGGCTGAACAGCTCCAATGGCGCAGCGGTTATTACGTCGACGTTGGCCTGAAACACGAGTTCAATATCTCCGGCGTCACAACATCGACAAAGTCAGAATACCCCCCCCCCCCCTTCACCCCATTTCGTAGCATGGTCTTTCACGTTAATGAACAGAGGCACCCAATCACGGGGCTATATTCTGCGACTCAAAGGCAGCTCTACAATCTTTCCTGTCAGCTCTGCGTCGCAGCCCGCATGAACAACTCGTGTCAATAATTAGAATTGCCGACTATTCACAGTGGCCACGACATAGTATTTAAAAGTCACAGGGACACTGCGATATCATCGGCAATGACAGTGGCGATGAAGCAGCCGGTGAGGAACATAGAGAAGCCGAAATCCCTTCGATGCCCTTGTCGAGGACGGATGCAAAGCGGCACCTATAGCATTATTTGTCGTACCGTCACTTTAAGGCGGTGTAATTCACCGGGATTCACTAACCGGCGCCTACACCCAATGCACCCATTTACCGGGTGTTTCAGCGAGCACTTTCAAAAACCTTTCGTAGTCCATGAACTAGTCTACTCGAAGAGGCGGACATTACTTGCACAAAGCATTGAAATTAATTATCGACTAATTAACAAACGTTCACTAATTACATTTTAACTAATTACTTCATGGCACATGTTGCAATTTACAAATTTACAAATTACAAATGGATCCTACAGATGTGTTTTCCGGATTTCTGCCGAAAAGTATGAGAAGGTGTGCAGTTTCAGTCAGTTTCTTTGGGTAGCTAGTGTTGCCCCTCAAGGTGAAGTTCGGGCCAGGAATCCACCAACCCCATCGACGAGTAGTACCTGTAGTAGGAATGAAGGAAAAAAGGTTTACTCTACAATATATTTACACTGGCTCCAGATACGGAAGCTTACTCCATACAGCAGCACAATAAACGCCGAGTTCACATGAGCATACGTCAGCACCTCTCTCGCAGCACGAAAGGTCTCCGCTTTTAAGAGGATGCTTTAGCTCGGGCCTAACTGCGACGCGGCCTATTCAAATACATGTAAAACGAAAAAAAAAACCGCTGTTCTGAGATAGCCCCTGGACCGATTTTAATGACATTTGTTGCATTTGAGAGAGAAAGTTAAATTCTAGTTACTGTTGGAAGCAGAATTTTGATTTAGGGCATGAACTTTGTTGAAAGAATTTTCGAAAATTCGAAAGTTCGAAAAAGCTCTCCGTCCAGAACAGATATTGCGGTTCTGTAAACGGCATCCATTAGATCATTCAAAGCGGACAAATTCGATGTGTCAATTTACATATTACGTGAATATGTTACGCTGTTTACAAGGGTACTCCAAACGCTGTATTTACAGATTACTAAATTTTTTTTAGATTCATATGTAACAAATCAATTTTGTCTGCTTTACATGTACTATGCGATGCAATTCATAGAATTCTGATCTAATTTTTCATTGCTGAGTTACAAAGTTGTAAACTTGATAGTTTCGTTTTCTGAAAATTTTCAATTTTTGCCAATTTTTGTAAAAAATTGACGACATAAATAAAAAATTCCAAACCAAGAGTCACTATATTTTCAGTTTTCTTTTAAATGCAACAAACCTCGTCAAGTTTAGTGCAATGGTTGCCGAGAAATACAAATTCTCCTTTTACACCTAGGCGACTGGACTAAGGAATCTGATGACCGTATCGTGGCAAATCCCAATAGTCGAATCAGTTGCAATATGCTGCCCATGATATCGCACCGTTCAGTCGGACGCCTCCTCCGATGTTGGTAAATATGCCCCCCCCTTCCCCCCCCCCATATTTACCAAGCGCGTAGCAATCTGAGAAACCAAGGTCGAAGCCTTTAGCACGTTAGCATTCGACGTTAGCACTTTTCATCATTAGTTCAGGTTGTCATGTGCAGGAGGAGGGGTCTTTTGTGAACCCGTCAACAGTCGGTGTCAACGTTGCGTTGACTTCTGGATAGGCGTTGATCAATCGGGGGGGGGGGGGAGGTTGCCGCGTGGTAAACGTCTAATTAATGACCTTGGTCGTGTTGAGAAGTATCAGTGTACAGAAACGTGCAAGAATCATGATATGTCGCGTTCGATAACGGCGTAAAAAATTTACAGTGACATTTCACTTCGTGAACGCGGGTGAAGCGCAAGCGTATTAGCGCTATAGAGCACACGACGCTATCGGCCCTCGGTGCGCGTAATCGTCAACACTGTCCGCATCGGAGATCGCATTCAAGAAAGTGCTCGCGCGCCCGCGCCTACGCAGCCGTCGCAATAGAACGCCCCCTTGTAAACATTCGCTTACTAACTGAATTAATTTAGCATGGTGTCAGCGCACACAGGCAAACATGAACACCCCACACTCGATGACCGCGGATACTCGCTGTCAGAACGCTCGGGTGAGGAATCGCGACAGCAGCAGCAAGCGAAGGGACGCTTGAACGCAAACTGAGCGTTCAGAACACTGCGCACGCAAAGCTACGAGCCGTCGGCCCCAAGGAGGTTAAAGAAAAGGAAAGTTTTCCTTTAACCTCCTTGGTCGGCCCACCTAGACTGTGCTCCTAAAGCCGATCGCTTTCAAGATAAGGCCCGTGCGAACGCGCGCGGCCTAAGTACAACGCCCCGCCTCCCTCCCCTCCCTCGCTGGCATACGCGTGACGGAATACGGCTCGCTTCCTTCCTTGCGCACGCGAGATTGAGGCACCATCGTCGGCTCACTCGCACACAAAGCGTACGATGTTATCCCAGTACGTCGTATCGCAAATACCTGTAGCAACTACCAGAGGAAGTCAACCTGGAGCGCCTCTGCCTACCTTTCCTCCGCAACGTTTGGCCTCGTTCGCCCTTCCCGTCTTCGCTCAATGTTACCTGCACTTTTCTCCAGGTGGCGTGACTTTGCCGCGCGCTCGCGCTCCTTCGTACTTTCCCCGGAGCGCGATTTTTTTCACCTCCAGGCGCATTCCTCGTTCGCTTGCTTCGCGGCTTCAGACAGACACCACCGATTTGAAAAGCTGGACACTGACGCTTGCGCGTAAAAGGCGCTGTATCTATTCGTTTACAATTGATTGCCGATTTGCACGTAAGCATAACTTCTCATTGCACTTTGTGTGACTACAACTATGTAGCATTTCTCGGAAAAGAGCTGCAAAACCTGCTTAACAGGAAGCTTTAGCTCGGGCCCAACTCCGACGCGGCCTATTCAAATACATGTAGAACGCAAAAACGTTTTTATGAGGTAACCCCTGGACCGATTTTGATGAAATTTGTCGCATTTGAAAGAGAAAGTTAAATTCTAGTGACTGTTGGAAGCGGAATTTCGATTTAGGGCTTGAATTTTCTTAAAACGATATTCAAGTATTTGACCGTTTGAAAAAAACAGAAGCACGAAGTTTATAAATTCATAGCTCTGCATCAAGAACCGATATCGCGGTTCTGTAAACGGCATCCATTAGATCATTCAAGCGGACAAATTCAATATGTCATTTTACATCTTACGTGAATTTGTTACGTTGGTTACAACGGTTTTGCAAAAGTTGTATTTCTCTATTATTAAATTTTTTTATATTCATGTGTAACATATCAATTTTGTCCGCTTTAGATGTACTATTAGATGCAATTCACAGAATTGTATTATAATTTTTCGTTGTTGAGGTACAGAGTTGTAAACTTGATAGTTTCGTTTTCTGAAAATTTTCGATTTTTGCCAATTTTTAATAAAAAATTGACAATCTAACTCAAAAATTCGAAACCAACAGTCACTAGATTTTAAGTTTGTCTTTTAAATGCAACAAACCTCGTCAAATTTGGTGCAGTGTTTGCCGAGAAAAACGAATTCTCCTTTTACATGTATTTAGATAGGAGCACTTGAGCTAAAGCTTCCTCTTAAGTAAGTATAGGGGCGTCAGCATGGTCGTCTGCTGTAGCTTTGCTCGCACCTGTGAGCATTTAACGGCACACAAAGGCTGATGTCGTCTGCACATATCGATGCTGTCCTGGACAAGGATTGTACCGAGCCGACGAGTGCTAGGTTGAATAGCGTAGGGCTCAACACTCCACCTTGTGGCACTCCGCGGCACGCTTGACGGTGCGTGGTGGCGCCGTCCTCTATCAGTAGGAAAAAAAATATCTGTCTGTCAAATAACTGCCTATCCATTGAAAAACAGGAGCATTCTTTCCAACCTCAATCAAATCGTCAATAATGGCTTGACGCATTACACTGTCACATGTGCCTTAGACGTCAGGGAACAATGACGCTGTGAGATGCTTCAGACGTTTCTGTTGTTAGACAATATGTATCTAATCAATCACGTTGTTTGTGAATGAGCAACCACGCCGTAAGCCAACAGAAGCGTCTGTGTACACGTCGCAATGAAGAAGGTACCACTCCAGGAGCGTCAACGCCATCCTTTTCAGCTTCCCGATGCAACTAGCCAGAGCAATTGGATGGCGCGATGACGGCTCTAGCGGAGACTTAACTGGGCTTGACGATCGGAACCAAGCGGAGAAATACCCATTCGCGGTGAGACCAAACCATCTCGTCATGACTAATTAAGTATGTCTAGTGCTTTCTGGCTAAGATTCCCGAGTGCCCCTTCCGTGACGCCGCCAGGCTGGATGATGAAGAACACCTGCATGCTGCCAGTGCTGCTCCAAGCTCCGTCACAGACATATATCATCCATACGGCAGCACCAAGGCACGGGAGCATCACATGGAGTCAGTACGCTACGTGTTTCGCAAAATTATTAACCTATGTTGGCCTTGAAGCAGTGCGAAGTATTTACAAGGGGGACAGCGCTGCGGTTATAAGCGAAAGCCGCGCATGGTTTTCTGGCTCTGGAACAAGTGCTGACGAGGGTACAGCAACACACATAAGCACTTACACCAATGAGATTAATGCGTGCCAATACGAAGTTGGATCTTTCTTTGTGTTCGACTTACCTCCCTGAGATCGTAGATAGATTTAGTTCACCAGTATCTCTACTCCACCCTCTGGCAAATCGTTCATAGCCGCTGCAATCTAGCGTCAAATTCTTCATACGTATTTCGGGAAATCCCGAAAAGTGCACTAGCCCATCTTTCATATAGCTTTTTAAATTTCATTTGCCGGGTCTTATGTATTACCTTTCGGACGCCTTTCCTTTACGCACGATCAGAACGTCGACCCGTCTATTCACAGGAGAGCCATAGAAGCATATATTTGAAAAACAACAACAACCACTGATGCTCAGGCACGCAAGTATATAGTCCATTCCATGCGATTTCATATTTGGAAACAAACCACTGCATGTGCTAAGAGGTTTATTAGCAACGGGCGCGAACGGTGTTGCGTTTCGCCTGCGACACGCGGTTTTGCCGGCGCGACTGCGGCGGGGCGGCAGACATTTTGGCCCGTTCGGCGTCGCCGCAACGCTCCCCGCCAGGCGTTTCCAGGCGTTTCCAGGCATGTTCCGATGCCACGTGTCTTCATGTGCGTGTGTGAGTGTATGTGCCATTGTGCCCGAACCAGGCGATGCGACAGCAGGGGTCACCCTCTCCTTCCAGTCATTGTGCCCGAACCAGGCGATGCGACAGCAGGGGTCACCCTCTCCTCCCAGTCTTTGTGCCCGACCGGCGGCGCTACGACAGTGTGCGTCACCATTAGCCCATTGTACAATCACGTGCTCGTCTATTGAGGGGTTCCTTCTTGCCCTCAACTGCGAGAGTATAAAAACAGCTGCCCCCGGACGCCAAAAGGAGGGCTCCGATTTCTTCTGTTGAGTAAAGTGCTCTCCCGTCTCTCTACTTCGGTCAACCTGACTGCCAACTCTTTGCGATGTTAAAATAAACAAGTTGTTTTGTTGTTACCAGTCGACTCATGCTTTGCCGGGACCTTCGGATGCTTCCAGTTGTACCCCAGGCCGCCAGGCCAACGCTACCCTTGGGGCTTGCGACCCAGGTACAACCACGGGCGTCAGCGCCGAGTTCCCAACAACCGATGCCATCGGTGGGATCCAAACAACGGGTAGCAGTCGCAAGCATTCGGCGAAGGACAGCAACCACGAGCTCATGCCGGTAGCGATGGTGCTGTGGCACAGGCGGGCTACTCTTCTTCGTTACAATCGCCCTCCGCAGAAAAAGGCGCCATCCTGGCGGCTTAAGGCGAAGAGACTACTATTGGGTCGTAGTACGGCTTAATGCGAGAGACGTGGACAAGTTCGCGGCCCCGATGGCGTAGGTCTGTCGATGGCGTGAGGGTTTCTACGATGTAATTGACGGAGGACGTTTGCTCCTAGGTATGCTCCTAGGTATGCTGCTAGGTTTGCTCCTAGGGTCCTAGGTATTTTGCGACAAGCTTTCAGGAGAGGCCGGGTGTAGTAGCGGGTACCCGAAGCCATACGAGAGAGCCAGGCGAAAAAGTTAGGGCCGAACGGTCGGCAGGTTGACGGGATTGCTGCTGCCACTGGTCCTCGGTGGAAAAAGAGCGGGCAAGATGGCGTCATTCCTCGGCATGACGAGCAGCTTCAGATAGCGGAGTACTTTCGGACGCGTCAGGTGTATATGAAAGAATGGTATCGAACGTAGTAGAAGGTTCTAGTCCGTATAGGAGAAAGTAAGGGGAAAACCCAGTGGTTGCTTGGGCCGTAGTGTTGTACGCATACGTCATGAAAGGGAGAACTTGGTCCCAGTTTGAATGATCAGAGGCGACGTACATCAAGAGCATATCGCCAAGAGTACGGTTGAAGCGCTCGGTCATGCCGTTAGTTTGCGGATGGTACGCTGTACTGGTGCGGCGGACGATTCGGCATTCGTTGAGTAGTGCCTTCAAAGCATCGGAAAGAAAGGCGCGGCCTCTATCGCTCAGAAGTTCGCGAGGGGCACCATGGCGAAGAACGAAATGTCGTAACAGAAACGATGCAACGTGGCGGGCGGTGGCAGTCAGCAGAGCAGCTGTTTCAGCATAGCGGGTCAAGTGATCCACTGCAACAATAATCCAGCGGTTGCCTGCTGGAGTGGAGGGTAGCGGTCCGTATATGTCTATACCAACACGATCAAAGGGCCGACTAGGGCAGGGAAGAGGTTGTGACGGGTAGACTTGTCCGGGAGGTAATTTTCGCCATTGGCATTGAGCACAGGAGCGAATGAACTTTCGGACGTAGTTATATATGCCGCGCCAATAAAATTGGATTCGTAGTAGAGCATAAGTCTTGAAGAGGCCGGCATGCGCGCACTGAAGGTCTGCGTGGAAAGCGTCGCAGGTAAGGTCACGGAGATGGCGGGGTATCACGAGAAGCCACTTGCGACCGTCAGAGAGGTAATTACGACGATAAAGAAGGCCGTCGCGAATGCAGAAGTGGGTAGCCTGGCGGCGAAGAGCACGAGATGGTGAAGAGGTGGATGGATCAGAAAGGATGCTGATGAGAGCACTGATCCAGGGATCCTTGCGCTGCTCCGACGGCATGTTGCGCAGTGCATGAGATGTAAGTGCGGGCTCAAGGGCGGATAGGCGAGCGCAGTCAGCGGAGACCGGTGAGCGAGAAAGGGCGTCAGCGCCCGTAGCAGTCACAAGCATTCAGCGAAGGACAGCAACCACGAGCTCATGCCGGTAGCAATGGTGCTGTGGTGCAGGCAGGCTACTCTTCTTCGTTACACATGTTTCTTTCGAGATGCTGAAAGACCACGGTGAAATTCAGACAGCTGCTATGTGTAAGCTCCCGCACATACGTCGTCTACCATCATTGAGACAGCAACGCTCGCGCTGTGTGGCGAGTGTTACCATACTCCGTTTCATATGCATAGCA
Organism: Dermacentor variabilis; assembly: GCF_050947875.1. Taxonomy (NCBI): domain Eukaryota; kingdom Metazoa; phylum Arthropoda; class Arachnida; order Ixodida; family Ixodidae; genus Dermacentor; species Dermacentor variabilis. Next base: position 31,869,807 of record NC_134568.1, read on the forward strand.
GGCAATGATACAAACACTACAGACGCTTAATTCTGTCGCTGTTCACATTCACGACCGAAAAATATTGCGTCTCATAAGAAAGAAAGAGGTCAGAAAGAGGTCAGTCATACGCGTCATGTAATTCTATGTAACAATAAGCCTGCTACTTTTATGTCGCACAATGCGATGTAAATATTTGACGAAAGCCGTCACAGATCTCAACTTATTTATCGCTGAAAGAGGAGAGTGATACGTTTAGGTGATGGTGATGATGATTTACTGGCATTCTATTTGAAACGGGGTGGGGACAAATGGTTGCCTAGCCTGCTTGAATTAGGTATGCTATACGTGCTTTTCATTCTAGCGTTTTCGTATACATCTCCTTAATATTTTTTTTTCTTCCTCAAAGCTTCTAAATCTACCTTGTACCTCTACCTATGCCTGTAACAGATCTTGTAGCATCAATCTCATTATTGGTCACAGACCAGTGGTCACAGTTCAACGACCAGTAGCCGCAGCGCACCACTAGCACTCGTGACCAAATCATAGTACGTCGCACACGGGAAGCACTCCGTACACACCGCCACCCATACCCATCATCGCGTACAGACAGTTAGCGGGATCGACTACATCCCCCGAGAGACAACGTCAGCCTTGTTTGCCTGCACCACCGTCACGGAGGCTGAGGAAGCCACCATCGCCGTAGCCATCGTTTGCCGCCCCAACCACAACTACACCACTATCATCTCAGATGGATTCGCAGGCTGCCTGCCACAACTTCGCCCGAGGCCCCATGAATGCCACTGCCCACTGTATAATCTGCCATGTTTTCTCACTACCCACGGAAATAGACGTATCTGTACTCCTGCTCCCGAGTATATTTCTGGCAGCCAGCGCACTCATGCTGTCACCCGAGCCCATGTGCGTAATGCGGGCGCCCCACCGAGAAAAACACCATGATCCCAAGGAGGAGTCTATACACCCAAGGTACAACACACTCCTTCATCACTATCGTCTTTCCCTTCGGAAATACCGCTCTCCATACAATTATCTCAATAGGGATGATGCCTCGCGGCAGTTTTAGACAAACACATTTCCGCATCTGAGATAGAAAATGGTAAAGGAAAGGCAGGGAGGTTAACCAGGACTGAGCCCGGTTGGCTACCCTGCACTGGGGAAGAGAAAAGGCGAGGGAAAGATTCAGATAAGAAAATAAAATCAACTGTGGATATCGCCGACGTATTAACAGTTCTCTGCTCTATATCACAGAAGGTCACTCAGTCCGGTAGTCTTCTAATAACGCAGCAGCGCTTTTGTGGTCTTTTGTAGCTGCGATATTCAAGGCCGTGGTCCCAAGATTTTGCTCAAGGTGAATTGTTTTCTATGCAACTGACTTAGAGCTGTGCAGAGGTCATGTTTTTCATTTTCGGAGTAGAATGTATGCAAACAGACCATAGTTGCTTGCTTTAAGGCCAAGGTAGTGAGGTCAGTCGTTTTACAACGCAGCTGTAAATGGCTAGCCGATTCGTATGTCCGTCCGTCTGTCGGTCGCCTATACGGCGAAAACTTCTCCAGCGCAGCCCTATGCGCATGCGCGAAAAAAAAAAAAGGAGGGGGGCAGCGCGATTTTCCAACACCACCTGATAGCATAAGGCCTGTTTGCTCCCATCCATGATGTCGTGCTACCTGGCCCAAAATTTCCATTGACAAGGCTGGCGTGACGAAAGCGGCGACGTCAAAATCAATGTTGCCTACTTGGGAGCAGCCCCATTAGATTCTATGGCAGTCGGACCAGGTAACATGATGTCATGGATCACAGTGAAGAGGCCTTGTGCTATTTAGGTGGTATTGGTTTGAGCGGCGCCAGTAGTGACATCGTTTCTCTCCGTCGCAGCCGAGCGCGCGCGCAGCAGTTTCTCTCCGGCTCCGAAATGGGTAGGCCACGCGTCATACGTAATCTCTGGGAGCAGGCAGCTTTCCATCAGCAACGCCGTGAGCAGAAGCGGGAACGAGCTCGTCTAGGCCGTGCCGATGCTGCAGCCTGTGCACAAGAACAGGCTCGTGCAGCCTAGCGCAAGCAGGAACTGCGTACCGAGGATTCGGCAGCCTACCAATCCGTCGTTTAATCAACAGTCGCGATTAACTCAGTGATAAACACAGGGCCGCACGTTTCAGCTTCGCTGGTTAATCAACTGTACGGAGTGCGTGGGCGGTTATCTTTCTTTTTTCTTATATTTCAGGAGGCTGATGGTGAAGGTGCCGAAGGCGTGAAGCCCGACGGTGGGGAGGCACGATGAATGCGGACTACGTTGGATAATGACATCTGTGGCCGTCGTTCTGGCAGGCAAGCAAGATAGCGTAATTGCATGCGTGAAATATGGCGAATGCGCACCTTAAGCGTGTCGGTGGTATTGTAAGCTGTGATCTGGTGGTGTCAAGCCATTACAACTGTTATAACTGTTCCGAATTCACCGTACCCTAAATTGGTACAAATGTCCCCATTGCGATGAGCATGCGGCACCGCACCACTCCACATTGGCATGCCCTATCACAGCCAATATGCCCATAAATCCAACTCCACCCCTGAATGGTTGTAAGTCATTCTGTCCCGTTCGGACCCGCGTGACTATAACTAACTGGTATGGTAGGCCAGACAGGCAGCTAAGTCCCTATGGGTCCTTGATTAAGGGAGCCTGCCGCTGGCGCAAGCCGGAAGAGAGGTGAAGATGACTGCGGCTGGCGGTCTCTTCATTTGTTTAATAAAATTCATTCCTCCTCCCTCCTCTCTTTATCGGCTGGTTCCTGCCAACGTGTAGTAGGGTCGAGTCGGCGTTTTGCCGACTCCACTTCCGTCGCCATAGAAATGAAAGCGGCCTTTCCTAGTAATATGCACACAAAACACCTTTTTGCTTGGGGCGAACAATGGTTTGCACCAACACTTTCGCACCAAACAATTCGCACCAAACATTGCTTGGTGCGAACAATGGCAAATGTCTATTCATTTTGAAAAAACTATTTTTATGAGAATCACACATAAGAAAAAACCTCTTCAGTTTGAATATAATGTTGACAACGTATCTCTATCAGAGGTAAGAGAGTAAAAATATTTGGACCTATATATGGATAACCAATGAGCTTTCCTGGACGAAGCACATAGATACTGTTATTGCAAATTCTTTGCGTAAACTGTTTTTCTTGAGGCGCTCACTGAAATCATCTACGTCTGGTGTTCGTTTACTGGCGTACAATTCCTACATTCGTCCATTGTTGGAATATGCCTTAATTATTTGGGACCCATTCACTTCAACCAATATTAAAAAACTGGAACGTATACAGCATAAAGTAGTTAGGTTTGTTTTCAATTCATACGGCCGCGTCTCTGTTGGTGAGCTCGTAAGACGCAGTGGATTACCCTCGGTGACTGTGCGCAACCATATCTGTCGATTAAAGTTCCTCTTTCAACTTGTAAACGGCCATTATAAGGTTAACACTTCCACGTTCTTTACTTACTCATCAGGTTACAACACGAGACGAAGGCATGCTTTATCGATAACCCCCGTGAACGCACAGAATAACTGTTTCAAATATTCTTTTTTTCCTAGGACAATAACAGATTGGAATAATCTTATTTCTGATATTGTTAACCAAAATTCCTTATCAATGTATGAAAACTGCTTGCAAATGTTATGAATTTGTGTGCGTTATTTGCTTGTGTGTTATGTGTTCTTCCAATCTTCACCAATATTATTCACCAATGTTTGAAAAGTGGCTGTATATCTGATGAATTTTGTATGTGTTTACATGCTTGTATATTTCTATGTATACCCACCCTGATATGATCTGATTTCAGATCGCAGTATCTATAAATAAATAAATTATAAATTATAAATAAAAAGAAGGATGGACAGCACTGTAAGAGAACAAAAGAGTGATCCTTACAAGAATCTCTTCGTCACTGTGTCCTAACTACTTCATATAGTTTACCACTGCTGCGATACGGAACGCTAAAGCCCTTGGTATGTTGCAGGACGGACTCCGCTGGGAAGTATACTGGACAGACATGATGAATTGCCTATGTACACTTGGTAAGCTTAAGTCTACGATAAGGAATATATAAGTAAAAACTAAAGTTGAAAAAAAAAACACGCCATTGGGGAGTCTTCAGAAAATTCTGTTTCGTGTAACCTAATTTGCGCGGCGCCATCATGTATATGTTTTCATTTCTTTTTTTCGTGACGTCTTTTCTCTACTTCCACATATTAGGCCAAAGAGCCCTCCGTTGCCAAATAAAACGTTTAGACAATCGATCAATCTTGTTCCTAAGATAATGAAGCAATAAAGGTTAAAATAATTTACTTTGAAATTCTCGTGAGATATAACGACGTGTCAGTGGTTGATCTGCTACTCAAACGAGCACGTAGGCGTGTAGAATAATGGTAACGGCAGTCGACTGCAGCAACATGCCAGTAGGTAAATATTTCCGCGCGAAGTTAGAACGGGGGCCAGCGTGAGGTGGGGGCCTAAAACTGGGGATAACTTTCGTGCTAATATTTATGAAGTCACGGTTGCAGAATAGAGGCACGAAGTTGCGATAAATCATCCGCAAGTTCATTAATACTTGTTTGTGAGCTAGTCGGTTCATTTCAGCGATAATACAATGTATAGCCTTTGCTGGACACGCGCAACTCCACAAACACAATGAAGCTTTGTCCTGCCCATATTCCTTGAGAGTGTCTATATAAGAGGGAACCCCCGCCCCGCCCTCCCCCACGAAGAAAAAAAAAGAAAACTCGAACTGGTATCACAAAAATAGAAAGAAAAACTTTCATGTAGGGCAACAAGCACTTAGCTCGCTTCTACATAGTCTCTATAAGGTTCAATGCCCTTGTCCAACTTTTTTTTCCCACTGTTCGAAGCAACTCAGGAGCTCCCCAAGCTTAATGCTATTGTGTGCCCTTGCGAAGTTGTTTTCACCTCATATTCATTGAGGTGAAGACAACTTTCCTTCTTTTATTGAACCTTCTTTGAAAGAACAAAAGAAAAAAGAAAAAGAAATCACAGGGAGCTCGGTCCGATTAATGGGTTCGTGGGGAACGCCGGCCCATCTCTAAAAGGCTAATTACCAAGTCATAACGAAAGCAGTTGGGGCTGCAGCGCTGTCGTCATGAAGAAACCAGTCACAAGTGTTGCCCAATTTTGCGTGTTTCCTTCTCACATCCATTCTTAATCGCCTTAATAATTCCAAGTGAAATTGGTGATTGGCAGTCTGTATAGGAGGGGCAAATTCCGCTGTACAATTATACAAACACCGAAGACGAAAAAAAAAAAATGAAACGAAAATCATCGCCCTCCCTCTAGCGCACTTGTCTCATTTTTTGGCCTTGATGAAGAATACACCTTCAACTGGCCCAAAACTTGCTTGGATTCAGAATAATACCAATAGTACCAGCTTACGTCCACCGTGACGGTCTTCGAAAGAAGGTCTGGGATTTTCCAATCCTAGCACAAAACCAAACAAGTGTTGTTGGTCTTGTTCGCTGTCTTCTGTAACCAGGTGAGCAACAAACATTGTGGCAACGCGTCCCATGCCTAACTCCACTCTCAAAATCCAGTCACAAGAACACAAACTTATGCCAGCAGGTTTTGAAATCGTGTCAATTGTCTGGCGGCCACTTTCATTGACTTTTTGTCGAACCTTTTCGACAATCTTGCAGTTACGACTGGTTGAAGATCGGTTATAACGAGGATGGGGATTAAAGTTAATTTCTCCTCTTGAAACAGCCAGAACCACTCAAAAACTCGTGTACGGCTCGGTGCAGCCTCCATGAACGTCTTTCGAAGCATTTCAAATGTTTCGGAATCAAAATCTCAAGAATATTCGCTGTTCGATGCGAATAGACGTCACGATTAGTCGCGGCGTCACGCCACGACAGTTGGGACAACTCTCACCACAAACCCGTACCCGATTTTACGGTGACGTCGTCTTGGCTGCTGATTTGTGAAGTGCCCACGCACCCCTACTTAACAATAGAAAACAGCAATACCATTACGAAGAGTCCTATGCAGTCAGTACGACTTTTTTTTGTGCCCCTCGTGCTTCGCAGCCAACTTATTCCCTATGTTTGCAAAGGCCGCTTACTTCAGTATCTTGAAAAATATCTACAGAGATTCCGCAGCTCCCTTAATTCTACACAAGTAGGAAGACACCTATAAAGAAAGGGGTCAGACAAGGACACGCAATCTCTCCAATGTTATTCACTGCGCGCTTGGAAGAAGTATTCAAGCTATTAAACTGGGAAGGCTTAGGAGTAAGGATCGACGGCGAATATCACAGCATCCTTCGGTTTGCAGATGACATTGTTCTATTGAACAACAATGCAGGCGAGTTACAACAAATGATTGAGGACCTTAACAGAGAGAGTGCAAGAGTGGGATTGAAGATTAATATGCAGAAGACAAAGATAATTGTCAATAGCCGGGCAAGGGAACAAGAGTTCAGGATCGCCAGTCAGCCTCTAGAGTCTGTGAAGGAGTACGTTTACCAAGACCAATTAATCACAGGGAACAGAGGAAATTCACAGAATAATAAAAATGGGTTGGAGCGCATACGGGAGACATTGTCAGCTCTCGACTGGAAGCTTACCATTATCATTGTAAAGTAAGGTGTACAATCAGTGCATTTTACCGGTTCTGACATGTGAGGCAGAAACTTGGAGACTGACAAAGAAGCTTGAGAACAAGTTAAGGACCGCGCAAAGAGCGATGGAACGAAGAATGCCAGGCATTAACCTTAAGAGACAGAAAGAGAGCGGTTTGGATCAGAGAGCAAACGCGTATAGCCGATATTCTAATTGACATAAAGAGAAAAAGTAGAGCTGGGCAGGTCATGTAATGCGCAGGTTAGATAACCGTCGGACCGTTAGAGTTACAGAATGTGTACCAAGAGAAGGGCAGAGCAGTCGAGGACGGCAGAAGACTATAGTCGGGTACTATAGAAAAACGTGAGGCCCCGCCCAGTTGACTGAAGCGTGACAGCCGATTGCCTCCGCGATATGAATAGTCCCACTCAAAAACCGTGCTTCGAAAAGGCGTAATTCTCGGCACAAATAAAGACTTGTGTATTTTGATGACTGGTTTGGGAGACCGCTCGTGATTGGATTGTTACAGCACATGCCGGATCGCGCGAGAAAAAGAACCCCGTGCTTTCTACAATGCTGCCCGTCGTCTGCTGTTTAGCTTCATTGCAAAGGACAAAAGAAAAGAGAGGAGCTCTGCATGGCTTTCGCGCTGGTTTACATGTACTCGGCACATTTACTACTGGTTTTCCGGGCTTAAAATTAATGCATTGCTATTTAACTAGTACTTTAAAAGAACAGTGCATTTATTAAAACCATTACAAACCTGGTGCGAGAAGACGATGGAGGCAGGAAAGGCACAAAAATGCTTTATTCATCGTTTTAAATCGATACTCATGGTTTTAAATAGCATAAGCTTTATATTTTTTTGTTTTTTGACAAACTTATTTTCCAGAATGTGGTAGGTTTTCTTTTTCGTTCCTTTTCACCTTTCTGTTTTTTTTTTCTTGCAAGCCTGCAGTTTCGTCAGTTCGCGTAGCGCAGCGTCAGCGATGCTCGCTGCAATCTTTCGTCGTCGGATCATGGCTCATAATAAACGCACAAACTGTGCATCGTAAGCTCGCAATAATATTTCCGGCATGATAGACCACCACAAGCAGTTTGGGAATTCACTCTGACGAGGGGCAGACACACACGACTGACTCACTCGGCTCGGTTCGAAGCGCGGGCGGCCATCTTTTCCATCGGCGGGGTCACCGGCCGTCCGGCTCGTGACGTCAGTCTAGAGAGCGCGCCCATTGGTGGAGGCTCGTGTGCATCCGCCTTGGAGGAGTAAACGCCCCTTTTGTCTAAAGTTGTACCCGACTATAGACCAGAACACGATAGCCTCGCACCCAGGCTAACCGAACGCATACTCTCGCACCCGGGTTGCCCGGTCGACCGGCGCCATTTTGTACTGGGCTGCCAAAGTGTGTTCGCCGGCGACCGGCACACATGGCAAGCGTCAGCTCTAGGACTCCAAAGTGCGGAAATGTGCCCGTTCACGCGGATCCAAAGTACAAGAAGTCATCTGGGCATCATTGCGTCGTGTTTGGATGCCAAATCAACCATCGCAAAAGGAGCAGGTTGCTTAGCGCTGTTTGCGAAGAGCACAACACACGTAGGGAATCGTTCCGGTGCGGTGTTTTCAGCCTGCAACGATTTCCATCCGCAACGAAGAATGCCAAGCTGCGCCACCGGTGGATAGCTGCAGTGAATAGGAAGAACTACCAACCCAGTGAAAATGCACGAGTGAGTATTCGATCTCTGTATATTTTGGTGCCACGTTCAACTTTGCGCCCTACGAACGTAATATGTGTAACACGCAGGTTTGCTCCGAGCACTTTCTGGACAACAAGCATACAGAGCAGAATTCCGTGCCGGTGCTTCGCCTTGGCTATAACAAAAAGACAATCCTTTTCGTGTTTTCAGTCATGCAGAGCTCCCGACGGTTAAGCGGAACAGTTGAGTTTGCGGTTAGCGATACTTGCAGCTGGTGAACGGCATGACCATTAAGCGTGAACGACAAGTTGTAGGCAATAGAATGTTGCCCTGCTGGTGAGCGTTATTGCTATGAAAGTAAACCGAAGTCTGCTCGTCACGTAGCATGCGTCCACAAAAACGTAAACGACGACTGCTCGTCGCCGAAGGTGTTCGTGCAGCGCGCCTGTCTTTGCGAGCCGGTGTTGCAGGTGTCATTCGTAACGAATTCATTTGAGCTTCCTGAGCTCTAAACTGCGTGCGGGCTGTTATGCGGGGTAAAGCGCAAGATTTTTCCGTTCATATAGCGAGGAAAATAAGGTGGTTAGTTATTGTTGTATATTGTAACAAAATTTTGCTCGTTCTCGCCAGTTTTTTTTTTTTACTGTTTTCTTTTCTAAGGGAGCGCCAACAATCCGATATGGCCTGGCACAGGCGAAACAGGTCTGGTACCAGGTAGCTGCAGTTGGTGGGGCTAATTTAATGCAGATGTGGTTGTTGTATTGTACAAAGGGGTCCCTAATGCTGCAGCTTTAAGTAGGGATGGTAATTTTATGTGCCCTGTCATGGTTATTGCAGCAGCTGTACAACACCTGCATCTGTCATGCTCACCCTGTTATACGGGCTTTGACTGCACATGTAGTTGAGCATTATAACTACGGTAGTTCCTCATTTTCCATTGAGTGCAGGTTTAGCTTCATATACTGCTTGTTCGAGTGCTGTAGGCTTGTGTTCTGAATGTTGTACTCTTATGTGGTTGCATGATACAATTGGCCTGGTGTATTTTTCATTTTAAGAGGACTTTATATCTTCGCAACAGTGATGGCATGGGAAAGAACTACAGCCGTTCTTACTATAACGTATATTTTGTTTTCAATTTGCAGGTGGTGAAGGGCAGGCGTCTGCTAATCAGGCAGTCTATAAGCCCTGTCATACGACCTCGCCAGTTGGTTGCCAAACGCGGCCAACCCAGTAGTGACCATGACAAACAAGACCAAACTGAAAGTGCAGAGGACAATGTTCTGCGTGCTTTATTAATATATGGCACCAACACAGTGCTGTATATTTCTTCACAGGTTACGTGCCAAAAATGCGGAGATATTACAGCTCACACGTGTTCTAGCATATAGCGCGCGGTTTGTACAAACGTAATAGCGTACTTGCCCGATGTTTTCCCTTCTGCAGCCTGCACAGCACTCAGTGTGGCCATTGCGGACTTGCATGAGGCCTTGAAGTTTGATTTTATCGAGACAGCGAAAATGACAGGTTAGAAAAAACGCGACACACGCCTTCCGCCCAGCTGAAAAGCCCAAGTTTCGCTTTTGCGCCGAGTCGCATCTCCCGGCGTGGCAGCCCAGACCTGCTACTTCGCGGCGCTTGGGATAGATGGCGCGACCAGCGCTCATCAATATGGCGGCGCGCTTTGAATTCACGGTGTTCTGGTGTAAAGGTGGGGCGATGAAATTGGGAAATTTGCGGGCGCTAGTTGGAATCGTCTGGCACAAAACAGGGATAATTGGAGATCGCAGGGAGAGGCCTTCGTCCTGCAGTGCGCATAAAATAGGCTGCTGCTGGTGCTGGTGCTGCTGCTGCTGCTGCTGATGATGATGATGAATTCGAAATCAGTAATTGGACGGCATCTCGCCTGATCGGGAAACAGATTCATATAGGAAACAAAGAAGACAGAACGCCAACCAATGTGGCGTTGTTAAAGTGGTTTACGCTTCTGCTACCACACGGAAGTCCTCTTCTTCCCTTAACAAGGCTTCCGTGTTTGGAACAGGAGCGAAAAACAAAAGTGAACAACGCTTCCCTGTGGAATATGAAAAGTGCACCCAATGGACAGCGCCGCTTTGGTCGGCGTTCTGTCTTTTTCTTGGTTTCTAATATGAAATTCATAACTCATTCCGGCGATAACACGCGTCTGGAGTCGTGCAGTAGCTTCACTACTCGCTCATCCTCCACGTTCGCGTTTAATTGTTGACAATGAGGCAATCTCGTAGTCTCTTTGCATGCACAATCGACGTCAGTGCCATCAAAATGCCTATAAAAAAAACTTGTACCCCATTTTCCTCTCTTCACTCAAGAATAGAATGAATAGACTAGAATAGAATGACAGTGAATGGACGTTGGTCGTTGTCGCTCGGGTGATGACGTTTTATGCGTGAAGACGTGGCTGTCACCAAGGAGCGATTTCTTTTTCATTTATTGGAGGAGGGGGGTGGCGAGTGAGTATAAGGGAGGAGCAAAAGCAACTAGATCCTGCCATTTCACAGTCCAGGTTCGTTATAAAACGAAAGCTTATTCGGCGTTAAAACCAACCCTTTAACAAAGGGAAAGGCACGCCATAAAACAAAGAAAATGACGTCCCCATTTGGCTTTTTCCGGCACGCATAAGCGATTCCTCCTTTGTTATAGGCACTGTGGTTAAAGACAGTTCCCTCTGTCCTCTCCTTGACGACGTGCGGGTAAGCAATGAAATAAGCGCCGCTGCACGGAAATCGCCCTCACATTTTTCGCACCAGAGTAGTTGCCACGGCAACGTTGGTCATAAATAAGAAGAAAAAAAAAGAATTATTTCATATCATAACCTTCGGGCTCTGCATTCCCGGTTTCTATATAGTTTACAGTACGTTTACACGAACACAACAAATCTGGTTGACTGCCCTTTATTTTTCTAATTCATCGCTTTGATTGCTCGCGTTGTAATGTTGAACTGAGCGATAGAAAGCAAGGGCAGCAAAGGCACGAAGGGGAATCAGACAAGCGTTCGATTTGATAAAAAGGATTCTGAAATTTTATAAAAGCGTGGAGGCCCATTTCATACACATACTGCGTAGCGTCTTGTGAAACACATCGTTCATGGATCACCGCTCAGTCATAAGTCTGGTCAGTTCTTAATACTTCTCATTGCATTTTCTCGAACCTTGTTTGTCCCAGGGCATGTCCAAAGAAGACAATGGGCATCTTCTGCAGATGCAGGGGCCAACTATATCTCTTACATAGGACATTGTCTTTTCAGATGGTAGGACGCAGGTCGAAGTGATGGCTGGTATAAGGGCCGCCGAGGCCCTAAGTCTGAGTAGAAACACTTCCACCTTCGGCGAAAGATTCCAGACAAAGGAGAAGATACGCGGCAGGACGAAGGCACGGATGTCCCAATGGAAGATAAATTTTCGGGCTGTAGGAGGGATTACAGGTGGCGCGAAAGAGTGAGCATTGTGGTCGGCAAGGTCATTGTTGTGGTTTTGATCACGAGCCAGCCTGTGCCCAGTAGACCGCGACGTTAACACGTGAAGAGTTGTTCGCATGAACCTGTTGACGAATGCGCAGCGTTATATCTCTTGTGTTTAAGGTGCCTAACTGCACTGCAGCCGTAACAACTTGTTCATCTGCTATAGCTGCGTGGATTCCACCTATACCGAGTGTTACTATTTCCCCGAAGCTTAGCTGCAGCAATTCTACGTGGCTGCACTGCGTGCAGTTCTCCATTTGCAATGAGCAGTCTTAGAGCAACGTGTGAGCTTCTATATCGTCTTTTACAGAGTCACATGCCGCCCTGTTATACAACAATCGTCACTTACCAATGACCAGATCATCAACGGCTTGAACTGATTGCACACCGAAGTCTTTGGTATGCAGCCCAGCGTAGCTCTGCAGTGGCTGCCGTCTCACTGCAGAGCAGCAGGCAAAGAGCATGCAGACTACAAACTACTCTACAACTCTACAAAGCAGCTCCCGATACTTTTCCCTAGGACTGATGGACCAGTTCTTCCGTACTGCTTGGCGTGGCGCGTGCAGCGTGCTGTCTGGACCGACTTGAGAGCAGCAGTACGAACTTATTCGCGCTTACGATCCAATGTGCGAGTTGCGTATGCCATGTTGCCTTATGAGATGCGATAGGGCACGTTCAGACCGCATGCGGCGAAATTGCACAAATACAAAATATTTACCAATCAAAATTAAATGGATGAGATCGCCATTGTGCCCAGTTGCGTGCAACGTACAGGAAGACGTAGCACACTTAATCTACGATTGCGGGTTATTAACATTAAAAAGAACAGCCCTAATGTTCGTCATAAATATTCATCAAAGACTGTCATGCCTTGAGCTACGAAAGTAGTTGGGCCATGCACTCACGCTGCGCCTGTGTCTCGTGCAACGAAGGCACTTTTAACTTTCCTACAGAGACGCTGGTTCAATTAGATACTTTGTATGTTACGTTTCCAACGATACCACACTGCCTTGGCAACCATTTAAAGACGATGTGTAATGTCCTTTCTCAACTACCCGATGGTAAATTTCTCTTGCGCCCGCGTCGAGCTGTTCGTAGAGTCCGCGGTGTAATTCGGAGAGCAAACTCTGGAGCCTTGCCATCGCTAGATAAACCATCTCTGGGGCGTTTCCTGATTCACGAATTGATGTGGAGCAAGCAAATGCAGTCGCTTGATCTGTCCACGACAGTGGCAATTGTGTTGCGATCCCAATATCAAGAACGGATGCAGCGAGAAATTTGGCACACCTCACAAACCAGCACCTTCGTATCCTGGATCCACATCTAAAGATCCGCCTTCCGCATGGCTTGGTGGTAACTCTCATTTAACGTTTATAGCTTGGAGTAAATTTCACGAATGCCCACTCCTACCTCATCGGAATGGCCACAAGACCGGAATGTGGAGTTTGTTGCTGCAAAGAAACGATAGCAGCGCCTTCTGTGTAGTTGTCGCCGTTTCAACGCACAACGAAAAGTCCTCAGCATCATGCTCGACAAGGCTTCTACGTACACGGTAGGTCGACATAGTCCTGCCTGTGTGCAGTACTTGGGTCTGCGTGCACCTAGATCTGTGTCTTCACTGCGTATGTTAACGTGGATGGTTAATATCAGATATTGTTAGCCAGCAACGAAAATCCAGACTCACTGTTCATACGCTATGTTATGTCGCTCCGGCGGAGGCTGCCGCTGCGATATGGAATTGCCAAAAGTGTGTTGATGCAGACGCTATAAAGTCACGCTCTCTATAACCAGCTTCTGACTCGAACGCATGTGAGGTATGAAAATATAATTATCACGTTCCACGTAAACTTCATTTAGGGTGTTTTGATATATACTTCAGCATTCGGCAGAGATAAGGAAAATCGACAGACTAGACATTGTAGAAAGCATGGGGTACGGCATTGCATTTTCATACACCCGACTTTGCTAAAATTTAACGTATTCTGATTTTGTTAGCAAGCTTACTGACATTATGTGTGCCAATTACTTTCGACCACGTTCTTTGGCTACAACATGTTGGCCTGTCGCCACCACGAATGTTAGTGCTGCTGATCGCGCAATAAGTTGCTTCAAGTTTTTGGAAGACAAGTTGGGAGATAGAACAAACGACTGCCTTGATAAAGGCACCCGCTGTGGAGTACGATTAAGGGATGAACAGCGCTGCTGAAGATTTGTGCTTCTTGCCTCATCGTGTTTGCAAGCGTAGCCTCTGACGTCCAATATACTACGCTGTGAAGCTGCTTGTCGTATATATTGTATCGCGAAAAAGACTGCAAGATTTGTACGTTCGCTCTTGATCGTAATATCACGTGACCTTGTATTGTATAAATACGGTGACTCGGATGAAACGACGTGAATAAAGTGCGCGACCAGCGTACACAGTAATAAAACTGACAATTCGTCCGACACCTACCTTTCGATGACACTACTGGATAAGGTGCCGTTTTATATGACTCCACTGGATAAGTTGCCGTCTGTTACGAGTACGAGGTAAATTTAATTGTGGGGTTTTGCGTGCCGAAACAATTTGATTCTGAGGCCCGTCGTAATGGTGGACTTCGGATTAATTTTGACCACCAGGGTATGTTTAACGTGCCCCAATGCATGGGCCGGGCCTTTTTTTGCATTTCGCCCCCATCTCAGTGCGACCTCCGCCACCAGGATTCGATCCCGCGACCTCGGGCTCAGCAGCGCAACACCATAGCCTCTGTGCCACCGCGGCGGGTGAGTGTGAGGAGTAAGGGGGCGTTGTAACATCAAACCTTTCACCTGATGTTGCCCAAATTAGTCTACATCACTCGCGCTTGTGTTTGCAGCGCTTTCTTCTTATTATTATTTTTCAAAATAAGGACACGGATTGTGCTGTTCTTCGTCATTGATAGCTTCCTGATAGCTTCCTGAGAGAGAGAGAGAGAGAGAGAGAGAGTCATTGATAGCTTTCTGAGAGCGAAAAAGAAATTCGGCAGAACCCATCCCACGATGAGTGTCGATGGTGTTTAGCATTGGATGAATATGGCAACACAACGTCTAGTCACCGTCGAAACAATTTATGTATGATGAGTGTACTGCAGCGGGCCATTCTTCTTACGCGCTTCCCTAAGAACACTCGGCGCCACCTAGCACCGCCGCAGCGAAGCCTGTGAGTGGCCTCCGAAATGCATGGCGCGCCGGTGCGCGCGAATGCCGAGAAACTCGTCATGTCCGACAACCGGCCTCCTCTCTCGCACTTCTTTCTGGGCACGCTGCGCCATCTATGGCGCTGCCGAGAAGACCGCGCGTGGCCTCCGAGACTAGAAGTGTGACGCACCGGTGGCTGCTAACGCTAAGAATAGTTCCTGCACTTGCCGCACACCCAGTGGCACACACTTAATGACCCAAGTTGGCGAGAGGTTCGTTGAAAAAGCGGCACATACGTAGTGCATTTGAGGCGCAGCCTTCTAATGCGTCGGGTTGCTGTGCTTGAGTAACATTTTGTGACGGGCATTCGATTCGGCCCAGCATCGGATGAATTGAAGGGATCTTTTTTTTTGTCATTTGTAGAGTGGCACGCGGCCAGTGGCACACACCTAGTTACCCAAGTTGGCGTCGCGGATGTTCATTGAAGAGCCGCACACACCTACCGGCACATAACCATTGCTCCAAGTCGGCGCCGAAGAGTATCACTAAACAGCGGTACCTACCGCGTGCCACATTTACAGGGGCACATGCCGTCATAAAAGAGGTTCGTTGAAGAGCCGCGCATATCTCGACTATATTGAGCTTTTCGAGAAAAAGATTTTTTCGAGCCGAGAAACAAAGTATTAGCCACTGGAAAAGGTATGTCAGGGTGCATAAAGAAGAGCCACGGGGGAACGTCAATTTGTGGCACCGCTGCAGGCTAGCGATGAACATGTGTTTGCGAAGAGTTGGGAAGTCCGAGAGCACACAAAAACTTCGTGCCTTCTTTCTACAATTTACTCCCGCGTAGAACCGTAGAAATGGTTCCGACCGAAGAATGTTGCACCAAGTATCCCGATGCAAGCAGTGGTTAATCCCAGCCAACAGCTATAATTACGCTTGAACTATTTAGCCAGGCATGAAATAAATGAAAAAACAATATAGTTTGTATATAGCTTCCTTCGGGCACCCCGTTTCTCTCTCGCTTGATAGAATTATAGTATGGATAAATTCTCGGGCAGAAATGACAGCGAAATACTACTCTATGGTATTTAGCCCTAACCACCATGTTGAGGTTGAGGAACAACCATAGACACACAGACACACACCATGCATGTGTGTGTTAGCTCAGCGCACGATATATAGCTGGGATACCCTGTATAACCACATCCTTCACATCTGTGTACAAAGTATTTTCTAGACGCTGAGAGCACAAAAGGGAATGTTTGGAGTGTGCAGTCAACTAATTAAGCCAAAGCAAGCGACGTACAGAAACCGGGCACGGCAGCATTCCGCCCACACCGATACGACTCGCGAGCTACCCATCGAAGCGACGGCTACCACGGAGGCTGACGGTGTTCGGTGCCGGGACGCGATGCCGGCGGCGTAGTTTGCCCGTTGTAGCTGCTCTGCAATCGGGTGGCACCTCCGAATCCGACTGGCTGAAATGTCAGCTCAGCCAGCTGTTATAACCTTTTCGAGGCGCCAGCGTTCACCCCTAGTCGTCCCGACACCGTAACACAGGAAGCGTACGCGCGCGCACGGCTTGAAACCGCTGCTCGGGCTATTCTGGCGGTCACTTTCAAATCACGCTAGTGACGTGCGTGCACAAGCTCCGTGTGGTTCGGGCATACGATGGATCACCATCACTGTGCACTGTGCGAGAGCAACGAAAAAGGCGGCGCACGTCAGCTTGGCCATCCGCCCTTAGAGACGGGAGGCATACGAGGCGTGTACGCACATGTTGATCGAAAATATTGGCTTTTGTCAAACTTTATTCAACTTTATGAAACGTTGGTTACAAAGTTTCTCTTTTCCCCCGTAAATAATCACTGCATTGTGCCAAAATATTTCACCTTACTTTCATTTTTTTCTAGAGGTCGAGAAACAAAGGTCGGTTCCTAGCCATATATAGGCTGGCATTTGCAGGGCTCGCCACAGATGCCTCTATGCCCCTACGCGCCTAATCCGATATTGGACAGTTTTAGAGGAGCGTTTGTCGCCTATGTACGTTAAACGTAAGCACCTCTGTGGGACGTTACGGTGCGTGTCCTTTCAAGTCGTTTAGTTTAGCTTACGGAAACACAAGCGTAAAGAAAACAGTATAAAATAAGGCGCCGTCTGGTGCCTCGTGCCAAACGTATCCAAGCCAAGACGGTCCATTAGCAACCATCCTGTTGTTGCTATGTGGGCGCGTCTCGTCATGCGTACGGGCGCCAGAATCGCCAACAATCTCAGAAAATGGACGTGCTAGGCGCTCATAACTAAGATTTCAGGTAAGTTTAGAGAAAGCGAGAGCTCATTACAATACTTACTGGCAATCAACGCGAGTGAGAGCGTAGCCATCACGAGAATTCACGCTGAAGCGGGAGCCATGGGTGCCGCCCCATGTTCGACAACGCTATTTCTTAGCGTCCGTAAACATTACGGACATTAAACTCGCCAAATAACGTACGTTATCACAGCGCGCGTAAGCAGCAGAAACCCAATAACGTTCCGAGCATGCGCAGTGAGGACGATGCTATTTCTTTACGTACGTAATGCTTTTACGTTCGGTTGCAAACGCTGAACTAAATCTGTCTATTGCGTCATCCGACAACGCAGCGTATAGCGTAAATGTCAGAAAAAGAAGGACGCCTAGCCCAACCCACGAAAGAGCTCCGTTCCTGTCCGTGGTGACATGACAAAAAATGCCCGTAAAAAGTGCGTCATTGCTGACACCTCGTGCGACGAAGCACGCAAGCCGATTGACGTCCTCAGCTGAACCACCAGCGAGCGTCATTAGACGCTCGCCGGAATATCCTTACATTTCGTTATCTTTTTTCTTCTTTATTTTATATCCTTACACGACGCCCTTTTGCTCGAACGAAGCGAAGCCCACCTATGCAAAACTCCTGTACCTCTGGTGTCATTATGAGTGATGCATTCGCTCATCCCATTCTCTGAGCGGTTCACCACAACGAGCGAAGAGTTAGAACTGCCTTCTTGTTTTGCGTGGGCTATTGATAGCGACGACTGTTTGGAGGGCAGTCATCTTTGAGAAGACTCTGGGTCGTCTGAGCATCGTGCTTGAAAAAAAAAAAGCGGGCACTCTTTTATTGCGCAACAAAGGTAACCAATTTTTGGCGCTGTCAACGAGGCTAGCATCCATGAGCGATGCTGCGAGAACTCCACGTAATAAGATGGACGAACGAACGATGGCGTTCCCGCGCGCGCTCTCTCGCGGGCGTTAGCGGTGAATTGGCTCGAGACAGAAGAACGTCTCCGCCTGGCAGAGGTTGAGGAACCATAACTCTTACTGTGTACTGCATTTCCCGTCGTCTGCTCGCCGACAGAGCGTTCGAAAGGGGGTTGCATCGTTGCTTGTTCCAGGGTTGCAATGCGCTCATAATAAATTGCCTTGCTCCTCCGTCGAGGACGAAGAGAACAGTGCCCGAAGCTGTCGTCTCTTTTGTGCAATATATGCGATCAGTGCGTGACCATGTCCTGTGCGGCGATCTTCGCATGTCGTGTTTGGCTCAGAAGACCTTTTTGTTCTTTTCTTTTTCTCGCCGCAGGGCATTTCAGGCATATTACAGAAGACTCTAGACTTCTTGCTCAAATAGGTGAAGTGGCCACTGAGGGTAGACGCCGAGGAATGCAGCGCTCTCGCGACCGCTTATTTAGATCAGTTGGTTATTCCGTTTTGATGATTTTCACATACCCAAAGTTTTCGATATTTTCACCATATACCAGAGATCTGAAAAGGCGGCTTTAAGGTAGCTCGAAATCAGAACAAACATAATAGAAATTAGTCACTCATATCTACTGGCGACGTGCTCTGTTCAATAATGATTCTCACAAAAAGCCTCCCGGTCCCGGTCCTTGGATAATAACAGGGGACTTCAACGCTCACCACCATATATGGGAAAGCTCCAGGATAAATTCGAGGGGCAGGTCACTAATATCCTTTGCATCAGGCCACAACCTGTGTCTTCTAAATGACGGAACCCCGATATTTCTGCGAGGAACTACGTACAGCAGCTGCCTTGACTTGACTTTGGTGTCACGTTGCCTGACTTTGAGCGTGCAGTGGTTTACTGATATCGAAACCCATGGAAGTGATCATATTCCGACCTATGGGAGAATCGACGGGCTAGACGTCGCATTACCGGTTGTCTCTCGCCAAATAGACTGGTCAGTCTTTCAAGGTCGCGTAGAAGACACATGCAAGACACATATTGCACGCAGATTAGAAGACATAATTGCAAACGCTATGCAAGATTGTACACGCTGCTTCACACATCCATCAAAGCGTACAGAGAATGACATTGAATTGGAAAGGCTTCGTGCACTACGTCGTCGAGCTGAAAGGAGGTACAGGCGCACGAAGTTAATTCTTGACCTCAGAGAAGCTCGGCGCATGCAAAAGAAGATCAAACGCGGAATGGGTAAGCTAGCGGATCAAAGATGGAAATGTTTTTGCGACTCACTAGACCCCCGCAAGCCATTGTCCCGTATGTGGCGTACCCTACGGGGTCTTTGCTCAAGTCCCCAGCAACGACACCCATTCAACGCCCTTGCTCGCTATCAAAACCGCCGTGAGATGGACGTCGCAGAGGAAATTTGTGCGAACGTCGCCGGCGGCACAGTTTTAGTCCCTGACATGGCTCTAGGCAACATCCCCGGCCGACGAGATGCAAGTATGGACGCTCCATTCTCTATGGAAGAGTTAGAAGCTGCTATGGCGCTATGCAGGTGTTCGTCTTCACCAGGGCCCGATGGCATAACATATACTGATTTGCGCCACCTAGGCAGAGAAGCACGAAGAGAACTCCTCAGTCTTTTTAATAGTTCATGGCAAGATGGTGTCGTCCCACAGGAATGGAAACACAGCCGCCTGGTGCCGCTTCTGAAAGCAGGAAAGTCACCACTCGAACTGGCATCCTATCGGCCTATAGCTCTTGCCAGCTGCGTCGGGAAGCTCATGGAACTTATGATCCTCATGCGTCTCCAATGGTACCTTGAACACCACAGAATTTACCCTGACTCTATGGCGGGATTTCGACGCGGTCATTCATCGATTGACAGTGTCATCGATCTAGTATCATCTGTGGAACAACAAAAATCTCGGAAGCGATTATCAGTAGCACTCTTTCTTGACGTGAAAGGCGCTTACGACAACGTTTCCCATCAAACCATTCTAGACGCACTTGTGACAATTGAACTAGGAGGGCGAGTATATCGAAGGGTCAGTAACTATTTGACACAAAGGTCCTTGTTCGTACGTACGGAAGATGGTCCGACTACCGACCACTACACATGCCGAGGCGTTCCCCAAGGCGGTGTTCTAAGCCCTATACTTTTCAACCTCGCGCTTCTTGGGCTGGCCAAATCCCTACCGGAAACAGTGAGTGTTTCAATCTACGCCGACGACATCTTCATCTGGACATCAGCGGTCACTCGCCTGCAGGTTCGCGCACGGCTACAGAAAGCAGCAACACAGGCATTCGACTACCTTCACACACAAGGCCTTACCATCTCAAAAGAAAAATGTGCGTTTGTCGCTTTTACGCTTAAAGCGATGACTCCTTATAAAGAAAGCATCGCTGGTCAGCCTATTCTCCTACAAGAGAAATCACCGGTTTTTGGGCGTCATTGTAGACCGGGACCTCACTTGGAGCCCTCATGTTGCCCACTTAAAGAAGAAGCTCACATCTATTGTTGACGTCTTCAAGTTCATCGCCGGCAAAAAATGGGGATCGTCAGTGGGCTCCATGCTACAGTTATATAGAGCACTGTTCATCGGATTCCTACGCTATAGCTCCCCCGTGCTTGCTAAAACATGAAAGTCAAATCTTTGAGAACTTCAGAGCGTGCAGGCGCAGGCACTACGTGTTTGCCTAGGCCTTCCGCGCAGCGCCTCAACAGCTGGAATCATTATAATGGCTCGAGACCATCCGATAACGACTTACATTAGCACGGAAACGCTTAGAGCCCATGTTCGTCATGTTTCACGGATGCAGTCAAGCTCTCTTGCGTGCCTGCCGGAACGACGACCAAAGGCGTCCTTCTCCAACAAGGTCAGCATCCATCATGCCTCCTTACCATCGGGTTTCACACCCTCAGCACGTTCAACCTCAGCTTTGTGGTGTTTAAAACAACCTCAAGTGCGTCTTACGGTTCCAGGGATAAGAAAGAAGACCGACCTGCCTACCTTGGCCTTGAAGCAAGCAGCTATGGATTGTTTGCACATTTTCTACTTTGATCGAGTCCACATATATACGGATGGCTCTTCCACTCAGACCAGCTCCACCAGCGCAGTGGTTTACCATCACGATCACTAAGCATCCAATACAAGATTTCTCACTTGACAACATCGACCGGTTCGGAGCTTGTTGCCCTCCGAGGTGCCGTTGATTATATTAATACCCAACCGGCTAATCAGTGGGCTATATTCTGCGATATATGTCTTCTGGCATCTCTTCATCGCGGGTCATGTGAACAACTCGTGTCGGAGATACGAGAAATGCACCATCACATGATCGCGAAAGGACACGACGTCGTGTTTCAGTGGCTGCCTGGCCATTGCGGTATCTCCGTCAACGACGTCGCTGACGAAGCTGCTATAAAAGCACACGAAGGAGCAACCCTTGTTTCAATACCTTTATCGCGGACCGACGCAGCCCAACACTTAGGCAAGCTAGCGCACTCTTTGACATTAGAGAAGTGGCACACACCTGAATTCACTCAACATCGCTTGCATTCCCTCGATCCCTCTATGCAACTGCGGCTGTTACCAGGTCTTCCGCGAAATGAGGAAACAGTGCTGTGCCGCTTACGTTTGGGCGTCGCATTCACCAATGCTTATGCATTTCTGATTGGAATGGCTGATAGCGCCGAGTGCAATGCCTGCGGTGTCGAGGAAACCACAGAACACCTACTGTGCTACTGCCCATCTTTTGAAAATGAAAGGCAAGACCTCTGCACAGCTCTCAATCAGCTAGATGGAAAGCAGTTCACCTTGAACAAGATCTTGGGACCATGGCCTCGCATATCGCAGCTACAAAAGGCCACAAAAGCGCTGCTGCGATATTTGAAAGCGACCGGATTGAGTCAGCGTCTGTGATCCGGACTGAGTGACCGACTGATATCTCCAGTGGACCTTCTCTTCTTCTAATCTTTCCGTCCCCCTTTCCCTTTCACCAGTGTAGGGTCGCCAACCGGGCTCAGTCCTGGTTAACCTCTCTACCTTTCATTTATCACTTTCTCTCTCTCTCAGAAAAAGTCCAATGCTTAAGAAGATATATTCTGGAAGCGCATGACTTAATTTTAGTTTCTGCGTTCGAGTACCCTATTTGAGACTGATGCTCCCAGGCGCTCCCCGATCACTCCTCTCCTTTCCTTTTTTCCTCATTTCTTTTTCTTTTTTTTTCTTTCCTAACGCGCACTTGCTTTATTTTTCTGCTATTCTTTCAGTCATTCTTTGCTCCACTAGCCCTTCGCCAGTCATCATCATCATTATCAGCCCGTTTCACGTCCACTGCAGGACGAAGGCCTCTCCCTGCGAACTCCAATTACCCCTGTCCTGCGCCAACCGATTCCAACTAGCGCCCGCGAATTTCCTAATTTCATCGCTCCACCTAGTCTTCTGCCGTCCTCGACCGCGTTTTCCTTCTTTTGGCACCCATTCTGTAACCCCAATGGTTCAACGGTTATCTAACCGGCGCATTACATGAGCTGCCCAGCGCCATTTTTTTCTCGATGTCAATTAGAATATCGTCTATACCAGTTTGATCTCTCATCCAAACCACTTTCTTTCTATCTATTAACGTTATGCCTAGCAAAATTCGTTCCATCGCTTTTTGCGTGGTCCTTAACTTGTTTTCAAGCTTCTTTGCAGTCTCCAAGTCTCTGTCCCATATGTCAGCACTGGTAAAATGCACTGATTGCACACCTTCCATTTCAATGATAATGGTAAGCTTCCAGTCAGGAGCTGAAAATGTCTGCTGTATGCGATCCAACTCATTTTTATTCTTCTATGAATTTCCTTCTCAGCCTTCCCTGTGATTAATTGACCTAGGTAAACGTACTCCTTCACAGACTCTAGAGGCTGACTGGCGATCTTGAACTCTTGTTTCTTTGCCCGGCTATTCATCCTTATCTTTGTCTGCTGCATATTAATCTTCCCCAACCCCACTCTTACACTCTCTCTGTTAAGGTCATCAATCATTTCTTGTAACTCGTCTGCATTGTTGCTGAATAGAACAATGTCATCGGGAAACCGAAGGTTGCTGAGGTATTCACCGTCGATCCTTATTCCTAAGCCTTCCCAGTTTAATAGCTTGAATGCTTTTTGCAAGCACGCAGTGAATAGCATTGGAGAGATTGTGTCTCCCTGTCTGACCCCTTTCTTTATAGGTATCTTCCTGCTTTTCTTGTGTAAAATTAAGGTAGCTGTAGAACCTCCGTAGATATTTTCTAAGGTATTTACGTAAGCGTTCAGTACTCCTTGATTGCGTAATGACTCTAGGACGGCTAGTATCTCTACTGAATCAAATGCCTTTTCATAATCTATGAAAGCCATGTACAGAGGCTTATTGTACTATGCGGATTTCTCGATAACCTGATTAATGACGTGGATGTGATCTATTGTAGAGTATCCCTTGCTGAATCCCGCCTGTTCCCTTGGTTGACTAAAATCCAGTGTTGTCCTTATTGTATTGGAGATTATTTTGGTAAATATTTTATATAATACTGGGAGTAAGCTAATGGGCCTATAATTTTTCAATTCTTTAACATCTCCCTCCTTGTGGATTAGTATAATGTTTGCATTCTTCCAGTTTTCTGGGACCCTTGCAGTCGATAGACACTTCGTATAGAGAGCCGCCAGTTTTCCCAGCATTATGTCTCCTCCATCTTTTATTAAATCGACTGTTATTCCATCTTTTCCTGTCGCTCTTCCTCGTTTCATGTCTTGCAAGGCCCTTCTGACCTCATCGCTAGTTATAGGAGGAGTTTCTGTATCCTGTTCATTATTGTTTCGAATGGAGTACTCCTGATTTCTCTCGGTACTGTACAGGTCAGTATAGAATTCTTCCGCTGCTTTTATTATACCTTCGACATTGGTGATGATATTACCCTGCTTATCTTTCAATGCATACATCTTCGTTTGTCCTATGCCATGTTTCCTTCTCACTGATTTCAGGCTGCGTCCGCTTTTTACGGCTTCTTCAGTCTTTCTCACGTTACAATTTCGAATATCACTTATTTTCGCCTTGTTGATCAGTTTTGACAGTTCCGCGAATTCTATCTTATCTCTTGAGTTGGACACTTTCATTCTTTGTCGTTTTTTATTAGGTACTTTGTTGCTTGGGAGAGCTTGCCTACTGGTTGCCTTGGTGCCTTGCCTACCCCCCCCCCCACTTCAATTGCTGGCTCTAAAGCCAGCCTAGTTATGGTTTCATTCATTAGCTCTATGTCATCATCATCTTTCTGTTCTAAGGCTGCATATTTGTTTGCAAGTACCAGCCTGAATTTGTCTGCTTTTACCCTCACTGCCTCAAGGTTGACCTGTTTCTTCTTGACCAATTTTGTTGTTTCCTAGCCCTCACTAACCTATGATCACTGCACTTTACCCTACCTGACACTTCTACATCCTGCACTGTGCTGGGATCAGCAGAAAGTATGAAGTAAATTTCATTTCTTGTTTCACCATTAGGGCTTTTCCGGGTTCACTTTCTGTTGCTACGCTTCCTGAAAAATGCGTTCATTATTCGAAGCTTATTCCTTTATGCGAATTCTACCACCATATCTCCTCCATCGCTCCTAGAATCGACGCTGTAGTTGCCAATTGCTTGTTCACCAGCCTGATTTTTCCCCACTTTTGCATTGAAGTAGCCCATTACTACAGTATAATGAGTTTGCACTTTTCTCATCGCTAATTCAACATCCTCATAAATGTGATCTACTTCCTCATCATCGTGACTGCATGATGGATCGTAGGCTTGTACTACATTTATTCTACACCTCTTATTAAGTTTGATTACGACTACTGCTACCCTCTCATTAATGCTGTAGAATTCATCTATGTTGCCTGCTATGCCCTTATGGATTAGGAATCCTACCCCGTATAGCTTCTTATCTAGAAGACCTCTATAGCAGAGGACATGTTCGTTATTCAGCAATGTATAAGCGTCACCAGTTCTAATTTCACTAAGGCCGATGATATCGCAAACAATGTCTTATATTTCCTCAAAGAAGCCTGCTAAGCTAGCCTCACTCGAGAGTGTTCGGGTGTTAAACGTTGCAAGGGTCAGTTTCACACTCAATATATGTGTGTGCGTGCGTGCGTGTGTGTGCATGTGTGCATGTGTGCATGTGAGCGTGTGTGTGCGTGTGTGTGTGTGTGCGTGCGTGTGCGTGTGAGCGTGCGTATGTGTGCGTGTGCGTGTGAGCGTGCGTGTGCGTGTGAGCGTGCGTGTGCGTGAGTGCGTGTGTGTGTGCACGTGTGCGTGTGAGGGTGCGTGCGTGTGCGTGCGTGTGTATGAGAGTACGTGTGCGCTCTTATGTGTTTACCATTGTATAGATCATAATCGTCCCCGAGAATCTGGAGTAGCATGTCAGGCGAAACGCCAAGCTCACATCTGCAGCATCTCATTGCTTTTCGTTGCTTTCCTTTGAGAGTGGCTCGCCCCCACTATGGGGGATCGGCCATTAATCGGGTAAGAAAAAGATCATCCGAATCTGAAAAGAATGACTATTGAGAAATTTTGAATGGTTAAACGAATAAAGTCAGATAAATTTTAAGAATTTAACAAGGAAATCGTACTGATTCAATGACATACGCCACAACAGCTGCACCAACATTCCTATGTCCCAGAGAAGAGGCTCCCAAAGGTGGAATAACGGGAATCGTCGTATTCATTCCAGCACTAGGAAATTTTCCCTCTAAAGTTTGTTTTCTTAATGCGGGGAAACGGCGGCATGAGAGAAAGATGTGCTCTATTATTTCATCTTCACCACAGTATGAGCGAAGGACGGCGCCAGACCAGATTGATGCGGATAATAGTTTAACATAGGCATTCATCATCGGAATTTCGTCAACGGGACTTCAACTTTTCTATTACGGCAGAAGTCTCTGTTCTAAAAAAAAAGGGAGTGTCGGTAATCACTTAAATTTGTTAATGATAGGTTCTAAGAATCTTGCATGACTGTCCGTCTCATGAACCTAGCAGCAGTTGTGAAAGCAGATACAGGAAGGATTGGGAGAATTGGACCACTAATGGCAGCTCTCGCCAAGCTGTCTGCTCCTTCATTAATAGCTAATTATTTATGACCAAGCACCAATACCAATTTAATTAGTGTCAAGTGAGAAGGTGTTAAACAATGAAATGTACGTGAAATATGTTAGCCACTATTTACAGTGTGAGCTCAACATAAAGATAAAGAACCCGTTATTATATAAAACTTCTCAGATTGGTGAGTTCGCTCTTCGTACAGCCAATGTAACCGCCAGAAACTCAGCTATAAATACTGGTACTTAGTCAGAAAGTCTTAAATATAAGGGCCACTCAAAATCGGGAGAGAAAATTCAGATTGCAGATTTTTCTTCTTTTTGCGATGCATCTGTCGCTACGACAGCGTTTATGTTTAGGTCCAAAAATTGATTTTCTAATAGCCCAATTAATATATTCTAAAAGAGGTGTTTTGCGTTGTTTGGGTATATATTGTCAAAAATAATCTGGAGATTCTGTCTCTCACTGCCAGTAGGAGGGATCTCACATAACCACACATCTGAGAGACCAACAAGCGCCTGAAGCAAGACAGCCTGAGGAGTGTGGAACCTTCCAAAGGTCCACACTCCGAGGCCAGGAAGGTTGAAAAAATATTGCAGGTTGAGAAATAAAAATAATTTTAATTCGATAGGGAATTCAGAAATCCTTAAGAAAGTTTGGACCGTTATTAACCGAAATCTGCCCAAAAGAGAGGGTAAGTGAGTTTCTAGGTATAATACATTGTTGTCAACGAACTTTGGTAAACCAAGGCACAGGCGTAAAGCTTCCCGTGCCAGAAGAACACGGGGATGCAATTTATGTGCCGGCGCACCTGACTATAAACACATCTATATTCCAAAACTTGGCGTACGTACATTTTATAAATCCTCACAAGAGAGTCTCCGCATCCTCGATCGACTGTTGCAAAGACTTTTTGGCATTCCAACCGCTCGCACTGCTTCTTTATTTATATATTGAACGTGCGTGGCGCCAACTAAGCCGGTTATCATATGTTACGCCCAGGTATCTAACCGAGTCCTCCTGAGGTATATTCTGCAGCCGGCAGGTGAGATTTATATGCCTAAGATCCATTAAAGGAAAAACTATAATTGAGTATTTCCTGGCATTAAGCGAGAGGCGAATATTCTGTAACCAGGTTCCTATGGCGTGCAGGTATGTTTACAATTGACTATATAAAGAGTGGATGTCATTGTCTGATGCAAAAAACGCGATGTCATCTGCATATACATATGTGTAGATGTCATTAGGGCAAGGTATAGAGCTTAGTAATATATAAACAAAGGTGACGTGATAACTCCTTGCGGTACCCCACGCGACTGTCGACGTCTGTTTGACGAACATCCTTTCAGTGAACAATGAAATTCTCGGTCAGTTAGAAACTCATTAAACCGTTTTGTTATATATTTTGAGAAATCAAGGTTTGTTAATTGATTCAATAAAACTTCATGTTCTACACTATTATCAGCTTTATATATATGTAAAGTTACTAGAGTTGCAATTTGTCTTTGGCGTCGTGCTAATTTTATTCGGCTTTCTAGGTCCACATGAGCGTGCTGAATGGACCAGCCAGTTCTAAAGCCAATTTGCAAAGGGCTGAGTGCATCTTTGTCCTCTACTAATTGCACTAATTTCAGCTTTCAGAAGGCGAGCATTTAGAATCCTTTCTATTAATTTATTCAAATTAGAAGCTAGAGCAGGAAGCAGGAATATTCGAGCTTGGTCGAATATTGTCAAGCGTGAATCCGTCACCATTATTTTTAAGGATGAGAATAATTTTAGCAAGTTTCCAAGTGGATGGTATATACGAAAATTGAGTAGATAAGTTTACTGCGTCTAAAGGACAACTAGGGACTGCTTGAATAAAATTTTTGACATTTTTGCGGCTACTCCGTAAGCACCTGGGGCGGAATGTGGCATACTGTCCACTGCCGTAGCCAGCTCCATCATAGTGGTCTCAGTAAAATCATCGGACTGGAGATAACAGGGAGTGAATCGACTTTCTAAACACTTTGCAATTTCTTCCAACGCCTGCGTCATTGCTTCTCTAGTGAAAATAATCGAGTCAATGTTACTCGGACGCGGAAGTACCTTTCTGCTACGAAGAAAATTGATAAGTATACGCTTGTTTTTAGATTTCGACAGATAATCAAAACGTTTGCAATCGTAGTCTTTTTTTGCTTTATAAACTATGTTTAAGTATAGTTCTCTAGAACTTATGTTCACAAAATTTTTTTTGGACACTGCTTATATAGCAACTTATTCCAGGATATTTTCTTTCTTTTATTATCGCGTGAAGAGTCGGTATTCCACCAAGGGCTGTAAGAGTAACCGTTATTAGATCGAACTGCGACATCCGACTAGACTTTTCGAGGGCTGAACAAATTATCTCCGTTTTCTGCTCATTCAAAGCATCAGAAACGGATGTAATCACTGATCGCAAGGACTTCAAGCATCTCATTAAAGCTTGTTTCTCTTTCTCTTTGTCGAGTCCGACCTTCTCCGCTTAATTTGCGTGATCAAACATGTGTGTGCGTCTCGAGGTTTCAAAAACAAGTGCAAACAGTCTTAGATGTTGCGCGTGGTACTTATTTAATGTATACTCACTCAAAGACGTCGAAGCTGTAGAGATGAATGTTATGACACACTGGGGTCATATTCATGAAACTTGTGGTTGATAAGAACTCTTCCGTTTTGGCTGGTCATCACTCCGGCCACCGAATTCGCAAAACACTTCGTACGCAGAAGTGGTTCGTAAAAAAAAAAACTGAGCCAGGCAATCGTGATATCGAGCCTACTTCTGGCGAAGAAAAAGCAGTTCTTATGAACGAACTGCTTTGCGAGCTGACTTTAATTTTTTTCAGCTAGAAATTAAAGCGGCATCTCATATACAGTGCACCTTACACAACCAAACAATGCAACATAATCAAATGAGGAGCAAACGATGATACATTTATATATGCACCATCATTTAGGCATTCGGTTTTGTTTGTGCAAGAGTTAGCTGTTCTTCACTGACTCTCCTGGCGCTCGCGAAATGCTTGGTTTTGACTGTAGCGACATCAGGCAATGAAATTACACTGCAAACTAACCTGCCCCTTCGTCGCGACTCCGTCCACACAATCTGGTTCAGCACTAACAAGAGGTGGGAGTTTATACCCCAGAGCCCTCTGGATACCGCAATAGACTCTGTGCGGAGGACAGTGTGCTGACATTTTGTTTTTGCTATCGGATGCTCATAGATTCTATATCGAACTTGAACATAGGCATACACATCGTATAGATTTACCACATCCGAAACGCCGCAGCTGCGGGTGATTACACATCGTGACTTCGGCGCAGACTATGAGATGTTTTGTAGGTTTGTTGACATGTGGTCAGTTAGGGATGCAATCCCCTGGGGCCCATGTGAGTTCGCCGGTGTGCGTGAGTGAAGCCTCCCGATTTCTCGGAAATTACCATTGTTTGCAATCGGCTTTCTGGCACTGGTTTTTTTCTTTACTGCAGCTCTTGTGCAAAAGCGCGTGGGAATTCTTGCAATCAGACTTTCGAGCTTGCTGATGAGCGGGACACTTGCCTCGTCACAAAGGCGCCAGTGAGGGACACGGACTTAGTCACCGGGGAGGTAAGAGGAGCAAGAGCTACTTGAAGGCCCGTTGTTGTTTGCTCAGAAACGCCTCCATGAGTCGGTGGGTGGTGACATTGACAACTCCGACCGCTCCACGTCAAAATACATTGGAGCATTCCAGCCTGCCAGGGATCGCCGTTCAGTTGGAACACCATAGTGTCACCTGCTCGAAAGTAGTGACCAGGTTGTTTTCCTTCAAGGCAGCCAGGGTCGCTGTGTAACTGACTGGCAGTTCGAGTTCAAACGAGACCACCGTCTTTTTCTTTCCAAACACGTTCTCGTGCCGTACATTTCTGGTGAAAGTATCTGTGATGTGCGTTTCTGGTAGGCACTACCTGTTTCAGAAGTTACCCACGTTCAATGGCGGCCAAGAGCTAACACCGCGTTAAGGAATATGAGTAGCCCCTGTTCCAGAGTAACAAAATGAAGCGTCATATACCATGACAGTCTTGGTACGCTCAAGTCGTAAAGACCAGATTATTCACCTTACTCTTGAAACGCACCTCGACTCGACTGGCTGCGGAGGGCAGTGCGAGCCCTCGGCGGACATAGTGAACCTTTAGTAACGCTTCTGAATAGTTGCTGGCTGAGGAGCTTCTTGAGAAATACTACTGAAATGACTTCGAGTAAGACGCTCGAAATGCCTGATAACGAAGACATAGCTCACAAATCGCCCGAGGAGAGGTGTTAGAGAACAGCATTCAGTTAGTTCGCCGTTCGTTCGAGTGACGGCGTTGCCCTCAAATCCCAGAAGTCGTAATGGTACGTCGAGTGGTGGAACAGCTAACTCTGTGTGTGTCTCATCCCACTGTTTGGTAACGTACACTTGGCGGAACCATCCGAAACTACAATTTCAAGCGCAATCCATTCATGACGCGCCACACAGTATCCTTCTGATAAGACCCCAATCATCCGACGTTCGAAATTTGCTCTTGGAGGATCGGTGAACGATTTCTCTTTGCACACTAACCACGAGCCAAGGAAGTATTCGTCATTGTCGAAGAGGTTCGTCTTTGCTTCCTGTTTATTCCGCTGTGTAGCAAAGAAAATATACACGAGCGTTTGTAAAATCATTAAGAAGCAGTCAAGAATATAACATCTTTTAGATTCTTCCTACAACGCCGATGTGGAACATAACTGGACCATTTCATCACGGGTTAAAACAGCACCTTCAACTTGTTTATTTGTTGAGTGCTTCGATCTCTTATGTATACTCTTGTTGATCTTACAACTATGTCAAGGAGCCCTTTTTTCCCCTTCCCTCTATGCGATTTATTTATTATTTAAGTTGATCTGAAAACAAATCTGAAAATAGATGAATCGGAGAATATAAGAAACATTCCGTAATCCAGAACAGCTTTAAGAATTATTATGTTTGGACAAGTTTGTTTATCGTGAACGTCGAAAGAAGGGGCGGGAGAGGCGGAGGGCAGCGCTGATAAAGGCGAAAAGGACACAAAAGGATACATAAAGGCAGGATGAGCGCTGAACTGCAGCGACATCAGCGTGAGAGCGCAGTTCGTGTTATCAACAAAGTTTTACAAACGGACGAAACAAACAAACAAACGAGCAAAGTGGTCTTTATTCAAAAAAGCCAAAACGTATGCTCATAGGCATCAACACTGATCAGATTCGAATGAGATCAAAAAGTTTCCAAGTTTCAAAACATTTCGATGCGAATTCTTGCTGTGTGCAGTTGGAATAAAAATGAATTTTTCGTTGAAGATGATATAAATGACAGAGAAATTTCCACCAATATTCGCTCCCCCCCACCTCCCACCCTACCTGCGGTAGATGCGCACGTGATGTGACCCGTCGGTAGGTGCCTTAGGAGCCGCGAAAATTTTCCAAAATCACATTTTGCTCTAAGTGTCCATGTTCATTGGCCAAATACAGATCAAGGTAGCAGACCAGGTAAATACTGAAACATTGGTTTCAGTGACAGTCATTGTTTGATTACAGTATTTCAATCTTTCGTTATGTGTAAACTAGAATACTGTGCGGTAGTACTGGCCGTTGTCCTTGTGGATAAAATTGAGGAAGTGCAACGCACATTTGTTAATATACTCTAGGATATAGATACAGAGGTCGTCGTTATTGTTGTAGTTACATAGAGTTCTTAACAGGTACAACGTTGCAAACATGACATGGCGGCTTGTTGGCGACTTGCTTTTTTGGTGCACGAGCGTATTCATGGGTATTTTCAACGTCTGATATTACTTCAATGTATTTCGTTTTTATTTCGGCTGAATCGCATGTTTAAGGTTCAAAAAATTTGTATTCTGAGTCTCATAATAATATTGCAACGTTTATTTAACACCGCGGGGAATAATGACCACGCTAACATTTTTTATACGTGGTACAGTTGTTTTTTAATGTAGTTTAGAATTAATTACTCCTCCGAGTTATGTATATTTATTAGAGGTGTGCGAATATTGAAATTTTTGAATACGAATCGAATGCGAATAAGCAAAAAAACTGTCTTCGAATATCGATTCGAATATCGAATATGTACGTAGTATTAAAATGTTGCAAAATGTAGTAACAATAGCTTTATAACCCTTTTTAAAAATAATATTGCATTTTACAAGGCTGCTGCAGGTTAAAAAGACTCTCATTACAGATAGTCAGATTCGCTTTATTCATGACAAAATGGGGAACACGGTATCAATGACCTTTTCGAACAAAAAGGAACCCCTGAAATTTACCTACAGTAATGATGAGAAGATTTTAACTTCTGTCACCGAGTTCAAATATCTTGGTGTAATTTTTTCTTCCAACTTAAAATGGCACAAACACGTCGACTTCATTTGTTCCAGGGCTCTAAAACGACTTGGATATTTAAAAAGAACACTAAAACCAGAAACCAAGGAATGCAAACTAGCAGCTTACAGATCCCTCGTGAGGCCCACTCTGGAATATGCATCTGTTGTCTGGTCACCCTACTGCGTATCTGATGTATGAAAGCTTGAGGCTGTGCAGAAGAAAGCTATTAGATTTATTTATAATCGATACGATCGCAATTTCTCCCCTTCTCTGCATGCTGGCCTGCTATCGCTTGAGCCGTTGGCATATAGGCGCACATGTGAAAAGATTATAATGTTGCACAAAATTGTACATGCTTCTGTCATTGTCGACGTACCTGTGACATTTGTTGGCTCCTCGGCACGTGTAACGCGAAGAGCCAATCCCTTGAATATTGTTCCCTTTCGAGCTCACTTAGATAGCTTCAAATTTTCTTTCTTGCCATTTACCATTGAATTGTGGAACACGCTACATACTAATCTCACAGAATTGCCACTTGAGCGTTTTGTGGACGAAGTTAGTTTACATGTGACATGTTGATTGTATGTTACCTTGATGTACTTAACCACTCCTGCTATGTCTCAATTTTGAGAAAGCAGTATTTGTAAATAAAATAAAATAATTACAGCATATGTATATACAGAAGGAGGTCCCGTAGTTAGAAACTGAAATGGGACCTCCTCAAGTGCGCTCAAGTAATGACTGGTAATGCTCTGAGTTAAGTAATGCACTTTTTAGTGATTATCATGAAGGAAAATGAACGGCTCAACATATTCAGAAAGTAAACGCTCTGTACGCACTGTGACTGCATTTCAAATGGTAGAAAATACTTTCACATGGAACTGAGGTGGCAGCGATGGCGATGTACTTCTGGGCGAGTGTACTTAAAAGCGGGTATGTGAAGCGGCCAATGGACTGCCACCACTCACAAGGATCCTTACCCCTTTCGAGAAGATGCTTTTCCGTGTAGTCTGTAACTTCCCTCTCAGAGGCAGATACCAAATGTGCGTTCTCCTTGTTCATCACTAGACCGTCAAAAGCTTTCCATACAGTGGACACCACCAGCGGACATGAACTCGACGCTGGCATGGCAGTGTCCTCACTGGTTTCTACGCCAGCTCCGTGGAGCTCCCTTGTTACAATGTCTTTCAGCCAGATCATCTAACCAGAAGCCTGACCAACTGTGTCCTTAAAGCGTGGATCAAGAAACATGGCCAGCTTGGCCACTTCGTCAAGTTCGCACTGAGCAAAAGGAGTCTTGACACGTTTTGCGAGATTGTTAGGAAACGCTTAGTTGCCTTTGCACTCTTAGAGGCAATGCAGCATTCCAAAAATATTTGGAATTTGACAGGACAATCAGGGGTACTTTCCATAATTTAAGATCACAGTTGCGTCAAATAAGCTTTCAATGCCTCCAAAAACTCCACTGCATCTCTTCACTTTGCAGAGTTAAAGGTATCTAAGCTCGTGTCCGAAAGGGTGAGCTCAAGTCTGATGGACTCTTAGAGTTCAATGGGCCTTGAGGGCATGAGGTACTGACTGTTCCATCTAGTGGGAACATCCTCTGCACAACATAGACCACACTTTGTTATGCTACGTCTGCAGATAGTTCAGACTTTTCTGTGCCCTAGGGCTATGCTTGCAGTGCCCTACGATCGGTTTTGTCTTCTTGCAATCTGTTCATTGCCGGAGCACACGACATTTCATTGCTGATCACCAGGTACAGAGTGTGCGCAACGCAGGCTCACTGGAGCCAAGGCAGTCTCCTGGCAACCACTGGGATATTGCAGCCGCTGGGATATTGCAGCCCCTGGGATATTGCGGCCGCTGTTCGTCACGATGTACTTCACGCAGTCGATTGGTATCTCCCAGTCGGTGCATAGCTGCACCAATGAGGCAGCTATGTTCACAGCCGTGAGACTCTCCGGCATATGTCGCGTGTTCAAAGTGAACTTTTTCATGTCGAACTTCACCGCAGTAAAATGACGCGTGAGCCTTACAAAACCCTCGTTGGCACGCGACGTGCAGATATCGCTCGTAATAGCGAGAGTGCTTGTTCCGAGTTCAAGTGCTTTTATTCCGGCTGTCGCTGCGTTGCATACTCATTTTCACCGCGGCTCTCGGATTGACAATCAGCCCTATCCAATGCCTCCCTGGGAATTCACCAGCATCACAACTAATAAGCCAACAAAGTTACGACGCAGCGATACAACAGGTATTATTGACGAACACAATATCGTCGATGCATCATGCGCTAACACATGCAATGTCTATACGGATGCTGCCATTCTCCCAGACGGCAGAAGGACATCATTCCTGAGTACTACGCATAATTTCATCAGCGGCCACCAGCGCTATTTATCTACGGAAGCCTGCGCTCTAGTAATGGAACTTCAAGCCATCCACGACGCTGTGCAAGATGCGACATCTAAGCTGCCTACCATCAAGCAACTAGATATCTTCACTGATTCTTTAGCGGCTATTCAGGAACTCAAGAAGGTTGATAAGGCGATGGAAATCTGGGAGACAATACACACTATAAATAGTAAGACAGCTACTTGCGTCAAGGTACACTGGATTCAAGGCCATTCAGAGAACCCTCACAACATTGCTGCTGACAAGCAGGCACACTGCCCTCCTAATCCTGATCTTCCGCCTATTCTCCTCCCACCTCAACCTCTTAACTCACTCCGAGCCCGTAAAAACTTTCTCCGGCAGGACACACGCGCTCTTATCCCACCGTGTGTCTGCTCCCTCCCCCTTCATCATACTAGGGCGGAGGAAGTTGTGCTTAGGAGGCTTCGGGCCGGGGTGGCCCTTACACCGGCTGTTATCTCAAGGTGGAACTGGTCGCATTTACTACGTGTCCACACTGCTCCGTTCCTGTGATGGAAGCAGATGCATACCACCTAATATGGACATGTACTGGTTTAAAATCCGAACGCTCGCGTCTCCTACTGCAAGCCGGCCTCTGCTACAGTGTGACAACCAGTTATGACCGCTGTATACATGACAACAGATTCCACAAAACACTGCTTCAATTCATACACAACACAGGCCTCACAGCACACATATAATACACATATACGCATAAAGAATTATGCCTTAAGGGCAAGTCTTTATCGCAATAAAAAAAAAGTGCTTTTCGCAGCTCGTGTCGTACCTTTGCTCTTGTGTCGTTGTACATGCGCTGGACGAGCACACGCGACAATTTTGTTCGAGATAGCTGACTGTAGCACGACTGTACAGTTGCTTCGACCAGTGCTTTGAACTGATGTGGAAGTTATGGTGATGAAACGAACGGCTGCCACATTCTGGTGAAGGGCGTTTTCTTTCTTCTGAGACAATGGCTGCTGTCTCAGCTGAAGTATATCATCCAGTGTCGGTTGATTGTTCATCTGACAGTTTGCGGTGGCCTCTTTTTTGTACTCTTCCATCAACAAAGGCTTCTGTTGCGTGTGATTTTGAATGGTAGTGGTTATTCCCGTTCGCATTTTAAGAGCATGTTCGCACGACTTGCACCGAGCTGTCGACGGCGAGAGCTTTGTGTATTGGCGCCAAGGGAGACTTCTTCCGGCTTTCTTTTCTTGCTTGCTCGGCGGCTCGTCATCTGCAGTTGATGTCATTCTTGGGGAACACGCCTGATCGAGGGCTGTATCAGCACTGAGATAGTTGTAAATATCGCGGTGGCGAAGTTAGCGTGTTTTACGTTTGTCTGACGGAGAAGCAGCGCAGCAGATAGCAAAGAGCCGGCGATTACATGAGAAAAGCGGGAACACAAGGCGGGAGTCGTCGATGGCGATGCAACGTTCTCCTCAGACGTATTTTTTTCTTTTTAATTTCCAAACATCTTAAGATTCTCCACGTAACACTTCTTGGATACATAATTTATCGCATATAATTACAGAGCTCTAAAGGACATCATATATGATTATGAAAGAGCATAGAATAAAGTTCCGTAAAAAGACACTGAAACTGATAGTGTCTCACAAGCGCCATGCAGATAGACTGAAATAGAGCATACAAATATTGAGCCGGTCATGCGGAGTTCTCAGTGAATAAACATGTTCTGAGGAGAATGCGGAGCAAGCATATATTTCGTTATTTGTTCAATTATTCCGTCTGTCAGAATATTCGCCGTTGTACCGTTAATCGGCCCTCCTCGAATATTCGGGAATTTCCGATTATGCATTTCTCGAATCGAATACGCTTCGAATAAGGAAAATATTCGATTCGTATTCGAAATTTCGAATATTCGCACACCCCTAATATTTATTCCTTGTTCTTGTTTTGTGTTGTGTCTTCTGTATTTTATCCTAGTGCACCAAATTACAAGGCAAGCACGCTGCTACAGGGCCCCGCAATAAGCAATTCAATTTGCTTCAATTGGGCTTCAGCGGTTTGACAGAAGCTAGAATTTAATGACATTTGTAAGATGATCCCCCTCCCCCCCTCACTCCGGTGGCGGCACCCTGCACGTGTAGCAGAGAGCTAGGGACAGCTTTCTTCTCCGCTACACGTTCATACAACCGGCCTCAAGTGTTAACAGTGCGGCAGGGAGTATTCGAAATAATTAGTCAGTTTATACCCAGCCTGGCCAAGTAAACTGGCATTTACATTTGAAATCTGGAAGAACTCATGCGGTCAAGGCAGGGATGGCCTACTTTACTGGCTGCAGGCAAAAAAACTAGGCAGGAATACAGCTTTCTCGCGCAATTTTTGATGCCGACTGGAAATGGGTTCTTACATTTCCATATACTTTCCTTGTTTGCGTAAAGAACAATAAGAAAGAAAACGTATAGTCGAAATCCCATCGTCTGAGATTCATCTTGCATGTCTTTCTCGTGGTTATTTATACTCACGCATTGAAAATTCACTTTAAAGAAGTAATGCGGTAAGGGGCACGCATTGAAGGTTTGAAAACAAGGTGGCTCGGCACGGTGGTCTTCTATAGGAAGCTTCTTTTTCGCCGATAATCGCTTCCTTTGCCAATCTCTAGAGACACCGCAGCGAAATACATAAAATTACATGCCCTGATGAAAATGAAATCGATTACTATATATATATATATATATATATAGAAGCCACCAAAGACACCAAGTACAGTACTCCTATATATATATATATATATATATATATATATATATATATATATATATATATAGAAGCCACCAAAGACACCAAGTACAGCATAGGGGAAATTACTTGCACTTATTAATTAAGGAAAGGATAAATTAATGGAAATGAAAGTGGATGACAAAACAACCGGTCGCAGGTGGGGTGCGCAGCCACGTCTTCGCATTACA
This sequence comes from Dermacentor variabilis, assembly GCF_050947875.1. Taxonomy (NCBI): domain Eukaryota; kingdom Metazoa; phylum Arthropoda; class Arachnida; order Ixodida; family Ixodidae; genus Dermacentor; species Dermacentor variabilis. The sequence goes on from NC_134568.1 coordinate 31,907,822, forward strand.
CGTGCGGTGCTCTTACCAGTTGAGCTACCGCGGCGCAGGCTTGCCATCCACTTTTCTGGGGTATTTGTGTTTTATCTACTAGAACTAACCATGCGAGCGTTAGCCAGCGCCACCACTCACGAGCATTGGCGGATGATGTGGAACATCTTGCCTGCCGCAGGCGTCACTTCTACGCGAACTTTTAGAGTGAATTCAGCTGGTAAATATATCCACACATGCCATATACCTAAAGGCAACAATGCTGCCGGATTCGGAATCCTCGTTATGTAACGAATGTTTTTCATCCACTTTCGTTTCCATAAGTTCCATGCCATGGAAGAGCGAATGAAAGCTGTCTCTATTTATTTATTTATTTATTTGTACATACTGCAGCGCAATAGGCGCTATAGCAGGAGTGGGTTAACAGAGGGAAATTATACATAGAAAGATACGATACAACGATGATAAAAGAGACCAACCTCTGGCTCTACTATTACTACTGCTACTACTACTACTACTACTATTAGGACGACAATAAATAATAATAATAATAATAATAATAATAATAATAATAATAAGAAGAAGAAGAAGAAGAAGAAGAAGAAGAAGAACAATAGTGTTCTGACGTTGCACGGAAACGCCGCGTGATGTCCTCAGTTGTCTGAAGCTCACAGCTGGTGTCGGCAGTCTCATGCTGTAGATTTCTTTTAAAGAAGCTTTCTTTTCTCGAGTTTCCGGGCGCTGCTGCTGCTGTGGTGGTCTAGCCGCGCGTTGCACTGTGTTTCTTGCAACAGCACCAGATGGCGCTCGCCTCCGCGCATCCCAGTCGGCGCCTCCGTGGCACCGTTTCACAGTTCGTGCGCATGGAACGTGCTGTGTTTGTTTTCCTGTGCCGCAAAAAAAATGTAAGTGCTGAGCTGTGGAGGTGGCGTGCTGGGGTAGCCAGCTGTGATAGTATAAACATTACAATCGTCCATAGACTGAAGAGAGCGCTTGGGGTTGGCGTCTCAACAGCATGCTGGCCACGTATGCAGAAGGAGCACGTAAACACGTGCCAGCAAAACGGCTCCAAAGCGAGCACCCCGGCCCGAAAGAAGCGTCGCGCAGAACAGGAGCGTCTTCGCTGCGGAGCGAAACGTGGTGCATACTGCTGCTGGCACGATGCGACGTGCTATTTGAGGCAATGATAATGCTCTACCCTCTCAGAGATTATGAACAATGACGCACAACAACGCATCGAGCAAACACTTCTCCCTGTGTGTTTTGTGGACTGCACAGACAAACAGCAAGTAGTGCACGCAAGGTGACGTTTAACATCAACTCATAACTCTCGTAACGTACTAAACTACAGAAAGAAATTACACATGCGCCGCCAACATCGCCGCTAAATAAAGTCAATCAAAGCAAGCAGCATACAAAGCTTCGCTTGCCTCGATTCCCACTGTGCGTCGGATTGGCTTTCTTTTTATTTAGTTTCGAAAGCATTCCTTATTAGCCTCAGTCACAGTATGCATCTGCACACAGACACGACTTCACCGTTTTTAATGTGCCACACGAAGGCTTGTGCCACCCGATTGAGCTGCTATACTAAGCAAGTTTATCTTAGTGTATACTCTCAAATGAAATAAACGTCAAGGTTACTTGAAAGTACTCCTCTTTGAGAATGTAACTTAGAATTCGCGGGATTACACTAATTCTGAACTCAGATTAGTCTTACATAAATTTCTTCACCTTTATTTCATCAGCGCGATACTGCTGCGTGCTACTCGAAGAAGATAATACCGACCCTTGGATTTAGTCGGACATACCCATAAGCGGCGACTGCTGATATGATGACGACGACGTGCCTAGCCTGATGCTGGCTGGCTTCCATGTTGGACAGTGCTTACGACCCTTGTATATACACCCTGTAAATAGTTTCCCTACTGTACTTCCACGTAACATTTATTTGGTGGAGGTGCGGAGTACTTCTTCTCACGACGGAGCTTCGCAGCGGACGCCACCTTGAGTCTACCGCCAAGGCGCCAGGTGATGACATGCCGCCGCCAGCTACGTCTGCGACCACCACCCAATTTATCGCCCTTTCACAGCCCCGCGATCTCCGGACCTATTCCAGGATGAACAGCGTTGAATTGAGTGGCTCAGCATGTACGACCGTGTCAGCAAACAGAATGGCTGGGATCCAGGTAAAATGCCGGCAAAGGTCATATTTTACCTTGGCGGAACCCCTTGCGTCTGGATTCGGACCCACGAGAACGATCTCACCACCTGGTACAGATTCAAGCAGCAGCTCCGCGACCTTCTCGGCAACCCGTTTGGTCGACAGCTTGCCGCCATGAAACTACTGGCGGTACGTACCCAGGTGTCAACTGAGCCTTACTAGATGTCTGAGGTTGACAAGATCGCCCACATTTTGAAGGGTATCGCGGACGACGCGTTCAGTCAGCTTGTCTTCACCAACCTGACCACCGTTGACAGTGTAATCAAAGAGTGCCGTCGTCCACAACAAGCTAAATGCCGGCGCACCTCGCCTCAGTTCCACAATCCGCATCAGACGACGTGACGCGCATCGTCCGACGAGAACTTGAGCTCGCATATCCGGCTTCTTATAAACCCATGGTATCCGATACTTCGACAACGGCTGTTCCATTGATGAAGGCGTTTGTTCGCTAGGAATTTGCGAACATTGGCCTCATCTCTACTGTCTGCTCCATGAACACTCCTGACGCTGCCCTAGTCCCAGCGAACAAGTATCGTCGCGGACCGTACATCCCTAATCGTTCCAGAAACCCGTCGCAATGGAGAACAGCCGATGACAAACCTATCTGCTTCCGCTACGCTCAGTGTGTGACTCAATGTGTCCAGCCAAGCTGGACACATTGCTCAGTATTCCCGCGGCCAGTGTCCCTCTCAGTCCCCTAGCCCACGTCCCTCTCACTGGGGTCCTTTCCTCACTGCAAGCCGACCCACCGCGGTGGCTTAGCGGCTATGGAGTTGCCCTGCGAAGCTTGAGGTCACGGGATGAAATCCTGGCCGCAGTGGCTGCATTTTGATGGGTGCGAAATGCAAAAACGCCCGTGTCCCGTGAATTGGGGGCGCGTAAAAATCCCCTGGTGGTCAAAATTAATCCGGAGTCCCCCAATACGGCGTACCTGTTATCGTGGTTTTGGCACGTAAAATCCCAGAATTCAGTTCCTTAGTGCAAGCCGCTATCCGCTCCGCACCGAATACTCTGCACCCTACGCCCTGTCGCCTCCACCGCATCGCCGTCCATCTCGTTTTCCGACTCGCTGTCGCTCTCCTTCGCCGTCCTTTAGCCGTCCCTGTTCTTCAGAAAACTAAACTGAGCAGCTTCTGATGGTGAAGCTGCACCGTCGACCTGGACCCAAAATCCTCTGTTGCCCTTACGTGCCCACCGCAAACTCTTGAAGTCCGCATCAACGGCGTCCCTGTCAGAGCTTTAGTTGACGCCGGGGCGCACGCCTCTGTTATGAGTGCCTGTTTTTGTCGTCGCATGAGAAAGATCCTTACACCTACAAAGGCGCGAGTCGTACGTATCACTGACGGTGCAACGGTCGCTCTTGATGAGGTGTGCACAGCTCGTGTTACCGTTGCTGGTCACCAGGTGGCTGTTATTCTTACGGTCATTGCGCTGCGCCCTCCCGGTCTCATACCTGGACTTGATTCCGCTCCGATCGATTGCTCCGCCGGTGTTCTCGGCCTTGAGCTGCCGCGCCTCTGTGAACCCAGTGATCAACCTCATCCGTCTTGCTTACATCTCAGCGACTTTGTTCACCTACCATAAAAAAATCTTGTCGTATGTTGAATTTTTCATGTTCACCAGCTGTTCTAGATGACGACTACAACGTGAGGCCTCTTACTGACCTCCTGCTCACAGAACTCACCCTACACAGGCAGACCTGAGCATTACCGCTAACAGAACCTCTCTTCCAGTTGTGAATTTCGGCTTCATCAAGCAAGTACTTGCACAGGGGCTCTCCGTGGCCGACCTATGCTCCCTACAAGACTCATCTAGAAGCTCTTTCTCTGGATGCTACATGTCCTCAGATGAATAGCCCAATAAATTCGTAGTGAATCCTCTCTCCAGAAGATCCTGCTGCGATAGTAATTTTGTATAGCACATACCTCCACGTCAGCGCGTTTCAAGGGTTCTGTTTAAGCACTAGTACTTCTTGCAAGCGTTTGCCTCTGACATTTTAGTATATCATCATTCTTTCGCAATGTATCTTTCGTGTCCATAGTACAGCTCATTAGTCATTGCCATTATTTTATTACGTATATGTTTTATGCACTTTACAATGACCGCTTTTTAGGCCCCTTTACAGCCACGTAACATGCACCTATCCTAATTCATCACTCCAATACGAACTCATTAACACTGGCCTGGCGCTCTTTGGCCATACTTGGTTCTTGCGCCACTAAACAATACACATTCATTCATACATGTCCTCCCTCAGAAGGGCACTCCGACGGCGACAACTTGCGATAGCCACAAAGTCCGCAGCATGATCGCCAAGCACGCTCAAGCATTCAGACGTATTCTCGAGTCGTATCGAGACATTTTCGACTTCCGCAGTCAACCTTTGGGATAGATGTCTGTTGTCGCGCATCACATACACATAGCCGATGCCAGCCCTGTTCACCGACGCCCCAATCAAGTGTCTGCATCTGAGCGAAGCGTCATCCAGTAGGGAGTCAACAAGATGTTTCCGAAGAAAATTATCGAGCGATCCTACAGATCCTGGGCGTCCCCTGTTGTTTTAGTTTAAAATCACACAGAAACTCCTCTGGGAGTTGTCTAAGCACGCGTAAGCATCGTGTCACTTGCTCACCTCGACGCATTCCGATGTCTTTATCAAGTTATGAAACTTGATCCGACCAGTATAAATGCTGATCAACCCTTGTCGGTTGTTATCAACCTTATCGGACTCGATCCGAGCCTCATCAACCCATATCGGTCCTTATCAACCCTATTACTATCGATCCGACCTTATCAGACTTGCTACGACGATTATAAGCCCTCATCGCTCTTTAGCCCTATAACCAACTGTGTCTAACTATTATCAACCGTGATGAGATCCATATAGCTCCTCATCACTCTTTATTTTCTTTATCAACTCATCCACTGCTTCTCTGTCTGCGTTACCCACCGCAGTTGCTTAGTAGCTATGGTTTTGGGCTGCTAAGCACGAGGCCGCTGGATCGAATCGCGGCCACGGCGGCCATATTTCAATGGGAGCCAAATGCGAAAACACCCGTGTACTTAGGTTTAGGGGCACGTTAAAGAACCCCAGGTAGTCCAAATTTCCGGAGTCCTCCACTACGGCGTGCCTCATAATGAGATCGTGGTTTTAGCACGTAAAACATCCTAATTTAATTTATCTGTCTGTGTTGCACGTAACTGGAAGTGCTCTGGGGGCCGCAGAACCGAATGCATTCGGCTGTCTAAAAAGCAAGTTTTTTGCAAAGCGCAGAACTTCAGGGTGTGCACACGGAATACGTCTGCATCGCCAAGCAGCAGCTGACAATGACGACGCTACGATGAGGCGTTGGAAACGTCTCCGTAGCCCACCCTGCGATGACCGCATCAGCGGAGTCAGTCGATTAACCCGAACGGCAATACGGAGCTTCGTGGCAGTATCCACCAGTTCTTCTGACATACGTCGTCTGAGTGCACGTCCTTCAACTGAACAATGCAGACTCCACTGCACCTTGAGCGCGTCTCGTGACTCTGGGTCAGATCTAGAAAAAGAGGCACGCAAGACTCTTGACAAACAAAAGCGCAAGCGCGTGTCATGTAGAACGCGGATATAAAGACGCCAAGGTTTTACTGATGAGGAAGCAAGGAAAAAAATTTCAAGTATAACTTGTATGTGTCCGGAAATATAAACAGGAGATACAGGTAAAACTATAACATCAGATTGGGAGACCCACTGAGCTAAATTGCTTGACACAAAGGCACGGTCTAACCTGCTTGACGACACGCCGCGTCGCCACGTCCAGACAAATCAAGAATCATGAAAAAGTCGATATGTATACAGCAACGAAAAGTGCTGGACGAAGCAACGCAACTCCCGGGCGTTCCAATCAGGGCGACCCCAGCCCGGGGCTTGCACATTCGCTCGCATGTATAAAACACAATTAAAATACCCAACAACCCCGCTGGACGACGGTCCAAGAAATACACGTCCAGGTCACGAAAATAATCATTAGACTAAGTCGGTTGCGCGGGTCCGTATATGCACAAAATCCGTAACCTAAATGAAGATAGTACGCAATCAAATGCCAATATCCGCCCTGTCCCATTATAAAAAAAACAAGATGACCTCGCGAAGAGCTCCGTTGAAAATAATAATACCGACTCCACGAGAGCGTGATGTCTCGAAAGAGAAAAAAACAGTCTAGGTTGAAAGTGCATTTGAAAGCAAGAACATGTCAATGGCGAAAAAAGTTGTTTCTTGCAAACACAGAATGTCACAATCTTTAGCGCGGGTCACGCTGATGATTCCGGCTTGTTTTATAGGACTTCGAAACCCCTGTGCGTTTAATGAAATAACATTCAGGATGTCAGCCATATTTAATTGAAAGTGTGACCAAACTGACCTGGTCGTGTTGTTCAAGTGGCGACGTGAAACGTTTGAGCTCTTAGAGATCGGTGGCATTCCAGTCGGTGAAGGAACGCCCCAAGGGAAGGCGCATTCCGCGACCACCGAAAGGCAAGGGGGATTTCCGCGCATTTAAATGGCATTAAATATTCGCAATATTGCCATTTCCTTGATGTCTACAATGCTCCAAGTCAGCTCTGCATGTGGCCCTATATATGTCTTTTATTCCACCATTACCAATTCTTTCAACAAAGTCTTCATAGAAATTGTTCTCCGTTGACATCTGTACCGCCAGTACAACATATCAATATAGTTCAGATATATTCACATTCCGCCATCTTGGTTGTTAGCCCAGTGGGTAAGGGTAAGTGAGCGTGGGAAGTAGGTTCGTAACTCACCCTAGCCAACGTTTGTCCTTCGAAATTTATTAAGGCGAAAGCCTTATATGTCTCATCGTTCAGTCGAATTTCAATGTCCCTGAGCGAAAACGCGGCAATCACACGAAAAGTACTCACACTATCATCATCATCAAAGGCTCATACCCCTGTAAGCGAGCAAGATGGATGACTAAGCGAATTAAGTGGATGGCTCAGGCGAGTTAAAGGCAATAGAGTTAAGATTGATGGCTAGACGATTTAAGAGGATGACTAAGCGAATAAGACTAATCGAATTAAGAGGGATGACTAAGAGCAGTAGACAATGCCCCGTTACCCGTTACCGCGAATAGATGGTGCCCCTGATTGTCTGTGTGGTGCCGCTTACTCCTCATCTATCGACTTTCAATCTGGATATTCGCAGATTGCTTTAGACCTTATGGACCGACAGCAAACGCCCTTCGTAACTCCTGATGTGCTTTACCAGTTCAAAGCCATGCCTTTCGGTCTGTGTAATGCCCCGGCCACATTCGAGCGAATGATGGGCTCTCTGCTTCATGGGTTCAAGTGGTATACACGCTTGTGTTATTTAGACGATGTAATTGTGCTTTCGCCTACGTTTGATATACACATTGAACGCCTCTCAGCGATCACTGGCATGTTCCGCCGTGCCGGACTTCCACTTATTTCATCGAAGCGCCGTTTTGGCAGCCGCCGCATTACGATTCTTGGCCATATTGTGGACGCTGCCGGCGTACAACCTGACCTAGAGAACATTCGAGCCTTGAAAGATTTCCCTGCGCCCAAGTCTGCCAAAAATGTTCGCAGCTTTGTGGGGCTCTAGTCCTATTTTTGCCGGTTTGGAAATAATTTTGCAGTGATTGCTGGACTACTCACAGATCTCCTGAAACAAGATGCCCGTTTTACCTAGAGTTCCTGGCTTTCTCCGAGTTAACCGCACTCCTCACAACGCCTCCCATTTTATCCCACTTCGACCCATCAGCCCAAACCGAAGTCTTCAGTGGCGCGAGTGGTTGCGGAATGGGCGATGTCTTGGCCCAACGTCAACGTGGAGTGAACTGCGTAATCGCTTATGCCAGTAGGCAGCTGTCCGCATCGGAGCGAAATTACTCAATTACAAAACGTGAGTGCCTCGCTCTTGTATGGACAGCTGGAAAACTTCGCCCTTATCTGTTCAGCCAACGGTTCACAGTAGTTTCCGACCACAATGTCCTCTGTTGACTCGCCTCTTTGAAAGATCCTACAGGCAGGCTCGCTCGATGGGCGTTGCGCCTGCAAGAGTACACCTACACGGTGGTATACAAGACATGGGGCCTGCAAAAAGATGCGGATTGTTTGTCCCGCTGCCCTGTGGCCGAGTGTGACTCTTCGCGCACTGAATCCCTGGACAGTGTCTTTTCCCTTGCTGAAATAATCAACGTCGCCGAAAAACAGCGTCGGGATGTCTACTTAAGAGCAATAATCGAGCGCCTGGAATCCTCTCCCAGCGACGCCTCTGTGCGCAGGTTCATCCTGAAGGATGACATTTTATATCGGCATAACGTGCACCCTGATGGTTTTGATCTTCTCTTAGTTACACCATCACACCTGCGCTGCACAGTTTCTCGCGAGCTTCACGACTCCCCAACCGCTGGCCACCTTGGCGTATACGCGCGCACACATGACCGTGTGCGCCGTCGCTTCTATTGGCCTGACCCAGCCCGCTCAGTGCGCCGTTATGTAAGCGCCTGTAATCGCTGTTGGTGCCGAAAGAAACCGTCTACGCTTCCTGCTGGGTATCTTCAGCCCATCAACGTCCCATATGAGCCGTTCTTCCGCGTCGGCTTGGACCTTCTCGGACCTTTTCATACAGCTGCTTCAGGAGACAAGTGGGTTGCCGTCGCTACCGATTACGCGACGCGCTGTGCAATGACACGAGCTATGGCGGTTTAGGAATTTAATTGCACCCGAGCTTTCATATACAACGTGCTTTCGTCCGAATTGGTATTTTTTTTTCTTTGTTTACTAAATACAGCGACTTCAAAAAAGCTCCTTTAAACGGAAAAAATTTCACTTTTGTGCAACTTCCCCAAATATGTTTCAGTGCATTGTGTTTAGTGGCCGATTCTGGCGGTGCCTTACGCCGTATCAAATTTCCTTCGGGCTTTTATATACTACTAAATAAATAAAAACACTGGCGGATTGAGAGGGGGCGAGCGAGACATGCCGGCATTTGAGCGCTCTCGATCGGAATGCGGCCGCCATGGTCAGGATCGAACCCGCGACTGTGATAAACGATGGCGAGCACAGGCCGTGGAGAGCGTAAGCTTGGGTATTTTAACAAACTGCAGAAGTTCGTGCTTGAAATGTTGCTTTGTGACGAAGCCCTCGCCGAAGGTGCGCAAACCATTCCGCTGACGTCTTCTGGGCCGCACTTGGGCAGTGACGAAATCAGCTACAGCGACGGCGACGCCTACCAACGTCAGCTCGAAGGTGCGACTCAACGGGCTAATTTTTATGGAGATTGCTGACTTAAGGAAGCCGCGGCCACGTTTAACCTGAAGAGGCGCGGCGACAGAGAGGCTGCGGCATGCTGCTGTCCCGGCAATGGTCTCATACGTAGTAGTAGTAGTAGTAGTAGTAGTAGTAGTAACAGTGCAGAGGAGGAGGAGGATTACAACACAAATACAAATGGTTGAAGTACACTCTTAGCATGGTAACGTCTATTAAAGGGGTATGTTCTCAATGATTTGTGCACCTTTAACTTATAAGTTAAGCATCAACCTTTACAAATTTAATTTCTATTAAAGGTAAGTAGGCGTGCACCTAAACTAGAGCTTACAACACTTTAACCTCTAGTATAGACATACAGTATATTGAGCGCCTTTGCCTAAATATAGAGGTTACTTTTACAACATACCGGTTGAATGATTAAAATGTTTACACAAAGCGGCTTGCAGGAGATCCCAGATGGACACCGTGCTGCGCATGCTCCGTATAGCCGATGTCGCCTAGCAACGGGGACGCGGCTCTTCTTTCTTTCGGGCTTCTTTCTGCGGTATGTTCCATAAAAGCAAGTTGCTCTGCGCATGCTCCGCACAGGCAGTTGTCGCCTAGCAACAGAGGTGCGTCTCTTCCTTCTTTTGCGCTTCTTTCTGCTTGCGCCTCTTCTTTCTTACTCGCTTCTTTCTGCGGTCGTATTAGGCAGCCTACAACCATGCGCGCAGAAATTTGCTCCCTCGCGGAGGACGCTCCTCGGCCAGTCCTTTTCAGACGCTGCCTTTACACGCGCTTGCGCTTCAATAGTACACGTGTCCACCTCGTGCTGTTCTCAGGGTAAAGGGCGTCCTTGTGTCGCTCTCAGCTTAAGAAAAAAAAGAAACATTGCGTTTTGCAAGCAACTTAGACCTTACGCACACCGCAACATCTCATGTTCGACCTCAAGGATATGAAGACATAATATGCAACCTACTCCCTGTTACGTTTCGCCTACGACGCGCGGTATAGCCGGCGCGGATGCAACGGACGCTGAGGCTTCGTTCAAAGCGGCAGACATTTTGGCCCGTTCGGCGCCGCCGCTACGCCTCCCCGCCAAGCGCGTCCAGGCATGTTCCAATGCCACGTGTCTTCGTGTGCGTGTGTGTGTGTGTGTGCATGTTGGTGCCCACGCTTGTCGAAGCGCGGCAGCCGGGGAGAGGAGCTCCCCCAACTGTGAAGCGAGGAGGTCCGAGCGGCACCGGCCCGGCGGATGCGTCACCTACACATCCCAACGTGCCCGAGCGGCACCGGCCCGGCGGATGCGCCACCTACTCATCCCAACGTGCCCGAGCGGCACAGTCACGTGCGCGTCTATAGAGGCGTTCCTTCTTGCCCTCAACTGCGAGTGTATAAAAGCAGCTGCCCCCGGACGCCAAGAGAGAGGCTCCGATTTCTTCTGTTGAGTAACGCGCTCTCCCGTCTCTCCACTTCGGTCGACCTGACCGCCCGCTCTTTGCTATGTTAGAATAAACAAGTTGTTCTGTTACCAGTCGACTCATGCTTTGCCGGGACCTTCGGATGCTTCCAGTTGTGCCCCAGGCCGCCAGGCCAACGCTACCCTTGGGGCTTGCGACCCAGGTGCAACAACGGGCGTCAGCGCTGAGGTTCCAACAACTATCTGCCAGCGGTGAGATCGCGACAACGGAGGCCAGCAGCGAAGATATGCAGTTGACTGTATGCTGAGCAGCACAACGACCATCCGGGAGCAGTGCAACGAGCCCTGTGTGATGACTGGTTGCCTGCAGCGGAACGACTGCGCTGAATTCTTGGCTGCGAGGTTTGGTGAGTGCGGGACTTTCTTCTTCTGAGTTTTGCCAGGCTTTTGTTAGTGTCAGAAACAGAGCTGGTAATTGTGGTTGTCGTTGCTGCCGGGTTAGTTTGCGGCAAGACAATAATAGGCAGTAGAGAAAGCAGCATTCAGAGCAGCCATGGATTTCAAGTCGTTGCGCAAACCGAAATTGCTGGAGCTTGCAAGAGAGTTGGGTCTGGATGTCTCAGACAAACTCAGAAAACCAGAACTGCTAAGGGCTATTCTTGAGTTAGAAGCTGAGGATGACGAGCTGTCGGAATGCCTTGAGACCATTGAGGAGAGGGAGACGGCAAAAAGACAGGAGCGCGAACTTAAAGAACAGAAAGAAAAAGAAGAGCGTGAACGCAAAGAACAGATAGAACGAGAGCAACAAGAACGCGACCGTCAACACGCTTTGGAAATGAAGCGTCTCGAGGTAGAGATGGAACGCGCTCGTAATGGAAGTCAGGCACACGGTGCAGGAGAACGCGTATTGTTCAAAATGACTGACCTGATGCGGCCGTTTAAGCTTGGAGAGGACATTGGTTTGTTCCTGGTTAACTTTGAGCGAACGTGCGAGAAGCAGGGGTTCTCTCGGGAAACGTGGCCACAGCGCTTGCTCACTTTGTTACCCGGCGAGGCGGCCGACGTAGTCGCTCGCTTGAATAGAGAGGAGGCAGAGGATTTCGACAAAGTGAAATCGAGTCTGCTAAAAAAGTACAGGCTGTCAGCGGAGGCGTTCCGTCGGAAGTTTCGGGAAAATGAGAAAGGCAGAAGTGAGTCATACACAGAGTTTGCGTACAGGCTTATGTCAAACATGCAGGAGTGGCTCAAAGAAGAGAAAGCGTTTGGTGACCACGAGAAAGTTCTGCAGTGTTTCGGGCTAGAACAGTTTTATAGTCGGTTACCTGAGAACGTGCGGTACTGGGTCTTGGATAGGCCAGACGTTAGTACAGTGGCTAAAGCCGCGGAGCTAGCCGAGGAGTTTGTGACGCGTAGGGCTCGCGGAGCTAAGGACGGTCAAAAGGGTGAATTTGGCTCGAAGTTTGAGAGGCCGAAGTTCACGCCCATGAGATTAAAGGGGGACACACGTAGTGCGGATGCGAGTGAAAGCAGTCCGACAGAACGTAAGGAGACGGCGGCAGCCGAAGCCGAACGCAGAAAGCGGTTTGAGACGAGGCAAGCGCGCGTGTGTTATACGTGCCAGAAGCCGGGTCACTTTTCGGCGCAGTGTCCGACCGAACGTAAGGAGACGGCGGCAGCCGAAGCCGAACGCAGAAAGCGGTTCGAGACGAGGCAAGCGCGCGTTTGTTATACGTGCCAGAAGCCGGGTCACTTTTCGGCGCAGTGTCCAGAAACAAAAACAAAAGTCGCGTTTTTGTCATTATGCAGCACTGACGAGAACATGAAGTTTCTCGAGCCTTACATGCGAGACCTCCTGGTGAACGGGAAAGAGTGCCGAGTGCTTCGCGATTCCGCAGCTACAATGGATGTAGTTCACCCCTCTTACGTAGAACCCGATATGTTCACGGGCGAGTGTGCATGGATCAAGCAAGCCGTGGAAGCTTATAGCGTGTGTCTGCCCGTAGCAAAACTGCTTATTGAAGGACCTTTCGGAGCACTTGAGACGGAGGCCGCAGTGTCATCTATGCTGCCTCCCCAGTACCCGTACCTATTTTCGAACAGGTCCGATCACCTCCTGCGCGAGAAGGGGCTTTTGTTTGGTGAGGCTAGCGTTCAGGCCTTAACCAGATCGAAGGTTCGGGAGCTCGCTGCAAAGGCGGTAGTTGCGGCGCCGACGTTGTCGAACAATGAGAATGGGTCAGAGGCGCAGCAAGCTGATATTCAGAGCACGCCCGAACTGAATAAAATTGAGTCTGTAACGTTAAAGGCACCAGATACTGGAGAGGAAATTACCGATGCGGGAAAGTTAGAAGAGCTATCTGCAGATTTGCTCATCGCGCCTACGTCAGACGGACTTAATAGGTTGCTAAAGGTCAGCCGGTCGGCTTTGAAAGCCGAGCAAAAGAAGGATGGCAGCCTAGAAAACATACGCTGCATTGTCAAGGAAGGTATCGCCAGGAAAAACGCGCGTTTTGTCGAAAGAGGTGGAGTCCTGTACCGGAAGTATCTAGACCGCAGGGGAGTGGAGTTCGATCAGCTGATCGTACCTCAATGCTATCGTGAGGATCTGTTGCGCTTGTCGCACGGGGGTTCGTGGTCCGGACACCTAGGAGTTAAGAAAACTAAGGACCGTCTCTTGCAAGAGTACTATTGGCCAGGGTGTTTTCGGGACGCAGACCATTTCGTGAGGACATGTGACACCTGTCAGCGGGTGGGCAAACCAGGGGACAAATCGAGGGCGCCGTTGAAGTTGGTACCTATCATTACGGAGCCTTTTAGACGGCTCGTTATTGATACAGTGGGACCTCTGCCGGTAACAGCCACGGGGTACAGACACATTTTGACTGTGATCTGCCCAGCGACAAAGTTCCCTGAAGCAGTGCCGCTTAAAGAACTCAGCTCAGTTGAGATAGTCAATGCACTACTGTCTATATTTGCGCGAGTTGGTTTTCCTGCGGAAATCCAATCAGATCAGGGCACAGTATTTACTAGCGCTTTGACGACAACTTTTCTCGAAAGGTGTGGGGTAAAGCTGTTACACAGCTCAGTGTACCACCTACAGTCGAATTCCGTTGAGAAGCTCCACTCCGTCATGAAGCGCGTGTTGAGAGCATTGTGTTTTGAACATGAAGCTGACTGGGAGCTGTGTCTGCCTGGGGTGATGTTTGCATTACGGACCGCGCCGCATGCGGCTACGGGGTTTTCGCCAGCTGAGCTGGAGTACGGTCGCTCGCTGCGATCTCCGCTTCGCATGCTTCGAGAATCGTGGGAAGGCAGGGGCGACGACCCAGTCGTGGTGGAGTACGTGCTTAAGCTCCTCGAACGCTTAAGAAGGGCACAGGTGTTGTCAGGTGAAGCAATGGCAAAGGCCCAGCAGAGGGCCAAGGTTTATTACGATCGGACAGCCAGGGCCCGTCGTTTCGAGGTGGGCGATGAGGTCATGATATTGCGCACATCGCTAAAAAACAAACTCGACGTGCAGTGGGAGGGCCCAGCACGAATTGTTCAAAAACTGTCGGACGTCAGCTACGTGGTGAGTCTGCCAGGAAAGCGGAAAGCACAGCAAGTTTACCACTGTAATCTGCTCAAACCCTACAAACAACGGGAAGCAGTGGTGTGCATGATGGTAAACGTTCCTGAAGAGCTTCCGGTCGAGCTTCCGGGACTAGGCTCAGTGACGAACAGGAAAGACACCGATCAAGTCATTAGTGACTTGATCAGTAAAGCATCGCTGTCGCCTGAGCAGAAAACCGAACTACACCAGCTCTTACAAGAGTTTCAAGGTCTGTTCTCTGAGAGGCCTGGTAGGACTTCTGTACTTACTCATGATATAGAACTAACCTCCCCAGAGCCAGTACGATCCAAGGCGTATCGGGTGTCACCCCGCCAGCACGATATTATAGAGGCTGAGGTAAAGAAAATGCTACAGCTCGGTGTTATTGAGGCTAGTGAGAGTGATTATACCTCCCCTTTGATTTTAGTTGAGGTACCGGGCAAGGAACCTCGTCCTTGCGTCGACTACCGCAGGCTTAATTCCATCACTAAGGATCAAATTTATCCGATCCCTAACATCTAGGAGCGCCTTGAGAAAGTTAGTAGCGCTCAGTTTATTTCCACCCTAGATCTTGTCAGGGGTTATTGGCAGGTTCCACTTACAGAAGAGGCTAGTAGGTATGCGGCGTTCATTTCACCAATGGGAACATTCCGTCCTAAAGTGTTGAGTTTTGGTTTGAAGAACGCGCCATACTGCTTTTCAAGCCTCATGGATAAAGTGTTGCGGGGACAGCAAGAATTCGCTTTACCGTATTTAGACGACGTAGCGATATTCTCCGCATCCTGGTCTGAGCATATGGCACACTTGCGGGCAGTGCTAACCCGCCTGCGCGAAGCGGGCTTGACAGTCAAGGCTCCTAAGTGCCAGTTAGCACAGGCCGAGGTTGTCTACCTCGGTCACGTGATTGGTCAGGGTCGTCGCCGCCCCTCTGAAATAAAGGTGGCCGCTGTGCGAGACTTCCCGCAACCGCGCACGAAGACCGATATTCGGTCGTTCTTAGGTGTCGCCGGCTACTATCAGAGGTACATCCCCAGGTACTCTGATATCGCGGCTCCCCTGACGGATGCTCTAAGAAAGACAGAGCCGCAAACAGTCGTCTGGGACGAGACAAAGGAAAGAGCTTTTAGCGCCCTAAAGAGTGCCCTAACAAGCCAGCCTGTGCTACGATCACCAGACTATACAAAAGGGTTCGTTGTTCAGTGCGATGCTAGTGAGCGAGGCATGGGCGTTGTACTGTGCCAACGGGAAAATGGAGAAGTGGAACACCCCGTCCTGTATGCTAGTCGTAAGCTGACCAGTCGTGAGCAGGCGTACAGCGCCACCGAGAAAGAGTGTGCGTGTCTCGTGTGGGCCGTTCAGAAATTGTCGTGCTATCTAGCCGGCTCGAGGTTTATCATTGAGACGGATCACTGCGCTCTCCAATGGCTGCAGACCATCTCTCCCAAAAATGGCCGCCTCCCGCGCTGGAGCCTCGCTTTGCAACAATATTCCTTTGAGGTGCGTTACAAAAAGGGGAGTCTCAACGGTAACGCCGATGGCTTAAGTCGAAGCCCCTAACGTAGGAATCAGCCTCAAAATTGTTTGTTATTGATGTTTTTTCTTCCTGAGGCAGGATTTTAACATATTGCTTTTCTTTAGTGTTTCAAAGTGATGATGTGCTTTCTAGTGCAATTTTCCGATTTGTGGACGCGTTCTGAGTGCTGCTAGACTACTGTAAGGAACTAGGCAGTGGTATAAAAGGGGAAAGAGCCTGGCAGGGCTTAGTGAGGGTTGTTTCGTGCTTGCTGACTGAGCGGTTGAGTTTCGGCGTAGTTCTAACGCTTGCCGGGAACGAGAACAAAAATGTGAACTCTCCCGAAGTCACTTTGCAGTGTCCTGTGTGAACCTGAACGAGAGAACGAGGCCTTCTCTGTGCGCTGCGCTCAAGAAACGTCGAGGCCGACTTCGGTTATGAGCATCATCGAGCGACATCCCTCCGGACAGCGGATGCAGTCCCCTGACCATCGGGATCTCCTTCCCCCGGCGGGGCGGTCTGTTACGTTTCGCCTACGACGCGCGGTATAGCCGGCGCGGATGCAACGGACGCTGGGGCTTCGTTCAAAGCGGCAGACATTTTGGCCCGTTCGGCGCCGCCGCTACGCCTCCCCGCCAGGCGCGTCCAGGCATGTTCCAATGCCACGTGTCTTCGTGTGCGTGTGTGTGTGTGTGCATGTTGGTGCCCACGCTTGTCGAAGCGCGGCAGCCGGGGAGAGGAGCTCCCCCAACTGTGAAGCGAGGAGGTCCGAGCGGCACCGGCCCGGCGGATGCGTCACCTACTCATCCCAACGTTCCCGAGCGGCGCCGGCCCGGCGGATGCGTCACCTACTCGTCCCAACGTGCCCGAGCGGCACAGTCACGTGCGCGTCTATAGAGGCGTTCCTTCTTGCCCACAACTGCGAGTGTATAAAAGCAGCTGCCCCCGGACGCCAAGAGAGAGGCTCCGATTTCTTCTGTTGAGTAACGTGCTCTCCCGTCTCTCCACTTCGGTCGACCTGACCGCCCGCTCTTTGCTATGTTAGAATAAACAAGTTGTTCTGTTACCAGTCGACTCATGCTTTGCCGGGACCTTCGGATGCTTCCAGTTGTACCCCAGGCCGCCAGGCCAACGCTACCCTTGGGGCTTGCGACCCAGGTGCAACAACGGGCGTCAGCGCTGAGGTTCCAACATCCCCAAAAAGGCACAACTAAGGTGAGCGCGGGAGCCACAGAAATTGCTTTACTTTCGAATAGCTTATTGTAATTGGCAGACTCATATTCTTTTGGGTTACAATTGTGCAGCTGCTGAGCAATAAATGAGGCAAATTTTTGCTTTGCCATCATCAAGTGTTCCGACCGCTGGCTCGTGCTGTCACTGTTTTTCTCCTCCTGCACATGCATTTGTGTTTACTCGGTGGATTGCTCCTAAGATATCATTTAGCATGCGAAAATAAAGAAAAATTAATTCAGCTGACTGATCTTCTTTTTTAATTTTTGCATGCTGAATGATACCTTTAGAACAATACACAGAGTAAATGTAAATGCATACGCAAGAGGAGAAAAACAGCAACAGCGCGGGTCAAGGGTCTGAATGCGTGACGTTGTTCATGGGCAAGGCAAAAATTTCTTTATAATTATTATTATTATTATTATTATTATTATTATTATTATTATTATTATTATTATTATTATTATTATTATTATTAAGGGGTAGAGAGCATTCTTTCACTACGTATTCTTGCAGTCGAAGAGGAGATGCTATGGCTTGCACAAGTTCTAAGTTGCCAGCAAAACACAGATATTTTTTTTTTGCTTAGGCTAAGAGACATAGGGACACCCTTCGCTGTGGAAACCACACGAGGTGGACAGCTGAACTATTAAGAAGCGCAAGCGCGTGAAGAGACAGTGTCCAAAAAGGACTGGCCGAGTGGCGTCCTCCGCGAGGGCTCACATTTCTCCGCGCATGGTTGTAGTCTGCTTAATCCGGCCGCGGAAAGAAGCGCGCAAGAAAGAAGAGGCGCAAGCAAAGAGAAGCGCGAAAGAAGGAAATGACGCACCTCTATTTGGCGACAGCTGGCTGAGTGTGCCATGCACGGATTTGGCCTTTCTGGTACAAAACCCAAGAGGTGGAGCGTCCCCGTAGCTAGGCCGCACCCGGCTCGGCGGACCATGCAAAGAGCGGGGCCTATATAAAGTTCTCTGAACAAAAAAACACTCAACTGAATGGGATAACAAAAGCTTACTTCCATTTAAATCACTTAAATGATTGTATTTCAGTCAGCAAAGGGGTACTACTAGTATCCTTTCGGATATCTGACGAAACGAAACGAAGTTCAAAACACAATATGAAGGCCTGAGGAGAAGGCACAGTTAGCTTGTATAAATAATTCGAGTATAAACTGACAGTTCCACAACTAGTATAGCGATCTTTAGAATGCAATATTTTTACTTGAACATACAACACAGGATACACCACAAATACAGCAGGCCTCGCTGGTACATGAATAGATTTGAAACTTCAAAAGAATAGTATTCACTTGCATAATTTCACAGGAAATCACTTGTATCATATCACGGTGTTTGAGGCATGCATGTCATCATTATATCCGTGTTAACTGTCCATGTAAAAGTTTGTACTGCAGTCCGGAAGCAAGAACACAAGGCAAAGGTTAAGTATATGAGATTTCAGGCACTAAAGCATGAATTGGACACTTGTATTCAGATCCACCTTGGACACTACAGAAAAATAAAGCTTTACACATCCTGTGCAGCTTTAGAGCACGACAATAAAGGCACTCCCAATGCAATGTAGCAAATCCAAAAAAAAATATACAAAGTTTCGACTATGGTGGCACCTAAAGAAGAAGACGGGGCCATAAGCCCGTGCATGCTTCCAAGCCAATATGAATGTAAATTGGCATCAAGACCAAAAACAAACCTTTCAGCCTACGTCTCAACAAAGATAACAATAAAAAGAAATTTTGAATTTAAAGCTCTATACACGTCCATGTAAGCCTTGGAGGAAGCATTTTCTCTGCATGTGAGCAACAGGTATCTCTCAAAAGTAGTAACATCTGCATCATAATACACTATGAGCTATACATGACATAAGTGAAATGCTGATAACTGTCTGTATAAGTTTGCACTGCGGTTAGCAAACAAGAAAACTAGGAAAATTTGACCTGCACCAGGATGTTACAGGCACAACAACAAGAATGCGACCATTGTTATTGTATCACCTTTGAAGACCACACAAGTATTGTTGCACATCCTGGTGTACATTAAAAATATGATTCCAAAGACACTCCAAATGCAATATAGCAAATGCTAAAATGCAAGATTATAAATGTTTGATTATGGGTAACCTCTGAAAAAAAAAGACTACCATAGAGTCATGTACAGTGCTTACAAGTCAATATTATAGGGAAAGCGGGAGGGAAAGAAAGAAGCAGCCTTTCAGGCTTAATTCAGCAAGAATAAAATTAAGACCGGATATTGAAATTAGACGTCTATACATGTTCATGCAAGTAGTACAAGCAATGCTTACATACATGTGAGCTGATACTAAAATCTTAGCAAATATACGAGACGAATATTTCAAACATGCTGACTAATGTGTAGCAATGTAAAATAGTAAGGTCATCCCACTTCAACAGTGGCACTTGTTGAAACAACACACACACCACCACAAATATCAAGTATCACCTTAAATAAAGTGTAGCTCACTAGTTAACATTTGTAGGTATTTATAAAGTAAATACTCATATTGCAAATAGAAAATGAAGGCTACTGAGTTTGATCACGTTGTTATATACATTTATGTTGCTGGCGCCACAAGTATTCACTCTCAAAGTCTGCTTTAAAGCACGCTGATCTTGTTAAACAGGCTATCATCTAAGCATGATAGAAGCTTTTCGCTGTGTTTTACTGCGATAATGTATCAGGATCACAGAAGGGCATGTGACACTAACAGGACACCTATGGCATCTATAGATGCTATGTTCTTTTGTACGCGGACAGTTTGGAAGCTCAAAGTTGCTCTTTTCTTTTTCTTCACGGCCGTGAAGCACTAATGATAAGAACCTTCGATCACAGCGCTGCGTAGCTGAACACATTTATTGCTACAGCAGCACCAGGAATGACGCAAACAGACATAAATGTTGAAGGTTCGTGTACAATACGTCTAAATAGAAATACATGTAAGTTTTAGACTGTCATAAGGAAGACAATCTCAGCCCTGTTGAGAGCACAATCATGCCTGTTTGCGGCCAGTATGTCAGTTGTTAATTCTCCGATTTCCAGTGGAGCCTACAAGAACAGAATAGTAATCTTAAAATCTTATATTTAATTGTTTAAGTCGCACTGCAAACAGCTATCAACATGTAATGAAAGAGGCATTAATTAAGCACAGACAGATAAAATATTACCACACAACATATAATTAAACGTGCAAAATTTAAGTATGTTCTATCAAGGACATTTCGGTAGCAATAAATATTCAAGGTTAAATATTTTAAAAATATTAATCAATTCAAACTAATCATGCAAATTAATTTCCAAGTCAGTTCGTACTCCTGTTCAGTACAAAAAACAACACCGGCAGAATGTGACAGTTTAACAGTAAAAACGCGATATCAAGTGATTACAAACTGAACTACTGCGATTATTATTCCTTACTTAAGGATAGTTTACAATTAATTTGTAAACATATGACACTATCAGCAAAAAAGACCAGTTCTGTGCATGAGGTCTAATGCTGAGCGTACGCACAAAAGTGTAACATGTACTCGAGCTTTAAGAATAACCAATACGGTGACTCAGAGATTTTTTAAAAAACGTGTTTATGAAGCGAACAAGTAGTGCGCTTCAATAAAACGCAGTAGCGTAAGCATGAGCATGAGCATGAGCTGAGCACATGAGTAAGCATGAGCATGAGCGCACACACGCACACACACACACACACACACACACACACACACACACACACACACACACACACACACACACACACACACACACACACACACACCAGCACATAAATAATTGAACAAGAAGCATTGCTTACGGATCACATTTATTGCCGTCTTCAGTATTCGTTACAGCAGTCACAACATAAGTGATGATCACCACTCTTGCGTAAGCGAAGAACT
The DNA here is from genome assembly GCF_050947875.1 of Dermacentor variabilis. NCBI lineage: Eukaryota > Metazoa > Arthropoda > Arachnida > Ixodida > Ixodidae > Dermacentor > Dermacentor variabilis. Next base: position 31,928,971 of record NC_134568.1, read on the forward strand.
TTTACCATATTGCATCGGCAATGCGGCTCCTTGCAGCGGTCATTGCCATGCAGCGCGCCAATATGTCGCTGCTCCACGGCGGCAGTGCTTCTCTTCAGCGGCTCGAGCACCTTTAGGAATCTCTTTGAAAACTGTACCACGCGTCACGAGCGACTCAGATGCACCCTTGGTAAGCGCACGCCACGAAATGGGAGAACGCTTAAATATGGTTAAAGCGATGAAACAAAGTGCGACACGACCGTTACAAAAAGACCGCATCGGCGATACTCTTCCCGGCACGCAAATAAAAGAACGCAAATAAAAACAATAATCAAGCTACAGTTCCGCCAAAGTGTCACATAACAGTATATCAAGGTTCTAATATTTTATAGTTTAAAGATGTTGTTGTTCGTTTGTATATGTATATTTTCTCCCTGCTCATTTGGCCGGCCGCCATTGTGGCCTCATACCATGAGCGCCCGTTCATCTCTCTACGAGACCTTACTGGAGCGGCTGTCGCCAGCTGTCATGTGAACGTAGCGGCGTCATTATCACGTGTTAGCGAGCGAGCAAAAGTGGTGCCTGTCTGTCGATCTCCAAGGAACACCACATTTGCTGCAGTTTAGGAACCACCTCCTATTATGCGTTAGAAAGGAAAAAAACAAAAAAAAAACACAGCGGCATAGTACATTCTGTTGCAGTGTTAAAAACATTTTTCTCCACTACAGAATAGTTATTGGGCCTGCTTGACGCTTTCATACTGTCGGCCGTCGAGCTTTTACAGTATTCCAGCGTGCGCCCGCGTGCGCCCTTCAATGTGCGTCCTGCTGTCAAAGAGTGTCGTGTTTAAGGAGAAGATATACAAACGCGACTAAAGGAAGCGTTGATCCTCAAAGAAATAAAAAAAAAAATTATGGGGTACAAATGTATATTCAATCACCATAATGCATCTGCGTTTAGTTTTTTCTGCAGGCAGGTGTTACACCACAGCATAATATGCCTGCAGTGGTAGCGGTAGGCTTTCCACCACACTGAACCATTGTTATAATTTATGCCACAGCATCGTTCGCCACAATATTCTCCGATGTATGTTTAATGTTTCTGTGGCTTGCGTTTACATTATAATGGCACGTATGCAGTATATAAAATTGATCACTGAATTGCTGCTGGTTGACTTGAGCATGCGCTCTTCCAAGGTTTAAGCTTCCTTTTTTTATATTGCGAAAACAACCATTCCGACTGGCACCAATAATATTTTAATTTAGCCCAACATGCCTCCGTTCCACGGCCGCACGCCATATTTTACACATTATTCCTGGCTGAAAATATCATATCAGGATCGCAATGCGACACAATAATCAGCAAACTTCCAATCCATACAGTAGGTCCCCTGAGCCACGAATTAAAACTTTCTTTATATAAGTTACAATCTAACGGTTACTAGTAATTTGGCGTTGAAGTAACATCTAAAATAGTATACTTCGACACATGTAACTTCTAGCCATGACTGAAATTAATAAAAACACAATCATCAAGTTGGTTTAGTAACCTCGTAACCTTTATGTTATAGGCTACTTGCAACTCAAGGTAAACTTAAACGTTACCGTTCTAAGAGTGTACAGTGTAATCTCGTTGATGCGTACCTGTTTGTTGCGTTTTCCCGGCTATTGCGCTTTGAAACGCCGACCGAGTTTAGCTCCGATAAGGTCACGTGTGTCAGCTTCCCGTTTGTTAAGTTTGCGCCCCGGTTGTTACGTCCAAAAACAGTGACGACGCCCCACCGACGTGGCTTCATCCGTCGACGGCGACTTCATTGGCAGTCGCATGTCGCCGCTGAGATGGTCACTTGTGTCACTTAGCGGGTTTTCAGTAGTTTTTCCACAGTTTCCATTTAGCGGATTTTAAGTAGCTTGTGTGTGGGGTTTCTATATAACCTGAAATAAAGATTTATGTGAGAATAGCTCTTCTGCCTAATTTGAATTGCCACGGCAAGCATTATCGGATGTTCCGTTTTTGTTGTTGTTCTTTGTTCGCGCATTTTCTCCCGTAGTCGCCTAAGAAACACATACACGGAGTTTTTTATAGTACATACAGGCTGTTCTTTTTTCTTTTTTAGCTGCACCGAATTTTTTAAAATTGGCTATGGCAGATAGCGCATCTAACTTCTCAGATAAATTACTGGATGAAGTGACCATTACTTCTACGCGATATCAAAATGAATTATTGAATAATTAACATAAATGAACTAATTACCTTCTTAATTAATTATATTACGGCACATATTTCAATGTACGAGTTGTAGCCTGTGGGTTTGCAAGGAACACCAACTTGGAAGACATTCTGAGGATGGCAGTAGTTATCGCAGTAATGTTCGGAACACGAAATTTGGAGGAAAATCTCAACTTTGCCGCATCTTTGTGACTAAACCTGAAATTCAAAGGTGTAGTGTGATGGGTAGCACGAAGAAGTATGCACTGCACTTTTAAGTTATGATGAGGACAGTTTATCTCCGACATAAGTATAGTTCTCTTTCTTACATTTTCTTTTTCTTTTCTGGAATCGCACGCTGCTAAATATCTTGCGATCAGGGGCGCTATAACGCAAAACTATTCCCAACTTTTCTATTCCAATTCTGCAATCAGCCCCCACGATTGGTCAAAAACTTTTATGGACCACGCCAACTTCACCTGTCTGTCACGCGACGTCACGAAAACCGCGATAGCTCCCCATCTGATACGACGTTTACACACTGATTATGCATGATTTGACCGAAGAAAATAAAAATTTTTATTTCTGATTCAACACCTTTTCGCCATTAGCCCTCCTCTATCGGATAAAAGTTTTCGGGCAGCACCCACTTCACCTGCCTGTCACGCGACGTCACAAAACCGCAAAAACTAACCGCGTCAAAGTGACATGCGCGCGTTAAAGATGCATTAATATGCCGAACAAAACTGAATTTTCTTCTGAATAGCCACAGGCTGTCCCCTGCCGAAAGGAATAAAATATGGCTGCCGCCGATCGCGCAGGCACTGGCTACTTGCACCTGCCTGAGTGCATGGGTTTGTTTGCGTATAATAAGGCTTTTTGCGTGGCCATGTAACGTTTTCGAGCACTTTCGGCACGTTTACGACCTCGTTCTGCCAACTCTTCTTTGCTGAGGATCCGTTTTAGCGGCATTTTTAATTGTCTGTTGCACGCCGCCGCGATTTTAGACGAGCCTCCGGCAGCTAATTAAGGGAAAGCGGACCAATCGCAGACGCCGGCACCACCCTCTTCATCCGGTTACCGATTTTCAGTGCAGTGGCTCGGCCCCATCGAATCGATCTCCACTTCAGCGTGCTCCACGCCCCTTGTCAGCCAATTAGATAAGACAAGTCGCTCATTGTAGGCAATGTTTTCGTTTTTCAAGCAAACAAAAGTGACCTCCTATGAACGAGGAGAGCGTTTGATTGGCCTGTTCCGACAACCCTGCGGGTGACCACCCGATGCTTGCGTCGGTGGTTACGCAAATTTGACGTCAGGAGATTGGAATAAAAACATACTGGAATAGTTTTACGTTATAGGGCCTTAGAAGTACGTTCTTGTGCATTTCTCGGTATACTACATTGAAGTTCTAAAAAAATCGAATGATTGCTTGTTTTCTGGATTAGTGAGGAACACACTGACACTTATTGTGCGGACATAATACGGTAGCTATTGAATTCTAGCATGATTGAAACTTGCATAACATATGAACTCAAGTGTGAAACGAGAAAAAAGACTTACGACCCACACGCACACTCTCACGTAAAGCAAAGAATGACCGTTACGCATGCTTTCTGCTTGCAAAATACAGGTGCGCATTGTAGAGATTTCATTACAATGCATTCAAAGCAGAACCAGTACAAGTAAGGCTCCCCACCAACGAAAGATCGTTCGTTCAGTTGCTTTCCTAAATAGTCCACGATGCTGAAAAACGTGTCTAGGTAGGCAATACATAATTGAGGTGGTGGCTCCTGTGCTTCAGCAATGGAAGTCGGAGAAGATCGAGAACTCGGAGTTCTTAAGAAGTAGGGCTGAATCCATAAAGCTTTCCGCGTTTAAGAAGAGTTTGTCACTGGATGGCCATTTTTGCTTATAATATATTCACTATCACGATGAATCACCACCTGTTCTTACAAAATGCTCTATCGTGTGATTTGTTTTGCGAGTGGGGTCTCGCTGCACGTACATGCAAGGCGCGAGAGAGAAAGACTTTAATGGACGCTGGTGAGGTTAGCCTTACTACGTGCCTGATATGCTACTGCAGGTGATTATGATGAAAGATTTAATTAAAAAGTAGGAGAAAAAAAGTAAGAAAATAAGCTGCAAACAAAAATAAGACGTACAAAAACACGGATTCATGAAAAAAGGGAAGACTAAAAAAAAACAGCTCTCTCTATTAAAGGGATTACGTGAACAGAGTAAATTCTTGATGACTTGACTAAGACCTGTGTCGGGTAAAAGGAAGCAAAAGCGCCTTTGTCACCCGGAAAAGAGACAACTAGCCCACCACTTTGCCCCCTCTAATACCGAGGCCGTCCCTCAATTCAGTTCAATTCTAGTCTGTTCAGTTCGCAGATGCTCCAATTGCCTGGCAATAAAATGCACACGAAGTATCTGTTTCTATGCCTCATAAAGAACGGGTGACTTTTCTTGCTTCGTTAATTTTCTCGTGCTGCAAGCTTTTTCTTCGTGTTGCATTAGCGTTCGTATATTATGCAAGCTCGTGGCACAGCGGGATGCTGTTTTAATGAAAGCTTTTTACTGCAAAATTGCTTATATGGTTACGCCAACAAAGGATTAACAACTGGAGACTATTTACAAAGTATATTTACAAAGGATAATGCAGCGCTGGCCAGTTCAGCCGACAGTTCGAGAGTCAGAGAGCGTTCGTCGTCGACGTCGGCGGGGCGCCCGCGGGCATCGTCCACAAGAAACACGCAATATGCATGTATCATTATCCCCGCGGCGCAAGCACCGTCCCGGTGCGTCTAAATATCGGTGATAACAGGGGAGTAATATGGTTTGAGGCATGCGACATGCACAACGTCAGTGGAATTCGGGCCAGATGAGCCACTGGTACTGACTGGGGTGATTTCGTACGTAACTGGAATCACGGCACGCAGCACTCGATATGGGCCTGTGTACCGAGAGAGGAGTTTTTCTGACAGGCCAACGTGACGAGTCGGGGACCGCAGGAGTACCAGAGAGCCAGGCGAAAAGTGGGTGCCAATGTGTTGGCGATCGCACAAACGCCGTTGCTTCTCTTGCGAGGTCAGGAGGCGAGCGCGGGCAATTTCGCGTGCTTAGGCTGCCCTGGAGATGGCGTCAAGTGCATACTCGCTGGTCTCTGCTGCGGCGGATGGAAGGGGTGCGTCCAGTGGCAGTACGGGTTCTCGGCCGAACAACAGAAAGAACGGGGAATAACCGGCAGTGTAGTGGACGCGAGGAATTGCATGCAAAAGTGACATAGGATAGGGCAAGGTCCCAATTAGTACGGTCGGACCAGACATACTTTGCAAGCATGTGTGTTAGGGTACAATTCAGACGCTCCGTGAGACCATTAGTCTGTGGATGGTAAGACATAGTGAGCTTGCGCTTAGTTGAGCAGGACTGCAGGATGCCGGCCATGACTTTAGAAACAAATGTCCGACCACGGTCAGTGAGCAGTTGGTTTTGGAGAGCCATGCTGCAGAATCACGTCGCCTAAAAGAAAATCGGCGACATCTGTGGCGCAGCTCGTTGGTGATGGCGTAGCGCCTTGCGTAATCTGTCGCCACAGCGACCCACTTGTTACCAGACGTGGATAGAGGGAAAGGGCCAAGTAAGTTTGCAAGCCAACGCGAAAGAACGCCTCCGAAGGAATGTCGAGCGGTTGAAGTCACCCGGCAGGGAGCGTCGATGGTGTTTTTCGGCGCTGACATTTCTCACACGCCGCAACGTATTTCCGGACGGAGCGGACAAGGCCTGGCCAAAAGAAGCGTCGGAAAATTGGGTCGTAGGTGCGGGAGACGCCAAGGCGACCTGCCGTTGGTAAATCGTGAAGTTCTTGGAGAACAGCTGACCGTAGGTGCTTAGGAATGGCGAGGAGTAGGGCAGGACCGTCGGGGCGTACAATGTGGCGGGATAATACACCATCCCAGAGAACAAACAAGTGAAGGGACGAATCAGAAGACGAATATTCCAAGCTATCAATGATGGCGCGCAAGGTGGCATCACGGCGTTGCTCGTCGGCAACGTGTAGCAGCTGAGAAACGGAGAAAACGCAAGCGTCGGCATCGGGGTCAGGGTCTGCGGGTGGTTCGTCCACTGGGTAGCGTGATAAACAGTCTGCGTCTTGATGTAATCGGCCCGACTCGTACACTACTGCATAGGAATACTCTTGCAGCCGCAGAGCCCAGGGACCAAGCCGGCCGGTAGGATCCTTGAGTGAGGAAAGCCAGCAGAGCGCGTGGTGGTCCGTGATTACACAGAAGTGCGTGCCATACAAGTACGGGTGGAATTTGGAAACTGTCCAGACGAGAGCCAGGCATTCACGATCTGTAATCGAATAGTTGTGCTCCACTGCTGTAAAGAGGCGGCTAGCGTAGGCGATAACACGATCTTGACCCTGTTGACGCTGGGCTAAGACGGCTCCGATACCGTGACCACTGGCATCGGTGCGCACCTCTGTAGGAGAGGACGGGTCAAAGTGGGCCAGTATATATAGGTGGCGTAGAGAGAATGTTGGTGAGCTGGGCAAACGCGGCAGTTTGAGCAGGGCCCCTGGTAAACGGCACGTCCTTCTTCAGAAGATCAGTAAGCGGTCGGGCAATCGCTGCGAAGTCTTTGACGAAGCGTTGGAAGTAGGACCAGAGTCCTACAGAACTTCGGGCGTCTTTCGCAGACTGGGGTACAGGAAAAGACGTGACAGCATGAATTTTCTCCGGGTCTGGTTGAATACAGGAAGCGTCGGCGAGGTAGCCCAGCACTGTAATCTGCCGACGACTGAAGGGACACTTCGATGAATTTAGTTGCAGCCCAGCCTCGCTGAAGACTTGAAGAACAGCTGATAAGCGCTCCAGATGTGTCTCAAATGTAAGTGAAAATACGAGAACGTCGTCTAGGTAGCAGAGGCATGTTGACCATTTGAACCCTTGAAGCAAAGAGCCCATCATACGTTCGAACGTTGCTGGGGCGTTGCATAGACCGCATGGCATAACTTTGAGTTGATATAGACCATCAGGGGTGACGAACGCGGTTTTCTCTTGGTCATTTTCATCCGCAGAAATTTGCCAATAACCAGACCAAAGGTCTATTGATGAAAAGTATTTGGCACCATGTAGACAATCGAGGGCGTCGTCAATGCCAGGCAAGCGGTAGACGTCTTTCTTGGTAATGCGGTTTAGATGACAATAATCTACGCAGAAATGCCATGTGCCATCTTCCTTTTTAACAAGTATCACGGGCGACGCTCAAGGGCTCGACGAAGGTTCAACAATACCTTTGGCAAGCATCTTGTTCATTTCACCTTAAATAACCTTACGCTCTGAATCAGAAACTCGATATGGCCGGCGATGAATAGTACTGGCATCACCAGTATTTATGGGATGCTTAACAATTGCAGTTTGGCCCAATTGGCGATTGTTGAGGTCGAAGATGTCGTGGTAAGAAACCAAAAGGCGACACAGAGCTGCTGCTTGTTCAGGCAATAGGTCCGCAGCAATCATGGAACGAAATGTTGCGTCAGGGCAAATAGCATCCTGTGGACATGGCGAAGCATCTGAGCAGACGTGTACTGAAAACGTCGTGACGGGGTCATCTCCTATAGTACGGGCGTTGCAACCGATATACCTTGGGGTAGAACTTCCTATGTCAGGCCGAAATTTACGACGTGGAGGCATGTCCGGTTATCGGCCACGGTGACGATGGAGTGGGGCACAGTGATATCGCGCATCAAAAGGACATCAGGAACAGGTGTGGCGATGTAATCACCATCAGCACAGGAAAAGATGATATCAAATCGACGAAAGTCAAAACTTTAGGCGGCAGGCGGACGAAGGCGGTCGTACTAAAGTTATTCGGCAGTTCGGCACGAATATGCGCGAGTAGAGGAAGTTCGAGGCAAAAGGTACCGGCTGAACAGTCGATCAAAGCTGAATGCGCCGTAAGAAAGTCGAGTCCGAGGATTAGGTCATGGGGACAATTGGTCAACACTGTAAAAATGGCTGTGGCTTGGCTAAGGTTAAGCCCAGGATGCGAAGCATACTAGCCTTTATTTTAGTTGTTGAACCACTGTTTAGCCTGGTGAACTGCTGTTGCTTGGCTATATTTGGTTCGGCTAGACGAAGAAACAACTCATGCTTTACTCTGCTTCGCCTTCAAGAGTGGAACGCGACAGCGTTGCCGTCGACCCGCCAAGGGGTGTAAGACAATGGGCTACGGCGCAGCGACTACGCGCCCCGCATTGGACGCGGTGAGCGTCGAGCAACGCAGCGTTCGGCGCGGCAACGAAATGTGCGCCTGAGCAAGCGACGCACGCCTGAGCCTTAGAAACAGCTCGTTTCTAAGGCAACACCGCGTTCACTAGAGGCGCTTTTGTACAGCTTTGAAGCATCGTACTCGTGGCTCAGTGGTAGCGTCTCCGTTTCACACTCCGGAGACCCTGGTTCGATTCCCACCCGGCCCATCTTGCAAGAGTTGAGCCAAAGCCACCTAGAAACAAGCGCAGCTGCTTATATACCGTTGCGACGCCGCGAGCGACGGCGCGAGTTGGAGCCCCGTTTCTCCTCTGTCGTGACGTCACGGTGTCACGTGGTCAGCCTTGAAGGCGACACCGCCGCGCCTGAGGAGCTGGGTTGAGCTCTAGTAATATGCTTCGCATAAAAGAACAGGAACGTGGCGGTCGGTGGTACTGATACGGGAAGTACACATTCCAGTGACGTCAACAGTGCTACCATCGGCCACGCGTACGGCTCGAGTAGTAGGAGGCGTGAGAACCTTCCTCAGGCGACGACGGAGGTCACAAAGCATACACCTGGGTTCTAGTAAATTAATGCCGTCAAAGGGACACCGTCGACATGAACATCAAGTAAGTTCTGGTTCGTTGGGAGCCTCAATGGAGGATTTCGACACGACGAAGATAATGCATCACTACCCCCAGGAGCTGCATGGTGTAGTTTTCCGTCCGGGAGGGTCATATGGTCGGCGACGAATATCGGCTTGGCTGGGGCGACGGGGACCCTACTGCGCTGAGGTGACTGCGAGCGAGCAAGACGACTGTCAGCGACGGATACGTCTGAGGTAGGAGGAATACGGCAAGACGAGTAACGGCGCGGGTCGGCGTATGGGCGAGGAGACGGGGAAAAGGAGCTCGAATACGGCGACATCCAGGAGGTGCGGCAGTGGCGAGCGACGTGGCCATTGCGGAGGAAACGGAAGCAAATGGGCTTGTCGTCCGGAGTTCTTCACTCGGTAGGGTTGCGGTATCTGGGGGGGAGTACAGATCGCTGTGAGGCGTAGCTGTCGGTACTGGTAAGGCGTCAGGTCGAGAGACGGAGCAGGCAGCAAATTCTTGCCGCACCACTGCCTGAATGAGAGAGATCGCTGGGGCTGGTTGGTCGATGGTGGGGTCAAGTGGGCGTTGATGGAACGGCGCAGGACTTGTAGCCTCGAGCTCGCGGCGAACAATACGCGTGACGTGCTCATTTAAGGGTAGTGAAGCGGTATGGTCGACGCAAGACGACGTCGCAGACGTGTTAGGGAGCCGGGAGAACTGTGGAATGACGCGGCGGCTTCTGGCGATCTCAAAGCGGCGGCATTTATTGACATTGAGGTCGATGGTGGACATATGGTTGAATACCAACAAGTTGAACGAGTCGTCCGCAATCCCTTTGAGTACGTGGCCGACTTTGTCAACCTCGGCCATTTTCTCTTTGACTTTCCGGCAAAGAGCGAGCACGTCTTGTATGTACGAGACATACGATTCAGTAGAAGTCTGAACTCGGGTAGCAAGCTCTTTTCTAGCAGACAGCTGCCGACCGGTGGGATTTCCAAAGAGGTCGCTGAGCTTCTCCTTGAAAGCATCCCAGCTAGGTATCTCGTCCTCGTGTGTCCGGAACCAGACACGAGGAGTTCCGCCCAAGTAGAATAGGACATTCGCTAGCATAATGGTAGGGTCCCAGCGGTTGTTTTGGCTAACACGCTCGTACAGGTTGAGCCAGTCATCAACGTCGACATTATATTGGCCGGGGAATATGCCAGGATCGCGGGGATCGGTAACCGTAACATACGTTGCTGGCGGGGTCGCAGGAGTAGAAGCAGACGAGGAGGTCGTCCCCGGGAGCCATGGCGGAAAGCAGGACGGTGCGGCTGCTGCGGAGCTCTGTGTTGAGGACGAGGAACGGCGTCCTCCACCGAAATGTTACGCGAACAAATTATTAAGAACTGGAGATTATTTACAAAGTATATTTACAAAGGATAACTGCAGCGCTGGCCAGTTCAGCCGACAGCGCGGGAGCCAGAGAGCGTTCGTCGCCGTCGTCGGGGCGCCCGCGTGCATCGTCTACAAGAAACACGCAATATGCATGTATCAATGTAATGAACAGTACAACATAGCCTGACAAGCTTTATGGTAAATGCATCGTGAGCGCCTGCATATAGAAAGATTTTACAACAAATCTAAATATTAACGAAACCTCCCCCCCCCCCCCCCTCCCAAATCGCGCTCATCGAGCGAACTGGCTAAACTTGCCTCTTTTTTCCCTCTTCAAACAAGTTTCCGGCGTCGCTGCTTATGTTTTCGCAACAAAAACGGGGAACCATAACCAACGAAATTTTTTAATGCAAGCGTTAATGCAGATAATAGATGTACGAAAGGCTTGCAGAAGACGCACTGAAATGGGCCAGGCCAGCTCCTTCTGTTTACTGCATCCATGCAACGTTAATAAAAGTTCGCAGAAAAGTAAAGTAGAAATAATCGATTACTATTGGGCCATCGCTAAATTACTTTCGTGGGGCAGTAATTGGTAACTGCAATCAATTACCTTTTTGAATGAAGCAATCAGTTACTTTTTTTTTTCTGTAACTTGTACAAATCTGCTCCTGACGGAAACTGGTGTCGATGATGGCTGTGTGATTCAGGCCAGCGGAGCCAAGCGAACAATGTCTCCGTGTATTTGTCTTCAAGAGCGAAGCTGCGAAAGCTTGCGAGCTCAAACCAACTGGCGGGGCTTCGAATTGAGCACGTTGTCACCCTTCAAAATAGGTGGTCAACAGTAGTCAATTACTGTGTGAAGCGGTAGGTGAAGAATAAAATAAAAATCTCAGATATTCTCAAGTAAAACATTTCGGCATGGTCAGAAATAAAGTCGGAATGGTTTCAGCACGCTTATTTTGTCGTATTTGGGGCTGTAAGAGATTCTGCCTTTTGTAACAATGTAGCCTGTATAACGAAGGATATTCCGGGTGCCGCTCGCCTCATTATAATGGCACTTGAGAGATAGAGACAAATGGGTAAAGGGTGCTTTAATCAATCGCGGAGAGGTTTGCCTGGTAGCACGACTCACGCTACTGGAGGCGGGAATGATGATAAGTCAAATGAGGCGCAGCTCCAGTGCACGTCGCAGACAACATACATAAACTACAGCACAACACGCAACATATAAATTAATTAACATATCTCGCTCATAACGTATCTTGCTCATTTCAACGTCTCAGAAAGGCGTGCGACGCACAGACAGCCTAGTAGAGGGGCGAAGTACCCATGACAGTTCTTGCTGTACATTCAGAGCGGACACTAGGACTGTTCTTTCTAATATAATATTTTGGCTGCACTGGCTTGGACCTAAATGTCGCCAATAAAGGTATTTGACCATATGCTGTAATCTAATATGCTTTTATATATGCGAAGGGAAACCAGCTGTTGGTAGCAACAAGATCAATATGTTCAAAGCCCCTCTCTCAGTGAGCAAAGTGCATGTCCAGCAATCTGTGGAGAACAGTCTCATGGACGGCCTCTGAGTGTCAGTTCCGTGTTGGTTGAGTACCAGTTTTGTGTTACGCATACCACTTACGTTTACATGCAATTTTTATGCAGGATTTCACCCTTTCCCTTACCGCCAGTGTAGGGCAGCAAACCGGACGTTCATCTGGTTGACTTCCCTGCACTTCCTCTTATTGCTTTCTCTCTATCTCTCTTTCATATGTGATTATCCCAACGTAATTGGTGAGTGAGTGAGTGAGTGAGTGAGTGAGTGAGTGAGTGAGTGAGTGAGTGAGTGAGTGAGTGAGTGAGTGAGTGAGTGAGTGAGTGAGTGAGTGAAGTAACTTTATTTCGGTCCAGAGAAGACGCAGGGGAGATCCCGCGCCACCCGGCTAGTCCCACGTAGGGACCGCCAAAGCCGAGCTTGACGGCCCGACCGCGGGTACTCTGGACGGCCAGGGTTTGGTCGTTGAGTGACTGCACCAAATAACTAGGCCATGCTTCCTATGCTGATGCCTGTGACGACACTATATACACTTTATTTTATTTTATTTTATTTATACATACTGCAGCCTGAATGAGGCTATTGCAGGAGTGGGATGAACAACAAACATACAAAATTTATAAACAAGCTTGCATGTATTGTTTCAGTGGTAGTGAACGGATGTTGCCCGGTAAGGAATTCCAGACTTCAATTGATGGAAAAAAACTGTGTGTAAAGGAATCAGTGTGGGCAAAAATGTTTGAGATATTTGGAGCATGGTGACTCCTCGTACAGGAGGGTTTGGAAAAACTCAAGTAGTTACATAGAGAGGAGAGGCGAGGAGAATTGCTTAACGTGTGAAGGAATCTTAAGCATTCCAGTTTGCGACGCTCGGCAAGAGGAGTGAGACCAAGTAGGGGAAGAGAGTTAGAAGGCGAAAATTCCTTGTCATATCTCCTACAAACAAAGCGCACTGCCTTTTTTTTTTGCACTGATTCTAGTTTTTTGACGTCACAGAGTTTGTATGAGTTCCATACAACGCAGCCATATTCGAGGATGGGGTGAATGAGGGTTTTATATGTAAGAACTTTAGTTTCTTGAGGAGCAAGACGCAGCGTACGATGTAAGTAACCTAGTCTTTTAAGGGTCTTGTTACAGGTGACATCAATGTGCTTCGACCATGACAAATCGTGTGTTAGTAGGATACCCAAATATTTGAATTCGAAGAACCTGTTTAAAGTAATATTGTTAAAGGCATAGGCAAAGAAGGAAGGGGATGAGCGTCGTGTAAAGGATTTACATGCATGCGACTTGTGTTACAAAGTGGGCGGCGTTTGCTTTTATGCGAAAGCATCAAATGGCCCACTGAGCGATAAAGCCGGCGTCTGTCGTCTGGACAAAAGAAAGACGGCACCTAAATTGCCTATGGCTACGATGCCACGTCACGAGCGTGCCTCGGCGGAGCAAAGCGGCCGAAAAGCAGCGCCTACTGCTGCATTAGCGCACCAGGTGTCGCGTGAGGGGAGAGGGCATTGCCACGACGCCACGTCATCTTCGCTCTCGCTCTCGGAAGCCTGCATTATCCACGCGTTTGTTGTCCGCGCAAGCTTTCGCCGGCATTTTAACTGCGCCTCGGTAAGGCCAGACCAAAACGCGCCAAGCCAATGACTCCTACATAGCAGGCCAGTGCACTTTGCTCTATGACGTCATGCTACTCGGACCGCAATTTCCATTGCTAAGCCAAAACCACCGAGAAAGCGCAAGGCCTGTTCACTCTGATTCATGCTACGTCATGCTACCTGGCCGGTCGACTGCCATAGAACCTAATGCGGAGGCTCCCGAGTAAGCAACAGTGATTTTGACGTCCCAGCTTTTGTCACGCTAGCGTTGGCAATGGAAATTTCGGGCCAGGTAGCATGACGTCATGGATCGGAGCGAACAGGTATTGTGCTATCTAGGTGTAGTTGGCCAGGCCCGGCGGGACGAAAACGGTGACGACAAAATCACCGCGGCATACTCGGGACCGTCCCCATTAGATTCTATAGCAATCAATCAAGGTTGTATGACGTCACGGATAGAAGTGCACCGTTCTTGTGCTATCTCGGAGGCGTAATTGGCCAAGCGTCTCAACGTGCTCGCTTGCCCTCGAGAAGTTCATAACCCGAATGACCGCTATGCGGCTTTTAAGTGGACACTATGCTTTCGCATTCACAACTCATAAGAAGTGTTTAATTAAAATTAAATTGTGGGATTTTACGTGCCAAAATCACTATCTGATTGTCAGGCACGCCGTAGTGGGGGACTCCGGATTAATTTTGATCATCTGATGTTCTTTAGCATGCACCTAAATCTAAGTATACACGGGTGTTTTTCCATTTCGCTCCCATCGAAATGCGGCCGCCGTGGCCGGGATTTGATCCCGCGACCTCGTGCTTAGCAGCGCAATATCAAAGAAGTGCTTAAGGGCCCTCGGATTTTCTATTATTTTCTGCGTTAGTTTAATATTTCGTCCCTTTCTTCTTTTTTCTTTCCTAGTTAGTGTTTGGGACATCGGGTAGCCGGCCTTAGAACGCCTTCCCTCCCCATTTTTCTTCGCCTAATAAGAAATCTTAGATATAAAGCAATTTTGTTATACCCTGTAGAATGAGTATGGTACATACTTCCACACATACTTGCATACATACTTCAATAATTACGTGCACACTTAAGTGATATGTTACATATTTCCGCGATTTAATTCCAGAAAATTCTTGCGATTCGCTTCTCGTACTATATCGGTATGGATGTGGTGATAAGACACAAGTACAATATGATAAGAGACCCAAATTGCTTAAAGGAAAAAAAATTGTGTAGAAGATACAGAGAGAGTTTTTAGTGAAAGGCAAATATTCTTGCTGGTGTGTGCAACGTGGCTCACGCGTAGTTCCCGTGTTGCAGTTGTAAAATGGGTCAAACGATTACGAAATAAAGTTTTAAAAAATTTACGGAGGCGGGAAAATGATGTTTGCAAATGAAGTAGTCGAAAGAAAGAAAATTTCTATGATGGTAACTGCGCATGTATTGAGGCTTGTTAAGAAACAAAGTAATATTTGAAAAGAAGAAAAGGCAAAATAAAAAGCAAATTGACCAAAGCATACGTTAATTTAATATTTTACGTACATAGTCGATTATCGTGCCTTCTTGTATGCACCTAAGCAACTGCATGCGAGACAAAATAACCGTTAAAGGCCTGTCAATTACTCCGATGGGCCATACGAAACCTGGAACGCATACGCGCTTCGAAGCGTACGGGCGCGTGAAACGCCATGTTCAGTTGCTCTTCGGCTGCCCGTACACTTTCACAATACTATCTCTTTATTCAAACTGTTCTGCTGTCGACCTGCATCCGGATACCTCCTCCCCCACCCCCATCCTTTCTTCTCTGCGGATGGGGGGAGGGGGGAATTCACGGAGCTCAACACATATCCTATCGCTTCAGCCTCCCACGTTTCCGCCGCCGTTCCTACCTCCCCCATCAAAGACAGAAGCGGGAAGCGTATGAAAAAGGCGGATACACAGGAGAAGATGATGGCGGAAAAGGAGCTGGGGATTCCCTTGACTATTATTGCCAAATGATTCAGTTCGTGTCAAAACTGAATGCCCTCTTTCAATTCGACCTGAATCTTCGCCAACATCCCATATAGAGGGTATGCGGCCACCAGAAAAGGGAAACAAAATCAAACCAGATCCATGAAGGATGCCTTTCCGAAGAAAAAATCACGTTCTTCAGTATATGTACGCTGCAGCTGCAGTGACAGCGGAATAAGAGCTAAGCTAACAGAGCAAGCAATTAAAACGGCGAGGGAACTGAATGAGAAGGCCGATGTGGGAGCAACCCCTGTGCTTCTCTTGCTTTCCGTTGCTGCAGCGAATATTTTTAGCCCCTATGTTTTATTCATATGGCGACCTTTTTAGTTTTCCGATGTCCCTTCACGTCGACTGGATTACCACTTTCGTTAGATCGAACACAACGTTAAGACGAGTGCAGTGGCTGCAGAACAGCATATACGTTCTCGAACGCAAGTGCACGGTCTCGAATCATAAGCGCTCTTTGCTCGTTACAAAGCTGACTGATTCCTTTTAATCCATTCAAATCAAACAAACACAATTAGGTATATATGTTTCTTATAGTAGGTTAAGCATTTGGCGTGTGTGACAAGTGAACGCGTTAAAAAAGAAATGCGTACGCAATACCCAGAACCCAAAAGCTGGCCGTTGGCTCCGGCGCGCGAACTCTCGTTCAGTTCTCATCGCTGCTATAGAGGGAGAGAGAGAAGTCATTTCCAAAGAGTACCCGTTTACATTTGCGCTAATTATTAGGCTATGTCTAAACAACTTCCACACCTTTCTTACAATTAAAAGATAATGAGACAGTGGGGAAGTGCGACTAGCTCACGATATAATCGAAAGAAGCCACGTACGAGCACGCAATACGCTTCCCCGAAGGCAACTGGCTACACGAGAAGGAAGCCAGCTTCCGCCAACGATCAGCTTCCCAGTTGAAAAAATAAAAATAAAGAAGAAGCAATGGAAATCCCGGATTGTTTTCTCAAACCTCGAATCGGTTATGTTCACGACCGAACTAATTGGTTCTTGGCTTGAACTTGCGCTGTGTCGAAGAGATTTCCCCCTCCTCCTCCGACCGGAAATCCAGTCTCTTATAATAGTCTTCTGCTGGTATGCGCGTACAGTCATTCAACCACGCCTCGCTTTACATTTTCCACAGCAGAACAACTCGTTAGATTGTGCGCCACTGAAATTTCATTCCATTCACGGAGGTCCTTGTTCCAACTTGCAGTCTCAACAAAGTTCTCTTTAATTGCCCACATGGCGTTATCGAAAAAAGGGTGAACTATTTAGCAATTCATTTTGATACATACGTGCTTGTTTCGTTGAATCGAATGCTCCAAACCTGCTTACCAATGAACCAGGGCGTGGAATTGACTAGTTTTGGCCGATGCCCTAACGTAGCCGATGACAGTGCCAGACAAGACGACATAATAATATTTCGTTTTTCAACGCTCTAGCTTATATTGCTTTTTCCAGTATTTGTGACATCAAGGAGGCGCTTATTTATATATTGCGTTAGATTCCTTCTCATTTTAAGCATTAAACCTCAGCAAATGTTCTAGTTAGCAGCAAAATACGAG
Organism: Dermacentor variabilis; assembly: GCF_050947875.1. Taxonomy (NCBI): domain Eukaryota; kingdom Metazoa; phylum Arthropoda; class Arachnida; order Ixodida; family Ixodidae; genus Dermacentor; species Dermacentor variabilis. The sequence goes on from NC_134568.1 coordinate 31,946,108, forward strand.
AAGGACCTCCATAATTTGGTTTATTTTATCAAAAAGAAATGTTTACAATGCGTCGAAGCGTAAGAGTGATAAAAAAACTTGAACACCCGTTGCTTTTCAGAGCGAACAAGATGTAACAGCGATAGCCGAGTAGGACCCACGTTTCCTTTTATATATATATATATATATATATGCAGGCTTGGAGTGACGCCTGACACCGCCGAAAGATGCCGAAAGCGAGTGGGGCTATACTAATCCAGGTACAACCAAATTAGGAAGGCCCACTACGCTTGAACAAAGACACTCCCTCACGAGAACAGGAATTGGCCTCCCTGGTACAGTTTCGGCCACAACCTCCCTCATGATATCTTCAATTAACCCATGGTCCTCAGTCCCCAGCAGCTGCGGAAAACCTGACCAAGGCGGCGGTCAGACTTGTAACGCAGCAGAGGCTGCCAAGAATCTCTGGGTCCGGACAGGCCGTCAATGTAAACTGACCCTGTCAACCTTTAACAGGGGAACTCTGTCGAGTGAGGCTAGCTAAGCAGCACTCTTTGAGGAACTATCTGACGTTGTTTGGAATATTATCAGCCTTAGTGAGAACAGAAGAACTGGTGAGGCTTATACATGGCTAAATAATGGTCATGTTCTCTGCTATAGAAGTCTCCCTGATTATAAGGAATACGGGGTAGGATTCCTAATCCATAAGGACATAGCGAGCAACATTGACGAATTCTGCAATTATAATGAGAGGGTAGCAGTAGTCGTAATAGAGAGAGAGAGAGAGAGAGAGAGAGGAATATAGGAAGGCAGGGAATGTTAACCAGTCAAGAGTCTAATTGGCTACCCTACGCTGAGGGAAGGGAGAAGGGGTAGATAGAGAAGGGAGAGAAGGGAGAGAGAAGATGTAGAGCCGTGTACGGACTGTACTTGGGTTAAAGCCGCTCGCGCAAACCAGACGTTCTGAGAAAGCACAAAAGTGCCTTCACTGCCTTCTGAGCCGATGATCTGTGGGGATGGTGTTCTAGTACTGTTTGACAGAGTTGTATGGCGACAAGTGTATGTCCGTTCAACACGTCCGAAAGTGGTGCATTGAGTTTAGGGCCGGTCGGAAGGAAGTCCGCGATGAAGAACGGAGTGGAAGACCGTCAGTTTTGAAGGCGGTTATCGAGATGGTCCAACGCGAAGTGCTTTAAAACAGGAGGATCGCCGTCCGTGAACTTGTTTCTCAGATTCCTGGGAGTTCTTAGGGTACAGTGGAAAGAGCTTTGACTGAAAAACTGGGGTATCACAACTGTTGTGCTCGATAGGTACCGCGGCTATTGACACCAGATCACAAGTAGAAACGCCTTGACTGTGCTCGCCAGTTTCTTCAAAAGTGTCAAGAAGATAAGGAAGGATTGTTGGACTCCATTGTTACGGGAGACGAAACGTGGGTGTTTCATTTCACTCCAGAAGCGAAACAAAAATCCAAACAGTGGCGTCACCAAGAGTCACCAGTCGCAAAGAAGTTCAAACAGACTCCTTCTGCTGGCAAAGTGATGGCCAGTGTTTTTTGGGACCGTAAGGGGATACTGCTGATCGATTTCATGGAACATGGGACAACAATCAACTCAGACAGTTATTTTGCAACACCAACAAAACTCAGGCGAGCTATCCAGAACCGCTGGCGAGGACGACTAGCAGCCGGTGTAACGCTGCTTCACGACAAAGCCCGACCTCACGTCTCCCGTCAAACCCAGGAACTTTTGACAAACTTTGGGTGGACTATGATGCCCCACCCACCGTACAGTCCAGGCCTCGTGCCTAGTGATTATCACTTGTTACCCAAGTTACAAGAACATTTGAGTGGCCAACGTTTCCGGAGCGACGATGAAGTCAAAGAAGGGGTGAAACGCTTACTCAACGGATTCGCGGCAGAGTTCTACGACATTGGGATACAGAAATTGGAGCACCGTCTGCAAAAATGCGTAGAAAAAGATGACGATTATGTAGAAAAATAGAGAAAAGTTTCATCTTTCCAGTGATGTAAATTTCTATGAGAATAAGCAACGTTGTCTCTTTCTAAAATTGATAGGAACATTATTTCTGGATCAACCCTCGTATCTTTGCATTCCATTACAATGTGCGAGTTGTCTCCGGTCTTTTGCTAGCAGGTACATGCCTGATCCTGTTGCGAATATTTGCTCAGGCATGTTTTTTGTCCTCGCGCCACCAGCTCACGCCTCAAATAGCAAGCCACTCTCTTTAGTGTTGTCGCACAGATTTGCTCACCTGATTTCCTTTTTTTGCCGTATTTGTACATCCACACTGACTTCGTTTTGTTTCCATCCTATGTACCAAATTTACCATCGCAATTTCTCTCACTTTCTTTTTTGAACACTCCGACTTTTCCATTTACACACTGTCAATTACCCTGTATTTGGTTGATAGCGTTCCTTAACCTCTTCCCCCATACCGTACCCAAGCTTTTGAACACACATGTTTATGCACTTTAGCCATTCATTTTATTCGTTCATGTTCCGGAGTGTTTCTTCAAAGCTAATGTTTATTTGTGCTTATCTTACTTCAAAAGAGGCCCACTGTATGTCGCCGTACAATGACTCATTTGTGGCTTTACCGTGCGACCCCAATGCCAATCGGCCCATCGACCTTTGATGAACTTCCAACCCCGACGCGATCTCTGATTTTAAGCACAGAATGGCGCCTTTGCGAACGTCATAACTGGCACCATTACTCATTTCCAAATTCCTTGCACCCCCTCATACTTACGTTGCGCTGCTGAGCTCGATACCGGCCATGGCGGCCGCCTTTTCGATGGGGGCGCAAAAAGCTAAAAGCCCTCGTGTGCTCAGATCTAGATGCACGTCAAAGAACTCCGGGTACACCAAATTAACCCAGAGCCCTCCACTACGGCGTACTTCATAATCATATCGTGATCATGGCTCCCAAAAACTCCAGACTTGCATTAATTCAATTAATCTCATATTTATTGTAGCCCCAAAACGCTCTACGTTCCAGTATAGTTGCATTCCACTTCCGCTTCATTCTCAGATTTATCTTGGTGGATCTTTGAGCCCGTATTCCCTTCGGTTATGAATACGCCGAGCTACTTACATTGCTTGACTATGGGTATGACTTAATGTTAAATTCATACTACATGATCACTCGTCTCTTCGTTATAAGGACGATAATTCTCGATTTCTCTGCGCTAAAGTTAAGGCGTAGATATGTCGCTTCATTGCCGCACGCCTTCGCAAATTAACGTAAATCGCGCCATTGTCCGCTCATAGCACTATGTTTTGCCCGCATACATCTTCCCACGGACCCTCCGCCTAACCCGCTTGCCCTATACGGATGGAAGACTAATCAAAACCTAATTCACTGCTTTCCAGTCCTCTTGTTTTATGCCACGTAACACAAACACGATAAGAAGACTTCAAACTTGACCGTGGCCTCCGACGACGCTTTGTCTGTGCTGTACGTTTTCGTCCCTGTGAATGTTTCAACTTTGCCGAGCTGTTTTATAAATATGACGTCTCAGCTCGGACAGCGCACGCGGGATCGCGGCGGCCACATCATGAACCGGAACCTTACTTCGGCTTAGTTTTCGCATTAGCTTAGTAAGATACGCTCCACGTCAAAAGTTTCCAGACCACGGTATCTGAGAATGGCCTGAATGTTACTGTAACCCGAGCACGAGCTTGGATTTGCTGCCTGTATTATATGTAGTATACGCGAACATAGCGTTGTACTGTCTTACTGGCTACGGACGCAAACTGCTCGGAAATTTAACGTTTTCTCAGATAGTGTTGGATAGGGACTGTACATTTCTATCGATCACACTCATTGCTAGAATCTTCCAGCTTTTCGCACGAAGTGATTTAGTTTTCTCCTCGTTCTTGATAATACCATAAACGACGGAAACAAGGCACCCTGTAAAATTTATTTTTATGAAAAATCTTAGCTGCCGCGACACGAGGATTCACAGACAGCAGTATTAGGTGATCGGCTAGTCAGTTGAAGTTAATGATCCTAAAACGAACATCTTCAGAAGCTCAACGAAAAGAGGTGTCCATAGATGGGCAGAGCAGAAGCCCATTTTCCAGGCAAATTTTCGTCATGTACGATCAAGTGTGGGTACTTGCGAAAAGACAGTCTCCATGTGATCTCCCTTAATTCGTTTTAGAATGAAGTCATAATGAAAAGAAACTCAGAGCCCTTCCACTCTGTCAAAAAGGATGACCTGCGAAGCTGTGTATGTGGGCCTTAATGGGAAACTGCACCTCTACCGCGGGTCGGCCCGGCATTGAATTATCTTTGGGATCGGTTCACGTGTTGGGAGTGTTTGACGCCTGCTTCACCTCTGCCGCGAGTCGGCCCGGCATTGTAGTATCTTTGGGATCGGCTCACGAATAGCTTGTGTTTAACGCCTGCTTCACCTCCGCCGCGGGTCAGCCCGGCATTGTACTATATTTGGGATCGGCTCACGTACAGGGAGTGTTTAACACCTGCTTCACCTCCACCGTGGGTCGGCCTTGCATTGCGCTATCTTTGGGAACGGCTCACGTATAGGGAGTGTTTAACGCCTGTTTCACCTCCACTGCGGGTCGGCCCGGCATTGCAGTATCTTCGGGATTTTTTTCTACACGCGGACACGATAGTGGGGAAAGTAGCCCTTAACCGCTTCGCTGTAAAAGAAGCACGTGGCAAATGCTGGGACGCTATAACGTGAAGCCATTCCAGACTATTTCTATTCCATTTCTGCGATCAGCCCGCCACAACTCGTAGAAAATTTTTCGGGCCACCCCCACTTCGCCTGTCTGTCGCGCAACGTCACGAAAACCTTGAGAACTCCTCATCTGCTATGACATGTACACATTGATTATGGATGATTGCACCGAACAAAGGAAAAATAATTGTTTTCTATTCTACGTTCCTCTTGCCATTAGCGCCCTCCTGTGTTGGTCAAACCATTTCTGGCTGCACCCACTTAGTTTGTCTGTCACGCAAAGTCGCAAAACCACAAAAACTCACTTCGTCAAAGTGACATGTACACATTAAAGATGCATTAATATGTCGACAAAAAACTGAGCTTTTTTTTTCGGAATAACTGAAGACTGCCCGGTTCCGCGAAGAATAGAAGATCACTGCCCGCCGATCACTCTGGCAATGGCTACTTGGAGCTGCGGGGGAGAATGAATTTATTTGCGTATAATAAAAACTTGTGCGTGGCAGTATAACGTTGTCGAGCCCCTTTGACTCGTATACAAACGTATCGTTCAGCTAACCCTTCTTCTCTGAAGATCCCTTCTAAACGTTTAACCTTCCGTGCTAAGCCGCCGCGATTTTCAACCAGCCACCGCAAGCTAAGCAAGGGGAAGCCACCCAATCGCTTACACCGGCAGCATCCTGCTCATCCTGTTATCTACTTTCGCTGCGCTAGCTCAGCCTTACCGAAACCCTCTCCACTTCTGCGTGTTCCTCGCCTTTTTGTCAGCCAGTTAGGCAAGAATAATCTCTCAAGGGGTAGGCAATGCTCTTCTATTTGAAAGCTAGCAAAACAGACCTCCTATAAACGACTAGAGTGTTTGATTGGGCTGTTCAAACAACGCTGCGTGTCACCGACCGATGCTTGCGTTGGCGGTTTGGCGAACGTGACCTCTGCAGATTAGAATAAAAACAGATCGAAATGGTCTTACGTTATAGGGCCCCTGTGTTGGCAGCGTCAAGTATAAAGAAAAAATAATGGAGATCCAACAAGCATTTTTGGAATCTATGGGAAGCGAAACTTTTGTGGAGCAGTTAATGAAATTATCCAAATTTGCCCATGTCATTACCGCGCCTCTGGCGTAATAGAAATTGGCACGCGCTCATGTCCTCTCACGCTCCGGCGTGCTACGCAGTGTGAAACCAGCGGCGATAATCTCGAAGGGCTCGTTGGCATTGACACGATAGAGAAGTGTAGGTTTGATTGCGACCTAATGGTTAGAGAATCGGGCTGCGGTGCTGGGGGACCGAGGCACGATCCCACCATCGGACTCACGTAATTTAATGTTTCTTATTTAAGCGTGAGCTAATTGGCAAGACAGCAGCAGCACCCAGCAGCCACGGTCAGCAAAGTACGAGAGAGTTCACAAATAAATCTTTGCTTTTAAAAAAATATTTTGATAGAACCAACCCTGGAAGTGGTTGCTATCGAAGAATGCATTTCGCACGCTTTGGGAGGTGGTCATTTGTGGCACTATATGACACGTGTTATGTGACGCCATCGGACAAACAAAAGAAATTATGTTCCACTGCCGCCCACCATGGCTCTGAGTGGCGCTGGCTAACGCTCTAAGGCTGTATCTAGTAAACATAAATACCCAAGTTAGTGGACGGTTTGATGGCCGCCGACGTAGCACAATTGGTAGTGCAACCCACGCGTAATGCGGAGGTTGTGGGTGCGGCTCCCACCGGCGACACGCTATCTTTTAGTCCACTTTCGTTTCCCTCTTATTTGTTGTTGTTTACATTTCAATTTCAACTACACCTAATTTCCCCGATGCTTTCCTTGGCTTCGGTAGAGAGTTATCAGCGGAGAGCCGCACGTACGGAAGAGCTTTAGCACGGCTAGGTCAGCTGGTATACACCCCAGGTAAACGGGAATTTCGTCACGAGCGCCAATTTCTTGCCTGTTGCTTGGTAGGCCAAACTCTGAGAGGAAAAACAAAGAAAAACTTAATCCTGCATCCATGGCAACGGTTTTGTTGATGCGCGAGGGGAAAACGCCACCCCGCTTGTCGTCTGCTATGGGCTCGACGAGCACACGACTTTCTCTCTAGGCGCCAGTGGAAACCAACACCGCTTGCATCTATTTTTCAGATTGTTTTCCTCTTTCAGGTCTTGTTTTCAACACCCCTAAGCTTCCAATTTTCTAGCCGTACTCGAATGTGCGCAACGCATCTGTGTGAAAACAACTTTCTTCTATTCATAATGCGCGAGCCATGGCGCGCGGATATTTTCTTTTGGTAAAACATAAGTAGGTGGCAAAATGCAATTTATTCGCTTTTTATTAGCAGCCTATCGCACAGCAAGGCATTCGATACACCAAGCAATAATGTGGAGATGAGTATCTCATTATTCATTACAAATGGGCGCATTCTGTACTACGATCATACATACGTAAGACAGCTTTCTACAATTTCTCATAGACAGAAAATTGCTACAGAGGCCATGTTCACTATCTGTACGCAACACAAGTGAATCAAATTAATGTTTGTCGCAACAGTTATTTTCGAAAAATAATAGGATTATCAAGAGCAGCAGATCCCCCATATTTCGCCTACAAGTAAAAACAGCTTCCTTTTTTATTCCCTACAACTGGCATACTTGTTAGTCCGAAAAATTGTCTCGCCATCCCGACCTTGCGAAAGTGTATGGCCAGCGAATATGCTAGAAAACCACTCAAGTGCCCGTCGATGGGGGTATGAAATGTTTTATTGTTCTGCTTAGTCTTAGCACGACGCCGTTGTTGAGCACCATGATTTTGCACTCTTCGACGCCCATCGTATTCACGCTGCAGCTCTTCGGAAGTCCTTGCGTGGTCTACCCACAGTGGTCTTTGCAATGAACTGAGTTGCTAGGCAGGTCTCCCTTTTATATATGAAGTTTGGTGACGTCACTAGCTGGTTCGTACGCTGCTGTCACCCCTTTCCCACCGGAGCAGCTTATGCAGCCGTAATCTTCACCGGGAAACACACGCGGGGAGAAGGAACGTGCCTCGCGTTGTTCACACGCGCCTTATCATCCATCATGCAGTTTTGACGCTTGTTTTGCGTTTTTCTTTATTAAATGAATACTGAGCTGTGTTGTATGCCTGGTTCCAAAAGAGATATGCACGTTTTTTTCGCTTCAACTCTTTTTTTTTTTTTTTTTTTTGCTGACGGACACGATAAATCTTGACCAACTAGAGGTCAAGAGTTTCGCTGTAAGACATGCTATACCTGGTAAATTTTCTGCATAGCTCTCCTTGTGCTAATGTGCCAATAATTATTCCTCAAATAATATTCAAAATGTCCATAGCTTATTTTTCCTATTTAGTTTTCTTCCGCGGTACAAAAAATGACGTCAAACACCGACGCAGGACGCCGACGCCGGATTTTCTGCGACATGGTCTCCTTGACGCTATCGCGTTAAAATGTGAGGCCAGTAGAGCTTCGAATTCAGAGCTGTAACATTGCTAACAAGCTATCGTTGGGAAATTTCTCACGAGCATGTTCCGCGTGTTTCTTAATATTGGTAACGCACTTAGTTTGTTCTATTATCGTCTAGGCATAAGTGGCACATTTCTAAGACAACTAACAACAAATAACACCGAGTTTTTTTGTCGAGAAACCCCAAACGCAGCAGAAGCATGTGTCAATTGGTAGTTGACCGTCAGTCGACGTCGGGAAAGGGCAGAGTGATGCACAAAGGTATTAATGAACGCGTAGCTTCGGAACATTGATAAATATTTTTAAATGCAACTCAAATCGGCTGCATTCCATGCATCACGTCAACCTGCTCACAACAATCCTCTTTTTAATGGTTTTCAAGATCTTCCTCTAATAAGCCGAGCGGACATTATGCACTTTCTTTAACAGAGCCCACAGGCTCATTTTGTGATCCGTTTGTAGCATAGGATAGGTGTCAGAGCTATGTTATGAGTTCAGCCATTAACTGGAGTTCAACTAGTCATATGCTTTCAAAGTTTAATAAGGAAAGCTCCAAGTTTTAGTGCTACTATATATTCATGTAAAATGTTAAGCATTGCTGGTTTCTCAATAGCTGGCGAAAAATGTTAGGCATCAATTTTTGAGCTAGTTTTCGGTATCGATGATTCATCTCGTTAAGGAAAAAGTAATTTAGCGTTCTATTCGCTTCATTCTTCTGCAAAATGGCCGTAGGAGGAAAACTGCCAGTGGTGTAAACCTGCTGGACAAATGTGCATTGGAATTTCCGCTCCGGAAAAATTTCTATAAAGCGGCAAATAAACCTAGAGAGGCCACAGCAGCGCGCGGCAAATGGCTTCGCCGCATCGTATGCTGCAGCGCCAAGCGCAGCGAGACTATTTACAAACGCTAATTCGCTCATTTTCAGCGAAAACTGTCCGGCTTTTTAGTTTAGCCAATAATCTGGAGCATCGCGCACCGCAGACCAGCAAGGAAGGAGGAGACACTGACAAGCGCGCGGTTTCTTGGTGCATGCATCACACATTTCGCTGAGTAATGTAACATAGAACCCGGCGCCGTATCAGACGACGTGGAAAAGATCGACAGCGATCGCCCTGCTCGTGGCACTTACGCAGTGCCCTGTCAATTGGCTTCTGTAATGAATTACAGAAGCACAGATTCGCAAGCACTAATAACTCCTTTTCCTTACCTTCATCGAGCAGGGACCGCTCTTCCACTCCCACAGTCTGCACAGCCCACCACAAGCCTTGTTTTGGCCGGGCATGGCGTAGTCCCTTTTTGTGAAGTGGTCCGAGCAGAGGCGTTAGCCGTTATACTGCATCTGCTCCCATGACCACGCTGCCAGGACTTCTCATTTAGCGTTATTTCGCCATATGTCACATCTGAAAAATGGGCAAAATACCGCGTGGTCATGGTTAAAGAACACCTAGAAGCGAAACCAACGTTGAGAATACGAAGCTGCAACAAAAAAAAATTTTTATTCTAGGCGCAGGTTGAAAAGTGAAGCGCACCTCGTCGCGCAAGTAACTCGAACTTCTTGTAATTGAAAACGCAAATCGTGACAGCTACGTAATTTATTTATTTATTTGTTTTGCTTCTGCCGTGTTCACGGACAATGAAAGGTGGTAATGTCACAACAAAAAGCTTGTCACCTGAATGCTCACCAGCGTAACCAGTTTGTGCAGCAAGCATTCAAGTATGTACCTTTGTAAAAGACGAATTACAAGTTTTCTGCTCGTGGCAATAATGAACAGCAGCCGCTAACATATACGGAAGCGAAATTTCCGCCTTTGCGTCAGCTAGCATCAATGGGCTCACGGGCAACTGTCAACAAGTAGCTTCAGTTTTTCACAACACTGTAGAAAAATTCGCCGCGCCAAACCAAAAAGATATTCGCTAGAAAGCCACCGCGGAAGATCTTTCGTTTCGTCCTATAGATATTTTGATAAGTATAACGCTTGTTTCTTCATAACGACTGCACAAAAAGCGTGCCTACGTCCCGTGCGCTGAGAAAGAGAAAAATTGCGCCCTTGTTTTCTTATGTACATAAACGACATGGTAAAATACATCTCTGTCAACATAAAACTGTACGCGAGCAAGTGAGTTCTATATACGGAGGTTAACGATCAATCGGATCAAGCATTGTCGAAGAATGATTTTCAGCGTGTTGATTCATGGTGTAAGAGGTTGCAAATGTGTATAAACTTCGACAAGACTGTTCTTATGCGGATTACTCGAATGAAAAGGCCCTTAAAGTTTTTGTACAATTTTAACAATGTGCTTCTGTCTGAGGTGGCCGAATACAAATATCTTGGGCTATGGATTTCTAACAATCTTAGGTGGAATAAACGTATTCATTACGTTACAGCTAATACATATAGGAAGTTACTTTTTTAAAGACACTGGCTACCCCTCTGTGACTCTAGCTCTGGTAACTCCAGCTTTTTAAACTCTGGCTACCCCTTCTGTAAGAAGATTAGCATACAAATCCATTATCTTCCCAGTCTTAGGCTATGCTGCTGTAATATGGGACCCCTATACAAAAGGTAATATTCTGAAACTAGAGAATGTCCAAAAAAGAGCCGCACAGTTCATCTATAAAAATTTTCGACGCAGCTCAGTGACTGAACTACAAGATCGCGCTAACCTTAACCCCGTTATCCGATAGAAACCGCTCATCCCGTCTAAAATTTTTATATCAATTACTCAAGGGGCACTTTAACGTAGACGTTAGCGAATGGATCACATTTTCTTCCGGTTATTCAACACGTCAAAGACATCAACTAACAATAACACCTTTTCGTTCTCATAATGACTCTTTCAAGTATTCATTTTTTCCACGAACAGTCAGAGACTGGAATAACCTCAGCAGCTGCATCGTTCAAGCAGACTCTTTCTCATCTTTCGCATCCCTTCTTGATGACTGGAACATAATTGGTTATTTTTATAGTGACTGTCTGTATGATATCTGCGTTGATTGTTCCTCTTCTTCATTTGCACATTTGATAAATGCTTTGTTAAATTTTTTGGGGCTCTTTCTTGACTGTGACCTATGCATGTACATGTATTTTGTATGCCACTATGTTGCATTTTCTTTCGTGTATTGTATCCCACCCTGTTAAAATCCCGGTGGGGGTTGCAGTACGAATAAATAAAAAAATAATAATTGTGTTCCTCCCCGAGTTGCCACGCCACACAGCCGCGCGTACTACGCCTTGTACCCTTTCCTCAGTTTTTTCCAACATTTCCGGAGCGTTCGCTGGCAAAGAAATCACATTTTTAACTGCAGGGCATACGAAAAACGTGCAACGTGGATAGAAAACGGCAGGAGCAGACGAACAAAATGGTAGATGAAGCGATAAGAGAGAACGCGCGCCACCGTTTGGCGCAAGAAATGAATGGACTAAATAAAGTTATAGGATGCCTAAAAAAAGAACATAGCCGAAAACACTTTTTATTTCTGACCTAATTGCGTTAATTTACTTATTATACTGAATTTTCCTTTGGCTACCAGTGTAATGGCGACGCAGTATTGCCAACACAGAAATTAGCCCCACTGTCCACCCATTGGTTCTAGCTGAGCGACCCCTCGCTTGATCGAGAGGAGAGCGGAGCATTTCGCGGCGCCATCTGTCGAACAAGGCTGAAGTTACTGTGAAAATATCGGTACACTCGATTTATGTTTTCGATCGCGGTCATCCGCTTCAACTAGTCGCCAAACGGCCTCATTGCTGAAACCTCCCGCAGGATACAGAGGTCCTCGTCAGTGCTGAAACATTGCCGTAGCTTTTTCGCCCGCAGGCGAGCCAGCGCCGCGTCTGAAGACGACGCCGACGAGATGCCACTGCTCTTCGCATGGAGGAAGGAAAAATGTAAGAGGGAGCATGACGTCACGCAGCCAGCATTGGCAAGCGAACGCTCCGTGCAGCAACACGTGACCTCCTGCGTCGAGCTCCCGGAGCAAGAATCGAGATTTGCTGAGACGTGCGGTGCCCAGTAGCTATGCCAGTAGCTTTTATTCGGTGCATGCTTCCTCTCCCTATAGAAATGGCCATGACCTTTATGTTTCTGTATGTCTCTTTCTTGTGCGTTATATGACCTTTATGTTTCCTTGTCCTTGATGTGGACTTGAGGAAACATAGTTCTTGTGTACTTCATCTTTACTCATCTTATCGTGAAACTCGAGGAAGCAAACTTAATCTTTCCTCTAGGATGTATCTTTTGTGTTTACGGCAGAATGTTAGCTGTGTGTGCACTCCCTCGAGTGCACACCCAGGTAACATAGAGTGCGCACAGTGATTATCTGTTGACACATGCTACAGATAATGCATCTACGTGTAAGACGTATTATTTATTGGCGTATCCAGGTAAGAAAAAATGGAGGGGGGGGGGCACGGCCTTTTCGGACCTCGGTCTTGTTATACCTTTCCTCAACCATACGTACTCTACGAAAATTATACACTGAAGCTCGAAATGCAGAACCTGCGGTCGCTGCTAAAAGTGCATTTCTTTTCAAAACCACGTGGGATTGCTCTGTTGACATTAGCAGGGGCAGCGCGGATCCCCTAAATGCTTGCTTGGGTGCACAACCGAATAATTTATAACTGTCAGTTGGCTGAATAGTGAAAGTTTATACGGAGCATGGCCCTATCTGTTTGTTTGCACGTGCATGCAAGCAGTACGCTTATTTCACTTTGGCCGAAGCTCCAGGGGCCGTAGCAAACGAGCCATCACCACGTTTTGTCGTCTTTATTCCTTACGCTGCGAGGACATATGGTACCGCCGATTCAAAATGAGGTCACATATTCTCTAAAGCACGACACTTGGCTCCATAAGAAACGTGTACGTGGGCGGTGATTACAAATTTCCGCTCGGCGGACCTCGTAGCTGCCTGTGTAGGCGGTCCGCCATTGCGAGTAGACGGAGCTGCACGGGTTGCGCCCTGATTGGCCCGTGTCCGCCAGCAAAAGTTCGCGCATAGTTCAACTGAAATCCCTGTATATGCTTTATAAAAAAATACAGCGCACCCAGGCACTTCGAACTCAATAAATGGAGTTTAAGTACCGGCCTTCCTTCTAGCTACGACTTCCTCTGCGTAACAAAATTGAATCTCGAAGACCGTGCTTTTGCAAAGAGAGAGACAGAGAGAGAAAGGCAAAAGAGAGACAGGGAGATTAACAAGAGATTATCTCTGGTTGGCTACCCTGTACTGGGGAAGGGGATGCGATATGTGAGAGAGAGAAGGATAGAAGAATTTTTTTTTTAAATTAGAAAATAAAATAAACCTACACACACAAGCACGCACGTACACACGAACTGTTTCTGTTGGCACTGTCACGCAGCCCACAAAGGCGTTCCTAGTGTTACGCAGTGTCACTGCACAATCCTACGTCAAATAGTGTACAGTCACAATTTTTCAGAAAGTCCAGTGTCTTTTGCAAATTGCGTTCTCCAGAAGCGAACGTGGACTTCCGAGGCTACATTCACATGTTAATCGCAGTGCGGCGCTGCCGCAGCGTGACGTAGATGGTGAGGATGGAGAGGGCGCTGGGAAGGAAGTAATATCGGGTTTAATCTCCCATCCAAACAGGCGGGTACAGCAGTAGAGCAGAAGCTCCCAGGTTTATTTTATGCGTTGACATCGTGTTGCTAGTTAACAGGCAAAGTGATTTGCAACGTCTGGCTAATATCTGTGGACAGGAAGGCGAGAATTTAAGTTTGAAATTTAGCGTTAGAAAATCAAGTGTTATGGTATTTCATGAAAACAGTGAACAGACAGTGGCGATACAGGGCCAGGAAATACCTCGGGGAAAATAATATAAATAAGTTGGTATGTGACTAAAAGAAGGCAGTAGATATATGGAAACACAAGAAAAAGCAATAACAGTGAAGGGGAAGAGAAATGCAGCCGTAAAGAAGCAAAGAGCGCGATGGGGATACAATAGGTACGAGGTGCTCCTGGGTATGTGGAAAGGTGTAATGGCTCCAGGACTTACTTTTGGAAATGCGGCTGTTTGCTTGAAATCAGGGCTACAATCTAGACTCGATGGCAACCAAAGATCAGTGGGACGCCTCCCATTGGGCGCTCAAGCGAAGACTACAAATGAAGCAGTGCAGGGTGATATGGGCTGGGCAACTTTTGAAGTGAGGGAAGCTCATAGTAAAATTGAGTATGAAAAACTACTGAGGAATGTGGAAGAAATTAAATGGGCTGGGAGAGTGTTGAGGTATCTGTACAGGAAAAACATTGATTCACAGTGGAGGAAAAGAACTAGGAAGCTTACCAGCAAGTATGCGACATGTAGGGTGAGCAACACAGCAACAAAGAACGTCAAGCACAAAGTTAGAGAGGCTGAAATAATCTCATGGGTGGTAGCAATGGAAAAGAAACCTGCCATGAGTAACTATACTTAAGAGGAAAAAACCAAATCAGGAAAGAAACAATTTATGATAACTCAAAGGGAAGCTCATTACTTTTCGAAGCGAGATCAGGATGGCTTAGAACACGCACCTATAAAGCGAGATATAAGAAGGAAGAATAAGCATGGGCTTGCTGCGGTAAAGCTAAGGAAACGATGGAGCATGTTTTATTAGACTGTGAAGACGTTTGCCCAGTGTTCGATTTAGGCACCACTGGCCTCCTTGAAGCCCTTGGGTTCAGTGAGAGCAGGGGGAAAGTAAACATGCCCGCAATAGAGACTAGTAAGAGGTGATTGGAAGATTGGTGGTAGAAAAGTAGGGAAACGACAAAAAACGAAGACGTACAAAACAAAGTACACAATAGGGGGTCATCGTGTTTTTTTTTTCTTTTTTTAACCTAGGTAAGACATTACGCAGTATAATATCAACAGAAAGGGGACGCTCATAACATCCATCCATCCATCCGTGTATGCCCGGCAAAATTACTGGACGTTATATTGAGCTGGGCCGCTGGGCCGCTGGACCACGTTGTGTGGGCTTGAGTGCACGTTGCAGTAGGATGGCGCTTTGATTATATTTTGGAATTGCCTAGATGAAATATGGCCCCTATCGTGTCCATTCGACACCTCTGGGCTCGTGTAACGCTATTATTTCGCCGTATGTTTCGTGCAATACGCCTGTGTTCAGTTTGTACTAGAGCGACCATCCGAGCTGCCTTTGTTCTCACCTGTCCGCGTTCTCTTGTGAAAAACGTGGTACTAGGGCTGCGAGTCATGGTGTGTGGAAGAATTCGTTGAAAGTTGTGCGTTTGTGTACTGGAATTGATCGGCGATTCCACAGTGTTTGCGCCGCAAGGAGCGTTGGTGCTGTGGTGGAGCGTTTGATGACGTCACGTTTTGAAAGGTAAGCATGTATCGCGCTTGCGCGCATTCTTGTAGCTTTTAGTTCATCTAATAAGCTTTGTGCAACGAGAACAGAGCGTTTTCGGAGCGTAGGTTGTCCATATTGCTGCGCACATTTAACGAACAGTTTCATGAGAGTTTCTTTTTTTTTTTAATGGGGTTTTACGTGCCAAAACCACTTTCTGATTATGAGGCACGCCGTAGTGGAGGACTCCGGAAATTTCGACCACCTGGGGTTTTTTAACGTGCGCCTAAATCTAAGTACACGGGTATTTTCGCATTTCGCCCCCATCGAAATGCAGCCGCCGTGGCCGGGATTCGATCCCGCGACCTCGTGCTCAGCAGCCCAACACCATAGCCACTCAGCAACCACGGCGGATCATCAGAGTTTCTGTGAAATAAAGTGCGTTTTATCGCTTACTTGCTATCTGCAGTGAAATATGTTACCACCCCTGATTTGTAAGGACTAAATGGGCAAACAGTTATGTAAATTCTGAAAGTTATTGTTTGTTCGACAGTTTCCTGGCAAGAAATTCTTCCGTGTACATACATTTCCGCAGGTTACGTGTGTAATATCGTCGGCAGAGTGAGTGAGCACGCGACTGCTGTGCTTGACAATTCAGCAGATATTCGCTTGTGTGAAGATTTTTTTTTATAGATACCGTTTAGATTGAAGTCCATCTTCGCGAGAACCTGTCTGCATCGTTCGTGTTCTTGGATGTACTCCCGTAGTTGTATTACACGCTGCACGGCAAATATAGGCCTATATTACAGCAGCCACGTTTCTTTTTTTAATCGATACATATAAATCAGACGCTGGGTTTATTAACATTTGCATCTGCAGAACATGATGCCAGCTCTTGCGATTATACTTTAAGACAGGGGGTTGCAGCACTGCGTAATAAAAGAGGTGTGCTATTTTTAAGCGATGATTTCCACTCGATGTTTGCCACTGCTATCAGCCGCCGTTCACGTGTCGCTGTTACAGCTAACGCGGGCGGAGTGTCATTCAGACTACTGAGAAAAAGGCATAGCAGTTTCGTGCCTGACTGGACGGGCAGATAGCAACAGCACCGTCTGTCCTAAAGAACCGTTAAAGGCTTCAGTGTTGCCCTGATGCTTTGTTTATGAGCGGCGTACCTTTTCACTTCTGCACGTTTCTTACCAGCGTGCATGCAGGCAAATTGTTCTTGCCGATATGAAAGCTCTTGCATGAGTGAAAAAGCTTGACCTTTGTTTACTTTGTTTTTTCAGGTTCCCTGTGAGCTCTCATCCGAACCACATTCGAGATCTGCTGTGAGCGGCGTGGCATATCGAACTAGAAGTGAAGATAGTCCAATAGTCTACTTGTAGCTTCAGAGAAACCTTTGCAAAGTATATTTGTGAGAAAAACGTATCTAGAACAACAGCAACACTGCAGTGAGGAAGATACAAGTGTTACTGCCATAGTTATATTGTACTAAAATTATTATTATAGAACAATATTGCGTGAATTTCTGTGTCTAAGCAGAGTTGCAATCAGTATGCTGCATATTGTAGAGAACAGTAACTTTATAATAAAGAACCAATGCAAAACTTTTAATATACCAAAATGTGCATAAATATATAATATGCACAGGGAACTCATCTATGTATGTCTACATAAGATGCAGGGTTTTATCAATAGGGCCACATAAAGTACGGTAACATAAAGGATACATAATGGACGGACACACGAAGGAAACATGAAATCAGTCGCCAAATTTCACCATCTAGGAAGCATAAAGGACGGTAGCATAAATGACACATAAAGTATGGACACATGAAAGAAGCAAAACCAGTGGCCAAATTTCAACATCTAGGATACATAAAGTACGGTAACATAAAGGATATATAAAGGACGGGCACATGCAAGAAACATAAAAGCAGTGGCCAAATTTCGACATGTAGGAAACATAAAGGATGTTTCCTCGTGTGACCTCCAGGAGACATACAATAAACATAAAGGACACTTATTTTCGTAAGGGTCGATCGGCTGCCCTGCCATGGCTCTGCATGCAGAGCGGGAACACTAAAACCAACCGCGCACTTTGACTTGACGATCACGTGTTGGGGCACCAGGTTGGCTTCAATCACGTTGCGCGGTATGCTCCCTCCTATTTTTTTCTTCATCACTTTGACTTGACGATCACGTGTTGGGGCACCAGGTTGGCTTCAATCACGTTGCGCGGTATGCTCCCTCCTATTTTTTTCTTTCATCTATGGCTGTTCGTGCGCGTGGTCGCCATTCGCTTCGCAAAAACACTGGTACCCTGCGCGCGCTCCGCAGGGGAGAGGATATCAACGAGCGAGCGACGCGCTCCGTAAGAACGCTAGCCTCCCCAGCGTACTGCACATGCGCAATGGCGTGTATACGCTGGCCCGCAGGCTCGCTGAGCTATCTCTCTAGACGTTTTCAGCAACAAGGTCGTTCGGCAGCGATTTGAAGCGGATGACCGCGATTGAGAACCTGAAGCGAGCGTGCTGATCTTTTCCCATTAACACCAACCTTGTTCGACAGGTGGAGCGGCAAAGCGATCGATCCGCTCTTTACTCCGCTCTACTCCACTCGACCGAGCGAAAGATCCCTAACAAAAAAACTGATAGAAATTCCTACAAGTCTGTTAGAGGAATATGTATAGGTTGTACGAGTCCTTCTATGAGCCTGATATATATTCCTACCTGACACATAGAACTCTTTACGAGACTGGTAGGTTGCAGATAGATCTCAGCGTGCTGCCTACAAGACCAAATAGGATGATGTATCAGTCTTTTAAACCCAGATAGAGATCATCATACAACATACAGAAATCTAATTGAGGCACTGATAAAGCATGTTAGAAATAGCACACACCCCGGTGCCCACACGCCTGAAGAGATGTTTTTAAAATTAACTGAATATACAACCCCGAAAACATTGCCTGCCACGCGAACAGATTAACAAACACAGTTGGGATATTAGAGTATCAAATGAAAATGAACTGTGTAAACTGTGCAATTATCAAAAATTTTTACAGCTTGTATGCAGATATATTATCCTAAACATGTCAAGTCAAGTCAAGTTTATTTGCAACATGTACAAAGTACAGTGTTGAAGGCAACCCTGGCAAGAAAGCTGTAAACATACAGCTTGATGAGGCCAGGGGGCCACCACCAGGCAACATCAGCATCGCACACATCCGCAGTACAAACAATAAGCTTTCGTAAGTAGCTTCATTAATACAACACGTGGTATATATCCACTTCCCTGGGCATGAATAAATCTTCATACATGCATAATCATTACGACCGCATTGAAATTCAGGTGAATAACATTAGCGCCAGGGGAATATGTACTGTTACACTTTAAGAAATGAACATTATTAAAAGCAACAATAAAAAGGAAGTTAAGCAACAGTAAAGAATGTGCACATGCAAGTTACAAGGAACGAAATGAATATACATGTGATGAGTACATTCTGAATAGGTGTGAAAACCAACTCATTTACAAATTTCAAACAGTCAATTTCAAACAAGAATGTGCACGTGCAACTTACAAGAAATGAAATGAATATACATGTGATGAGTACATTCTGAATAGGTATGAAAACCAACTAATTTACAAATTTCAAACAGTTATGGGAAATTTATCAAAGACAAAGATATCGCGCACAAGCATGCGTGATAGAACCGTATCTCCATTTACGCACTTCTGCAGTTGATTTAATTGCGCGGGTACGTCGTATGTCAGGGTTTGCATAAAGTAATTTGTTCGATGGTGCCTTATCATCCATTTTTCCGATCCTCGTGTTACACGGGTGCTGGGTCATTCTACGAGGGCTGACACATTTTTTAGGAATTGTATGGTTTTTTCATCTGCAAATTGTATTTGGTGTAGAAGACGGTATGCGTAAAGATCTTTGACGTTAATTATTCTGCTTTCTTGAAATAACGGTTTTGTAGGATGTAAATAGTGAGCATTATGAATACAACGAATAGCTTTCTTTTCGAGCAGCAACAGCATGTTAATGTTACGTTGTGTAGTCGTAGCCCATACTAAGGTGCAATAGTTTATATGCGACCGAAAAAGGGAATGATAAAGCTGGAACATTACACGAGGTGGGAACATATGACGGCATCTAAACAACGCAGATAAAGCAGCAGACGATTTCTTTGCAACAAGGTTTATGTGTGAGTTCCACATCATGTGACTAGAAAATACAACACCCAACATTTTGTGTTCCTGTACTACATCAAGCGAGTGGGAACTTATGTTTAAATCGACGCATGACACAGATGTCTCAACATAAATTAAAGCATACGTTTCCAAAGCACAGCAGTGTTACTTATAGTCTGTGAAACTACATTGGGTAAGTTGCATGAGAAAAGTATCAGTCCATTTTTGTAGCAGCTCTGCTCCAGTTCTTATAATACAAAATTGCATTTACACATTTTGCGAGACGAATGCGCAACATTTAATGCATGTCCTAAACATGATTAATGTTGCAATAAAGTTTATTTACAAAGGCAAAACAAAGCACTTTCAAGACTGTGGATACTAAATGCAGCTCTAACATCTCAGGAAAAGTTTGTGAATGCCATAAATTAGACACTACCAACGTGATTTCATTAAACGTTTCTGGGCTAGTTGGTGCATACTTGATTTGAAAATTATAACAGCACTAACAGATGCATCCACAAAGGAACAAAGACGAGACACAAGCGACATGACTACTAACATGACGGGTTTATTTTACACTCCATTATCTAAACAATAAGCAAGCAAATTTAGCCCCACTTAAACAAACACATAGGAAAAACACAGACTTAAGTACCAACATCACCATGCCCATTTCTGCTCACAGATGCTGCATAGAACGCCATGTCTAATCGACACGTGTTTTTATCATATTCCAACTTCATATGAAGCTATTTTCTCCGGACTGTGCGCTTTTACATTCATCCCAAAAGTGTTGTGATATGTGACAGAACACAAGTGAGTTTGTGCAAAAAGAAAAAAACTGGCATGGCACACCGACAGGAAGTAAGGAAACAGGACAAGCATCGCTATTGGTATAAGATCTACAGCAAAACATCAGAACATGACAATACAGCAATATTATTTGAGCAAAAGTGCACACAGATCTGAGAACTTATTCAAGTAAGAAAATGGATTTACCATTTTTAAAACCATATATTCATGAACAAAAACAGTCAAACATCAAGCGCACATATTGCAAAATCAGAAGACACAATTCTTCACTGGGTGCTAGTTCAACCACCGCACCTCGAAATGTGTAAGAGCAGTTTTACGTGTGTAGCCTTCAGCATGCGACAGCAAAGAAGACTATCAGCAACAGGCTTTATAGTGTTCGGAGTCTTTGATTCAAACCGTAATACAGTGTTAAAATAAAATTTTAGAGTTTGCTTGTTTCGTTCAGAAAAAAAGACAGTGTCTTGGTCATGCTGCCAGTTAACGGATCAACTTGCACCAGCTACATTGAGTCAAAAGAGAAAATAACAAAGTGAGAAAGACAGATACATGGTGTGAAAGCGATGCTGTTGTATAAAGTAGCACAACTGCTTACTTAAGGCGTCATTCAGCTGCTTTACATGCCTCTGCATACAGACTGAGAAGCTTTACCTCTTCACCATCTGCTAGTGAAGCACTGTTTGTTCACTGTGATCACTCACTCAAGGCAGTCACTTGGTTAAGTAGGGTCCTTCGCTACATGTAAGGACACCGACTCGAAACCATGCATAAATAAGTCTTGTAGAATATTGTCATGTTTTGGCTACTGCGACTGTTCATCAGGACCTGCATCACTACTGCCAACATGCAGACCACGCAATTCCCCAAGCACTTGCGCAACAAGAGTACAGTAATGAAGAGTGGCAAATTGGGCCAGTTGGTTCATTAGGAAAACAAGAAGCTATAGCAAGAAAAAATAAAAGCTATAGAATTTTGATGGCTCTGGCTTGTTTATTATATTAAAAAATCAAAAAGCTGATTCTTACAGAATGCCGTAAAGCGTGGTGTACTATTACCAACTTCTGTTTTTTAAAGCTATAACCTGTTATTACCAGACATTCACGTACCATAGCTGAAGACATACTGTTCATCGTTACCATGCCTTGAGCATGGGAATCAGTCTCTTTCATAAAGGTTTGGTATTGTCCATACAAAAACATTGTGGTCTATTTCCATAAACACACAAAGGCGCATAACTTTGCTGGGTGTTACATAAACTAGTGACTCCTCTCTTCTGACGCAGACTGAAAGGTGCCTTGCATGGAGAATTTCAACAGGAAATAGTTTCTGGCATTGCAGCATTGTACAAGAATTCGCTCCAGTAAGAATTCTACAAATGCGAAAAAATGCACCGGGGAAGCTGACAAATGCACTGTTGTTAGTCTTTGTAGTCCGAGTGTACCGAAGAAAGTGGAAGGTTCGTTGGTTGATGACCATTCGGTAATATTCAGTGACACTTGTTGAGTCACAGCCACGGTTATGGACTACAGCCTGTTTTTCACTTTCATCCAAGTTCAGGCACAGCTTTCCAGTACCTAACAAAACTGTCTGCTGACCAGCTCTCCTGTCATGTACACCAAGAAAACTGACTGCTTCTGGTGAAATATTTAAAATAGCTTTAGCTGCCTGTAACTTTCGAGCAAGTACATAACTATCCAATATTTGTAAAGGAACACCATTAGCTCCGCTGACCAGTTTCACATGAAGTCTATTTCCGCTTTCAAAAACAAATGAACAATGCGACCAAAGAGGTGCTAGTTTAGGTACACTTTTAGGAAGATGCAGAATTTGGTGTACAATTGTATGTCATTGCACCCAATCCGTACAAAGGCTGTGTTCTCACAACAAACTCTGAGAGAAGATCGCAGGATCTCATTATCTCATCTGAAGTGACGGTGTCCAGTAGAAGTAAATAGATACCCTCCACAAGGAAACTGAAATGTGTGACATACTTATCCGGCAAACAGCCATGAAGGCATGGTAATGAATAATGAAGAACCCACCACTTCCATTCGCTAGCTTTCCAGATTGTCAATTCTGATAATCTTCGTGGTGTACGTGTGAACCAATTCGGTAGTTTTATTGCTAATAACCTTCTGTTTAAAGAAGCTAAACTTTGTCGTAAACCAATGTAAACATCTTTTCTCTTTTAAATGTGATCACATTTTTATTCTATTTAAGCTGTTGTATGGTGTATATTTGTTGTTTAAGTTTGTTCCAATAATCTTTCCTTTGCAAATCCTGGGCTTCATATTTGATTTGTAAGTGTTGTCTTTTGTGATAACATAAATACATTATTTCTGACTCATTTTTGGGGCAATGGAGGAAGCTTGCTTCTCCTTGAAGCACATTACACCTGTACAACACACATAGATACTATAGACCATAGATCTGGCAAACTGATACAAATGCACTATTACACTAATAAAAGGAATACACTAGTAGACTTGTACAAGCAGAATAGCACAGATACGTCCAGAACAGAACTAAAAGAAATTTTGGCAGTCTATCAGTTGTATCGTTTCATAATGCGATAGAAAAAAACTGATAATATTTTTATCAGTTCGTCCTATCAGATTGTTTTGCTAGGGATCGCCGAGCTAAAACTATTCCATTCGTGCGGCGCTCCGCTGCCGTCTCCGCTCGCCCGCTGGCCCGTAAACCCGCTCAGATATAATTCTCTATTGTCTGTTGGCTTCATATTGCCATGATTAACAAATTGGAGCTCTTCGATTCCCCTTCTTCGCTCATATATTACACTACGTGTTGTATGGCTGCAGGTCCCCTTTCCACCGTGCCTTACCTGTGTGATGGAGCTAACCGTTGCATCATTGGAACATCTTCAATGACAGCGTCTTCGACCAGAAGCGCAGAGTGTCAAGGAGACCGTCTCAAAACGCTATCTGCCCCGAGGGAAGTATGCGAGAACGCTCCCCTTGCCACCATGCCACTGTGCGGTTTTCACCGCTGTGTTCAGTGCTCGGGGTATGTCGCTGGTGAGGGACTATCATCTCCTTGGCCTGCAGTGTACGACACTCGACGAATCTTTGTACCCGAGTGGTTGCGCCTTTCGACGTGTAAAGGCTCATCGCTCTCTATTTTTCTAGAATTGACTAAGGTTCCCATTTGTAGCTCAGACACTATTTCTTCTATTTAACATTCTGGAGTAGCGTGACCTTCAGTGAAAGGCCCTACTGTGTGTGAGCTGTACTGTGCGTTCTACTTTACTCTTTTAGATTTGTCCTATCACTATTTCTTCCCTCCTTCCTATCTTCGATTTCTGGGTTTCTGTCACCTTTCTGAAGAGTAGGCAGTCGTTGTGCTCGTTTTGGTGGCAGTTGCCAGCCTGCTCCTCGCTTTCCCTATCCTGTCAAATGTATATTTGTTTTCTAAACAAATAATAATAATAATAATAATAATAATAATAATAATAATAATAATAATAATAATAATAATAATATATATATTTGGGGTTTTACGTGCCAAAACCACTTTCTGATTATGAGGCACGCCGTAGTGGAGGACTCCGGAAATTTTGACCACCTGGGGTTCTTTAACGTGCACCTAAATCTAAGCACACGGGTGTTTTCGCATTTCGCCCCCATCGAAATGCGGCCGCCGTGGCCGGGATTCGATCCCGCTACCTCGTGCTCAGCAGCCCAACACCATAGCCACTGAGCAACCACGGCGGGTAATAATAATAATAATAATAATAATAATAATAATAATAATAATAATAATAATAATAATAATAATAATAATAATAATAATAATAATAATAATAATAATAATAATAATAGACTGCACTATATGCAAGGTCAGCCCGCGAAAACCGGTTTAGACAGTCACAAGAAATCGCCGTTAGTTCCCAAGGCATGCTAAGCAAATTAATGAAAGAATGAAGAAGAAAGCAAGTGGTCGGCATCATGAAAGGCGCCACTGAGTGGCGAGCGTTACCTGCCGCAGTGTCCTGTGACAACCATCTGCATTGGTATCCACAAGATCCCACGCATGCGCAGTGCTGCTCGAACAGCGCACCGGAGATGGGCCAGTATCTAAAATATAGCTCTATCTGATTTGGCTGCCTTTCTGAATCAGTCCATCTAGAGTGCCGTGCGCAGAGCTGCTCGAGTTTACGTCATCCAAGTGAAGCGCAGCAACTGCGCCCCTCGTGGCCATTCCAAATGTAAGAGAGAAGCGCAGCGACGAACAAGGTCTGTCGACTACTGCGGGCGATTAAGCCTATTCGACAAGTACTCACATATACTTGTATAGCAAAGAGGATGATATTACAGCGAAGCTGTTTATGGCTGGGATTACGCGTGCATTTTTCGTGTCCGTCAACAAATCTGTGAAAGAAAAAATTGGCAGTGGCTTAGCTCGGCTATATGCCAGGATATACGTAGCGAAAGCTAAGGCATAGCATGGCTAGGCTTGGTTAATCTTGCTTGCAAGTCCAGGTTAGTCTGGTTGTCTAGCTATGTTGCGGTGTTTAGCCAGTCGTTCGGCGCGCTGTTCATCTGTTTCCTGGGCGATTCGTTTCCTCTTCATCTCGTTCCGATGTCGATTCCAGGCCTCCTCCTGCTTATCAGAATTGTCGCCGTCCATACTGCCGCCTCAACTGTGGTTGCGGCGCACGCGAGCTCTCCTTTTCAATCCTCCGACATCCAGTCAGGCATGCGACGCAGCTGGCGAAGCGATCGGAGACGAGCGCAACGACGAGGAACGCGGTGTGACGTCATACCAAATGGCGGAACCGGAAAGGCGCGGCGCTGCGCAGCGGCGAATGCACCTGTAGCTCGGTGCTACTAGTGGCGCATGCGCAGTAGTGACTAGGGAGCGAGAGAGAGGGAGATGTCCGCAGAGAGGCGCGCGTTATGACGTCATGTGCCTCCTCGGAGCACTGCCACGGCGAAATAGCAAGTTCGCGGCCAGTAAAGCTTTCGCTTTAAAAAACTATCATTATCAGCAATGGCTCGTGCCACTGCTCCCGCGTTCGTCGTCGTCTTCTTTCACAGCTGGCTCCGATGTCGCTTATCATGCAAGCGTTCCCATGCTGACCTTCCCTCTGCGAAGGCGCTGACGGCAGTCCCCTGGCAGTCGGTGCGCGGATTTGGTTTTCAAATAATTTGCCTCAATATATCGCGGAATGAAACACGAATGTATATAATGAATGTGTAGCACGAATGAATACGGATGTATAGAAATAAATGTGTGTGCGTACCTTTCGTCACGATGACCACCGATCGACCAATAGATGTGTTCGTACGTTTGTTCAAAACTCTCTGTCACCTTTTTGTCGTATGCTACACAGCTTCGCTGGCCATTCAACTTCACAGAGTGGAATGGCTCTTGATTTTTTTTCCTTTTCGTTATTGCAAAATATCGTTATCGCGGTAGTACTACGTGGTTGCAACAGAATGGTGGCCACGTATGCTATTGATTTTTTCTTAAGAAAACGCGTCCCAAGAAAAAGTCGTTCGCGCGTAAACAATTTAGCACGTTACAAGCTATAGCAATCCAACCTGACAACCATAAATACTGGCATAGAGCTTGTATTTCGCATCCATATGCCAGCAGGAGGAACCGTTGTAACCGAAGCAGGACAAAGTGGTTTCCGTGCGCCCCGAATCAACTACCACTAAGTCATGTCGTCCGCTACCAAGAGCTTGCTCATCGCCTGTACTGCCAATTAGGGAGTGTAGAATAACGGTGAATGTTGCCTAGCTATAGCATTGCACCAAGTCAAATTGAAGAGCGCAATGCAGGCAGTGCGCGTTTCAAATCAAGGACCAATGTGCTGCACTTCATGAAATAGCGCTGAAAGTGCAGCCAAATAGTGAAGACGTTACATTTCCAGGTAAAACGCGCTTTTTCAGCACCGAACGCGACCAACGCGCTCCGCAAGCTCGGTGACTGATGTTCTGCTGCTGAGCACAATGTCGCGGGTTCCGTTCTCACTTGCTGCGGCCGTGCGGTAGAATGCGAAATTACTTGTGTACTATGCTTTTGGGGGATGTTAAAGAACTCCAGGTAGTCAAATTAATCCGGAGCTCCGCCCCTCACTATACGTCGTCTCTCCGTGGTCCGCGAGTTGTTTTCGGACGCTAAACCCCATAATTTAATTTTCGAAAGAACCAGCCTTTACTAATGACGGACGAACTCTTATTCAGAAAACGAAAGAAGAAGCGACCCTTTGTTCACGCGACATGCGTGGTCATTTGCAGGGCGTTCTACTTTCCTCCAGACTCGTGATGCGCTGCGCGCTTACACAGTCGGTGCACACAAACAGCCGTCGTCGCAGAGACAATTACTAGACATACGTGTTCGTGTGTGTACACGTGGCGGAAAGCAACAACACAAAAAATCTGATTTCCATTCTCTCTCTGTTTGGGCCAGAAAACAAAATCATCAGGACCAGGCGACTTTCGGCTGCGTAGCAGAGAAAGGGGGCCACGCTGGCCGAGCCACGGGCGCTGGCTGCTGGCGAGTGCTCTGCACTTTAGTCTGCGTGCGGCCAGATTGCCGCGGCAAGCAGCCGACCATATGATGATGGGGCTGTGGCGAGGAAGAGAGGAGTGGTGGACGTGCGAGCGTGCGCGCGTGTTTGCGCGGAGCAGACGACAGACACCAACCGGAGAACAGAAGACGTCGCCTTGTGCGGAGGAGCGGCATCTCTCGGCTACTTGCGAGGAGCGACTAAATAAAAGGGGGACTAAAAAGAAACGAGAAGTCGCATAACAAGCAAGACGAAGGACGATATAATAGAAGGAGATCAGCTAAGGAGGACCGTAGAGAGAAAGGGTGACGCTGGTATTTCGTGGGCATCTCGGCGGAGAACACGGTCTGACGAGCGAGGGGAGAACAAACAGCGGACATTTAAACGACAGGATGTAATTAAAAAGAGACAGATCAGAGGTTTGGGAGGACGGTGCAAGGAGTGTGATGTAGATGCGGGAGGGCTCAAAGCAGAGTGAGACCGGAGGGGGAAGCTCGAGGGCGAGGAGGCGGCGCGCGCGCGCAGGCGCGAGCAGCTTGCGAGCGGCGGCGCGCCGTTCCGTTTCGCGAAGTCCGCGACGAGGCGGTGTGGGCGAAAAGCGCTGAGGGGCAAGCCCCCCTCCCTTCCCTCCGCCACCGCCGTGGGTTCCTTCAGCGCGCGGAGCGCACCGGCGGGCACACAGAGACGCGTGAGCGGTGGCGTCGGCGGCGGTAGTCGGAGCGCGCGCTCTTCTCTCCTTTTCGCCGGGCAACGCGCACGCCGCTGGCGGACCGCGTATAACGTCAACACTGCACGCGAGGCGGGCAGCTTGCGCCCGGGCTCTGACTCGGCTGCGGCGAGTTAACACGTTTCGGTGTCCGCCAGTGGTGTGGCCCATGGAGGTCGTCGTGACGGCGTCGTCAGCTGGGCCGGAGCTGTGACCCTCGGCTCGCTTCTCGTTCAATTACTTTTTAAGTTTCGCTCAAGTTTGTTTCCGAGCCTGAACGTTTCGGGGGGCATCGCGGAATCGTCAGTGCACGTGTTTATTTTTATTTTATTTTTTTTGTTTTCCGAGGGGCGGTCCACGGTCTCATCGAGCGATACGAAAGGTGCCATACTGTGTCATACTGTGGCGGCCGGTTGTTGTTACGGAGGTGACCCTGCACAACGCATCGTCGTCTGCTAGGTTCTGCTGACTGCCTGCTGCTGACTCTGACCGAAAGTGAACGTGGATAACGAAAGCGTGCGCTAGGCTGCGCGCGTTCACTTTGGGACCGGTGCTGCCGTACTTGAACGGTGTGAGGGACTCTTGTCAAGAGGAATCGTCGCTGTCGACGGCAGCTCACTGACAGGCCGGGACGGCAAGCGACGCTGGCGTCATGACGGGAGCGGTTGACCAGTGCTGTTTGGAGGCGTCGTCTGCTACCGGACGTGCGCCCATCAGGCCGCTCCACCGCGGCGTGGTCTCCAGAGACGGTGCTTCTCCGCATCTTGTGACATGGCTGCTGGTGTCGGTGCTCTTTGTGCTGTGCTTATTGGCCGCCGAGAACCGCGTGGACGCGAGACATTTCACGGCGGACGAGCTACTGCGGACCAAGTTTCCGATGAGGGTCTCGGACGACCTAGACCTTGATCCCTGCAAATCAGGTGGGTGGTGTGGAAGTGCGCGCTTCGTTTATGTGTATTTTGATTCAAACTTAGTAGCTGACGAGTTCCGGGAGTGGGCGCCTCGCTTTTCGCGTTAGTCACGTGGAATTCGGCAATTTCGCGCCCCAGAAACTCGCCTCCACAGTACAATCGGGAGCGCTTCGGTACAGTGCCATGTTTGCCTCTTCGGTGGGCGGGAAATGCGCATGCAACAAATCGTTCTGAATGAAAATGAAAAGGAAGAGAATGAGCGACTGGGAATAAAAGCAAGAAAAACGTTAAGTAAGCGGTGCTACCAAACGTGGACTCCGTGTAAGATGCGCTCCCAATCGAAATATTCGTGCGCGAGCATTAATAGTTGCGCAAATACTGGACTATCCAGATATGTCGCTATGTTATCAATGCGCACTACATGTGCTATGTGTACTGCACATTGATTCAGTGCGGCCCGACTACATGTATGACAGCGCTGAGATTTCTAGGGCGTTCTGCCTGGCTAGTTGGTTCATATCTTTAGACGTTTCTTTTAACTGCGCGGAAAAAAAAAACGAGGACACACGAAAGAAACACGCACCACGAGCGCAGTTCGTGGTGTAGTGTGTGTTTATTTCGTGTCTCCTTGTTCTTTGTTTTTTTTCGCGCAGTTAAAAGAACCGTCTAAAGCTTTCTAGGAAAAAGTGGTGATGCTCAAGCCATGAAGCAAAATAAGATCAAGCATCTGTGGGATACACAGCGAATCGGCAATCGTACAAGAACCTTACATACGTTTGAATGGCAGATTAGAAACATGTATACTAGTTCCACACTGTTCTTTTTTTTTTTCCAGATGTTGCCCTTTGTAGTTCTCTTTCTATAATGGCGACCTTTTTTTTTTTAATTACGTCCTTGGTACACTATTAAATATTAACCCGCAAGGGTTCTCTAAGGTTTACTAAATAATGATTATTATCTTTGGCAGTCATCTTTGACAAGGCAGGAAGCTTAACCTGACAGCGTTACGTTGGAGTCCTTTGATAAAGCGAATCTTGTTTCTTTTTTTTTCCTTTTTTCTTACCTTTTGCCTGAACTGCAATAAGAAATACGTGTAAAAACATGTGGCATATGCTCATGCCGTAGCTCATTGCGAGTGAACGTTGTCTGGAAGCCTCTTCATTAGAGTGGGATTTCGTGTTTTATCGCATAACTCTTGAAAGGCGTCCCAACTTTAGTTTTGATCAACACAGCGAAGTAACTCGACGCACCATATTTTTGTAGATGTCAAGCAAGCCTACCGACACGCATTATAATTTAACAAGTGTTTCCTCTATAGGTTACACCATTATTGGGCCGCCGAACAGTGATCGAGAACAGCAGGAATTTATTCCAAGCAAATGCTAGTACATCTTGCGGGGCATGAAACAAAAATTATTAAGGCTGCTTTCCGCTCGAATGGCACAGTAGCAAACTAAGCCAGATTATTAACGTCTGTAATATTTGTGTTAACATTTATTTTTGATTTCTAATGGGGATGGCTGAATACATTCGACTCGGTCTGCAGGCCGTCGCCAGTTGTGCCGCTTTGATATGTGGCGGTATTTTGCGCTAACATTCGGACATATTGCGCGTACTGTGCAAGACAGAATGGCATGTGCTCTTTCAGTAGACAGGCTAGGTATGTGCCTGAGTTTTTAGTTGCCGAAGGAACCACTACGAGAGATCCCAACCCTGTGTGCAGTGAGAGAGCTAGCTGATGTTGCCTATTCGCTCAACTTTAGGCGAGTGACTGTGGAGATAACGCGTGGCATATATATATATCGCTCGATGTTGCCCGTAAGTGGAGCTTCAGCAGCAACACTTTTCCACTGGGCTTGGCCAATAAATGCAAAGTACATCTGTTACGCGGGGAAAGAAAAGTCCCTCATAGCCGTGCCGTATAACAGTGCAGTCAGCGCACTTAATAGTGTGCGTGCACAAACTCCTTTTGAAGAAAAGCCCGAATGTCAGCGCCGTGTGCGTCGCTAGATTGAGGAAATAGTTCAGGGTTCGACGGAACACCGTCTGGCGAGAGGTGTGCATTTCCTTCTCGACAGCAAACACTCGCCAAAGTTTCAACAAAAGGAAAAAACGGAGTTTATGACGTTTCGAGTCCCCTACGGGTCTCTTGTTCACATAGTAGCCAGACAAGTTCGACAGTGCCTTATATACGTGGTAGATGGCGCAGCGATCTGGTGCATATTTCTGGTAGATTTCCGCGTGTCCGATTAAGCGTAAAAGGCGTCGACTGGATTAATAATGATTCCAAAAGAAGGCGGAATTATAGTGATTTCTTCCTTGTCGATGACAGTCGCCGCATTCCAATCAATGTTGTGACCCGTGTTAACGTGATGTTCAGCCAGCACGTTGGCGGCGGTGTGTCCCTTATCTACGTCATTTTGGTGCTGCTTGATACACCGTCTGAAGTTGCCTCTTTGCCCGACGTACGATGCGCAACAGTCTTGACAAGGTATCTTATATATCAGACTGAGGAAAACGACGACGAAATAAAGTTCGTAGAAAGCGCAAAAGGCGCCAAAGTGCAGAAAGCACTCGGCTCCTCCGTTGTGGCGAAATAAATCTCAGCAGCACTGCCGTATAAGTGTACGGGCCAAAATTTCACCTTTTTCATTCCAACTCTCCAGGGCGCCTATACGTGTGACCTTGAAGAGATTTCGGGACTGTTCGGTGGAAGGTCGGTAAAGAAAGCAGCTCTGTGCCTCCAGAGCTAGCGTTCCGCTCCGAACCCACTACCTCCTCCCCCCTCCCACGCCCATTTAATTCGCGGTCCTGCAAACCAGCACTTAGGCGCCGCGTGTGCAGTGCGTGCCTGAAGAGGGCACGGGTGGTGCGTGCACGACGAGCTGCGTTCACTCTCTCGCGAGCCGAAACCCAAGTAGAAACAATGTGTTTATCATAGCGGCGCTGCCTTGGACCATGGCTGACCACGGGCGGGCTGGTGGGGAGACGCGTCTCCCCGCGAGCGAGGCCGTGGGTTGGTATGCAGCGGAAGAGCCCTCGTCGTGGGCTTTCCGCCCGCACCGCAGCGCCTACCGCATCTCACGCAGGACGCGCTCAGTATTGAACGGCGCTTGTTAACCCCTCGGGGTGGTTGGTCCTGTTCGCTTATTCTACCTGATATCGGCTAGTGCGTGCGTGTTTAGAATTAACTTTAATTAAATTCTCGGCTTTCTGCGTGTCAAAACAACGGTGCGATTATTAGGCGCGCCGTAGTGAAAGACTCCGCAATAATTTCACCACCTACGGTTCTTTAACGCGCACCAAAATCTAAGTACGCGGGCGTTTTTGCGTTTTGCCCGAACCCGCGACCTCGAGCGCCGCAGCGCGACGCCGTAGCCACGGCTACCGCAGTGAGTCGTGCGTGTGTGCGTGTGTCAGTGCGCGCGCACGTGGCGTGTACGCGGACGGCAGTATACTATATCAAGCGACGACGACGGCTGGACGACTACCTTCTTCTACTCAGACGAAGAAACGCTACAATCTTCTTGCTTTTTTTTTTACCTGTACAACATGGGCCCGATACCGAGGGTAGTGCACAACGCGTGTGCGGCCATGTTGCCGCGCACACAGGCGGTATTTGCTCGCGGCTTTGTCCACTTTCTTGTTGTCTGCTGCTGCTGCTACTGTCCGTTCATTCGATCCCACATCTCCTCGACGAGCCCTGCGTATAGCAGCGGCTTCTTCCGGATAGCGCGCGGCGCGCGACCTAATCCCTCGATCGCCCTTAGCCAGCGCGCCGGATGGTGACGAGAAATCCTCGTTGTGCCGGCCTGGCCCGGACACGGCTGTTTTCGGCCAAGGCTGCTGGGGCCTTCCTCGCCCCCCTCCTGTCAGCGGGACGCTCTCATCCCTAGACTGGGCTCCGCGCGCGCCGCTTGCAACCCCCCCGCTTTCTTTCCACTCGCGTCGACGCGTCGCTCCGTTTCGTATCGGGATCAGACGAAGAGCGGCGATAAGCGGAGGAAAAGATAGACAGGATGTTCGCTTGTCTCGTAGTAAGACACGCCGATGGCGTCAGCGCTGGCAAGTGAGGGAGGAGGGCGGTTGTTTCCGTTAGCGACGCGTTTTCAGCTACAGTTGTTCCCTGCCAGGAGGGAGAAAACCGGAAGCATTTCGCCTGGAGGCGATGCTGGCACGAGGAAATATACGGTCTAGCAGGCCGACGTGTCGATGGCCAAGTCCGCTAACAGCACGGGATGAATTGCAGACTTTGGACAAAGACAACCGAGCCAAGCGAGTAATGATACGGCTGCGTTTTCGCGCTGTCTCTGTATAGTTCATCGTTTTTCTGCGGGCACGAGATTTTTTTGTTCTTTTTTTTAAATTAACGTAAAGAAAGAAAGGGACACGAAATTGCGAAATTGGAAGAACTCTTGTGTAGTTAGGTTTAGCTTCACGTTCAAGAAGCCGAGGTGGTCAAAATTATTCCGCAGTCCCCCACTATACGGCGTGCCTCATAATCATATCTTCGTTTTGGCGCGTAAAACCCCAGGTTTCCTTTGTTGTTTAACTCGCTTATTTATAAAATAAGTACAGTGACCTTCTTTTGTGAGGGTGCATCTAACTTGTTTTTCTTTCTTTTTCTTTCATTTTTATTCTTCTTCATTCCCTAGCACGACACCGCCTCGCCGAATTTATGTCACGGTCGCTATCGGCCAGTCCAGCAAAGAAACGACTAGAAGAGTAGGAGAACAATTATCCAAGAAGAAAATGCGGTCCCTGAAATTATTTTGTTAGTGGAGGGCCGGGTGGGTGCGGAATGAAATTACGGTTTAAGAATGGGACCTCGTTACACGATCCGATGCCGGAGAGAATGCAAAAAACACCCGTGCCCCGAAGTTTTGTCCATGTATAGGTTAACGAACTCCAGGTGCCGGGAAATGAAATCCGGATCCCTCCGCTATAATACGGCGCCGCCTCTGAAAGGCCTCTCTGTTGCTTGGCGATGTTGTAAACCCAATGAATGAACCAATTATCGGTTCTATTAGAATAGAGCAGGCGAACAGCTGCGACAAAAGCTAGCGCCCCCCCCCCCCCCCCGCAATGAAGCGCTTGTTTGCTTGTTATTTTAGTTTATAAAAGCGACCGCATGTTTTGAGTATGAATATGCTTTAATGTACGCGTTCGTTTGAGCTGGTTGAAAGAGCTGCGCGTCGTCTCCCGTCGCCGTATTTGTGGGCGGCGTTGTTTCACATCGTGTATAAAAACTCGCGTCTTGTGGCGTACGTTAAATTCTTGTACTTTTTTGGCAGACTTCCCTCGAAATGAATCGCATAAACGAGTCCAAAGAGAGCACAATGACAGAACCCAGCCTCGGGCCTTCAAGGACGCGTAGCGTCGAGCCTTAAAAAAAAAAGAAACTCATAAGGAGGCGAAATGCCGGAAACAGAACAGAAATCGCTGTGAGCCCTTAGACATTTGGTTTAACAACTCATTGATGCTATAGCCAATTGGCTATATACTTTGCCGGAAATGCGCGAGCTACAATCTCTAAGAAAAAAGAGCGCAACTCGTTTCTTCTTTCGCTCAGTTCTGTTTATTGACTCGAACTTAGGCGAGCTCAACTTTGCCGTCTTCGTCTCTGGCGTGCCCTTCGCTCTCGCCGATCGCGTGATTGTTTGCTTGCCTCCTTTCTTTCTTTCGGATCTTCTCCTTGTAATCCTCCTTGCGTGGACTGTGCTTGCCCGGTTGAGCCGCACGTGTGATGCGATCATCCGAGAGAAGACGCTGACATCGTCGCCTGCTGATTTTAGGTCCAAGATATGAACCATACTGCCAGTCTGCGCTCCTGACACCTCTGTGCAGGCGCGTGGCTCCTTCCAACCAAATCTCTTTCTCTCGCTCCCCTTGCACTCCATCCCTTTATTATTATCTGTTCTCTTTTTTTGTCCGCTACCTTTCTGCCTCCTTCTTCTTTTCGTTTTCTATGGAGATCTGCCACTTTTGCCAATGTAAGAAATAACTTCTCCGTTTGAGTGTCCCGGCGACACTCGACAGAATCTCTGTTCTTTCTCGCTTATCTCGCTCTTGTTTATTTATCTTCCTTACTTTTTTCTCTCGGGCTCCTGCTTCTCATATTTTCGCGTCCTTATCGCGCGCAGCGCACTCCCTTCACTCAGCCCTGCTTGCAGTAGCAGCAGTAGCGGCGCCAGTAGAAATGTTACCCAAAACTGCAATGAAAAAAGATTATATATATATATATATATATATATATATATATATATATATATATATATATATATATATATATATATATATATATATATATATATATATATGAGAGAGAGAGAGAGAGAAAAGCAGCCTATTGCAGAGAAAAATAATGGGAAGGCAAAAGGAAGGCCTGAATGAAGCAAGGTGGATTATAGGGGAACGGGAGACGTAAATGTGTAAGCGCAGCGAATGGAACGCAAGACGAAACAAAGGAAACACACAAAACTTTCTCGCAAGAACAGAAAGACATGGGGAGGGGGCTTGAAAGGGGCCGCGAATGGGACACCATACTGAGTAAAACGTGACACTAGAAATGGCTTGAGACGTGAACGAAAGACTGAGTCAAATGCGGGAAATAAATGAAGAAACGAGAACATACTCGGTATAACAGCATAGCACTGGGTTCGGAATGCGTGGTGCGAACTCTCCGCGGCTGGAGGCGGGTCAGGGAAGCGAGGGGAGGTGAAGAGGCTGGGATCCACGGGAGGAGATGCTCGCGGAGAGACGGAGAGGGGAGAGGGAAGCTCGCCCCACGCGAACAACGTGAGAGACAGTTGTCAGTTTGCGTTCGCTGGCGCGCCGGCAAGGTGCGAAATTGGCGGGAAAAGGCTCTTGACGGGCCGCCCACCCCGCGGACGACCGGCGAGGACCCTCTTTCTTCGTTCCTGCGGCGGCTCCCGCGTCGCTGTTGTTGGCCTAGGTGCTCAGATCTCCCCCGGCCCCCTCCTCATCTTCGCATCGCCTGTGCTTCGTAGGTGTAAGGGAAGCCGAGGTAGGAAGAAGGGGAGGGCCAGGAGTTCGCTCAGGGCGCTCCACATAATCGGGCCGCCGAAAGGGGTAATCGCCGCGCAGGAAAAAGAAGCCAAACAATGTGTGCGAAATTTCCTGTTGGGAGCTGGGCCTTTGACGAGAAAGGAAATCGAACATCGATGGTGGGGGGAATGTAGGAAAGTAGTGTCCCTACAGTGTGAGGAAACGAGGCGCTCTGGGCGCTGAAATAAAGTTAAAGGCAGCAGGAGAAAAAGAAAACTAAAAAAAAAAAGGGAAAGTGACGCACAACTTCGTTTTCTCTCTCTCTGCCGGCTTCAAGAGCGGCGCTTGGTTCTCAAAGGACTTGCGCTCTCCCTCTGTCTCTGGCTCTGAAAAATTCTCCAAATAAATCCAGAGCCTCAGTAATGAAATATGGAAGAAGGCGCCGGAAGAGAGCTGCTGAGTAAACCTCTTCTTCCAGACCTTGCCCACTCTCACTGTCTGCACACTAGCGTGTGTGAGTGTGTGTGTGCGCGTGTGTGCGCCCGCGTGTGTGCGTGCGTGCGTGGGTGTGTGTGCGCGCGCGAACATGGGTTATTTCCTGTTTGTTCTGCCTGCTGTGGCGCTCGGCCTTTGCACCTACGAAAAGTGCGGCAATCTCGCGGGATTTACCTATCCGGGGTCCCGTCACGCAAACAAAGCGCTCGGATCAATTGTGCTATAGCTATAGTGCTGGCAGCTCTGAGTTCTAATTCAAACTCGATCCTGTCGCCAATTGCCTGCGCGCGCCACCGCGCCTTCCTACGGTGCCTTAAGAGCGCCGATGCGCGTGCCAATGCCGCTGCCGTCGAATCTGGAAGGCGCTCTGTCGGAAGGACAGGGAACACGGTTTTCCTTGTTGGCAGGCAAGCGAGGACTCTCATGGTTGCAGTCGATGAGATTAACCGCGTGCAAGCGGCGGGAGTCGTTAAGCTCGATGCGCCGGGTGCTCGGGATGAAGCCCATCGAGGCCGGTATCAGCACGATGGTGAATTGCTAAAGCCATCTTATTGGCCAAGAAACACTACTGATAACGACCATATAACAGAGCGTTCACGTCGAGTAAAACGAGCCTGTAAAGCTGATCGTCCCTGTTCTCGCTAGTGCGTACGCGATACTCGTTGCTGTTATTGCTTTTACCGTTACCGTTCACGGTTCTTGAGAGGTTAAGAACGCGGCGATGGCTTTCTACTGCTGAGAACGAGCTCGCGGATTCACTTTTCCCACCACGGCTGCTGCATTCTGATTGAGGTGGAATGCAAGAATTATCCTGTAGAGTTTACATCGTCGTTGTCCTCGGCCCATTTATGTCCACTGGAAGGCGAAGGCCTCTCCAAGCGTCGTTACCCCGGTCTTGCGTCAGCTGACCCCACCTTATGCCTGCAGATTTCCTAATTTCATCCCACCACCTAATTATCTGTTGTCCGCGACTGCGCTGCCTTTCTCTCTCTGGTGGGCACCCGTTCTGTATCTGTGATGTACCACCGGCTGTCTACCGAGTTTTATCTTCGTGTTAAATATGTGATCAAAGCTAATCTGGAGCTCTCTGTACTGCGGTTTCTTTCAAAACCACAGTGTTGCTTTGTTATGTGAAACGCCACGAGAGAAACAACTGTTCCCCTTGTTATGGCCTGTACGTACGCTGACGTGCCCCTAACAACGGCTTCTTCTAATAAGCCTTTGCGAAAAGCTTCGGAGCCATTCCTCGATAAAAATATGTCGCCTGACCCTTATTCAGAGATCATGTAGCACGCTGGCCACAGTGAAGCATAATAGAATATTGAGCACGGCACCTGCAAATCTCTGGGGCTATCGAGCGACAAAACTTCGATAGGGGCCCTAACATGATATCTGTGGTCACACCCGTTGTCTATCGCTTCGGAACATTTTGCAAATACTATACGCTTCACATTATTGTGTATGTGAGTCATTGTTTTCGATGAATATACGTATATATCTCTTCGCACTATCGATGACTAATTCCTTTGTTTTCCTTAGCATTTTTCTCGTTGATGCCACTCTTGATCTTCTTAGGCCGATCGCTATCGTGTCCTCCAATTCAGTCTGCATTGCATTCTGGTCAATGTACATCTCTCGTCTTTTCTCTTCACATGACCCAAACCAATCTCATGCGTTCCTTTCGAACTTTAGCTCAGTGTCCACCACGTTGGCCGTCTCTCGAATATGCTTGTTTCGAAACGCTATGGTGCCTTGTCAAAGCCGATGTCGTATATAGCCGCATGACAAGAGCGCGGGTTGCCGCATTCAGAAGCAAGAAAGAAAACATAAGAGAGAAGAAATCGAAACCAAGGTAACCCGTATAGAAGAGTAGAAATGTGCAAAATGAATAAAACGGACGCTATTTTACATTCATCTGTCACTGAAAGACATACGTACTCTCTACTCTCAGGTAGGTTCATACAGCATCAAATTAACTAATAAATTACGCGTGAAATACTTACCGACCTGTGGAATGGCGTCGTCAGCAAAGAACGGGAAGCGTGAATTATGCCTTTCTTTCAAAGGGAACCAGGTAGCGTGGCGCACCCAGCTGCCTGGCAGACCGTGTACGCATCCCTGTGCCAGTGTACGTCACGGACCTCCACGAGTGTAGCGCTTGTCTACAACAGCCATCGTAAGAGCCATTTCCGTAAGCGAAAGCTTCATCGATCGACTCTTGCCACTCGAACAGGCGGTCTGCGCTTTTCGTATCGCAACACGCAAGAGCAACGAAGCAGTAACCCCGAGCGGATGCTATATCGACGCCGAATTGTGCAAGATCCGGGCAACGTTCGTTTCTGTCCGTGTGGCTCGAACCTCCTTTAGCCAAAACACGAGCATCCGCCCGTTCACTGCTGGAGACGAGCCATTACGTTATTGCACCACAACCGTGCGGGTTGTCGGATCTGACTCGCACTGAGGAACGATGATCGCACCGCGCGCTTCCATTGATGGGCGTCGGAGAGAGAGAGTCTGACGTGGTGGGCTGACGTCTCTCGCGTGCGCGATGATGTTCAGGTGTGTCGAATTATGCATGAAGGTGCCGTTTCAAATATACCATTTATAGAAGGATGGTAGTGGCGGCCGACCTCCTTAGGCAAATACACACTGATCAGCGACAGGTCAGCTTTGTGGATGCCGCTTCTTGTGAGGGACTTCGGGCGTTCACCATCGTCACTGTCGATGGCCGGCTAGGAATCGCCAGTGCTGCCTCGGTTCGGACGAGGGACTCCGAAATTGCTGAACAAATGGTTATTGCACTAGCCCTGCTGGATAGCCCACGGGATGTCATCTATAGTGATTCAAGGCCTGCAGTGAGAGCATTTGAAAAAGGCACTGTTTCCAAACAGGCCCTCAGACTTCTCGGGGACAATGCAGTCACGCACCACTTCATTTATTGGTTTCCCGCACATCAGGGTCAGATAAAGGGTGCTCCTCCCAACCTCAGCGAGTGGGCTCACGGGGCTGCGCGTGAACTTGCCCACCGTCGAGGGTGAACTTACCCTCGACCAATCGGAAACCGACTCCCCAGAGAACAGGGACACGCCCTCCACCTACAACGGGATTACTAAACACTACTATCTCAGCCGTAGAACTTACTTTGTTCCTCGTCCGCTGATCAATAGAGCTCAAGCATTAACGCTCCGTCTACTACAAACGAATACCTATCCCCAATCCCCGTCGCTCTTAAATAAAATCTATCCGGATACTTGCACCAATGCTACCTGCCGCGATTGTGGAGAAATAGCCACGTTAGAGCACATGCTCTGGCGGTGCGTCCGGTCACGCTCTATCATCGATAACAGCTCGGCCAGATGGGAGGCGGTTCTCCGCAGACCTCTTCTGGCTGACCAACACAGGGCTGTCCAACAGGCCCACGATGCGGCCGAGAGACTCGGCCTCCCGGTTCCCATATGGGAGCGGCCCGCTTCGTGAAGACTCACGATCTGCAGGACTTGAATAAAGCTTTACCATACCATACCATGTCCCAAACATGCAAACAAACAAACGAAAGTATAGACGTTACCTGTCGCGAACATTGTTGTGTGATAAGCTGCGAAAGGACGTAAAAAATTGGGCCGAGTTGGAAGATATCACACTTGTTGCGCTAATGAGCATTGTCTTGTGGCGTCTCCGCTTCATCTTGTCCGCATTCTACTACACACCGCACAAAATGAACATTAGGTTATAGAGAAATAGCAGCTAAACCGAAATAAAAAATCCAACTTCGTTTAGTCTCGCACGCGACACCTTTCACCGTTGGACACGATTGTAAAGTGGCGAAGCCCATGCGAAGGGGCGCGCTCGCGCGCCCTCGATAATGTTTTTTTCAACACCAGCAAAGAATCAAAAGCCTTGGAGAGAGAGAGAGAGAAAACAAAAAGGATATCTGAACAGACACGCTGAGTGACGCGCAATAACGCATCAACTTGATGAAAAAGACAGAAACCGCGCTTGGCTCAGAGAACCTCGGCGAACGCCCGGACCTGCCGCTCGCGCGCGAGAGAGAGAAACCACGTGTGTCACGCGGACCAAGCCGTCGGGGCCGCGCGCCGCTATAAAAGTTTTAGCGCGGGACCCTCCGTCGCGCCCCGTGGCTGCCAGAGAGACAGACGTCTCCCCTCCCTACTGGCAGGCGTGCTCCTCTTTGTCTGCCTTTGCTGTCCCCCATGGATCTGCCGCTGCTGCTGTTGCCACCATCCGGCGACTCTTCTACCGCAAACCTTTTGCGCTGCCGCTCCCGGTCGCGTCGCGCAGCCAGCGCGACTTCCAGCGCTGACAGACACAACAATGGCGGGCCGCGTGCTCGCCGACCACGTCGACACGGCGCCGCCGTCTGTGACTTCGTCAGAGCGCGCGCTGTGGACCCGAGGGACGGAAACGCAGAGCGCGGGCGGGCGGAAAACAAGAAGAGGGGCGACGGCTACCGCTTTCTTTGCGTGCCTTTCATGTTAAGCTCTGCGTATTTCGTCCCTTGTTTCCCTAAATACGAACCGGGTACAGTGAGTAGGCGTTGTTGTCTGCGCCGCTTTTTTTCGACGTGTCGTCCTTTGCAGAGCCGCGAGTGATACGGTTGGGGTAAATTAGCAACCAGCATAGGCAGATTTTGGATGCGAACGATGCACGTAATAAGAGAGCATTCATTCGCCCGCCACGGTGGATCTTTCATTCACCCGGCATAGTGGATCAGTGGCTATTCATTAATTCCTTCATTCATTCACCCACCGCGGCGGATCAGTGGCAATGGCGTTATGTGGCTGAGCACCAGGGTTGCAGGTTGAATTTCCATCTGCGGCGGCCGCATTCTGATAGTGGAGAATGCAAAAACACTCGTGTATACTTAAATTTAGATGCACGTTAAGTAACTGCAGGTGGTCGAAATTAATACGGCGCCTCCCACTATGGCGTCCCTCATAACCATGCGGTTTCGGGACGCCGTTCACGCCCACAATTTAATTTTGATTTTTAATTTATTCACTAGTCCATGCATTTCGTTCTGCCTTTCCTGCTGCGTATGCCTCTCCTGGTTTTGTATCCGCCTTGCCTTCAATCGACTGCACATTTTGCCGCGCGGCCTGCAGGCAGCTGACAGCGGCGAGAGTCGTAAATCGGCGCGACACCCATTCGGCGCTCCATTGTCGTTGGCGGCTAGCCCTGTGACGTCAGCGGTTTGCGCCGTATAACGAGAGAAGCATCGAAGGACGCAGGGGGTCACGAGAGAGAAGGGTCTGGGCCGCCATTATTACGACGCAAGCCGGTGCATTACAGCCCCCGGCGTGCACGAAAAACAAAACAAAAATGAAAAGAAGCGTCGGCAGGCGCGGTAGTGTTGCCGTCGCTGGCATTCGCGGTCTCCTGTTGCCGGGCGCCTTGAATGCGTCGACATCGGACACCGCGTTGGCGTAAAGTCCCTCCAATGAGTAAACATGCACGAGTCAGATAACTGACTGCGAGCGTGAAACTTTCCCATAGCTGCGCACCCCTGTTGGGGTGGACAGGATGCCGAACCGCTGCGCTTTT
Organism: Dermacentor variabilis; assembly: GCF_050947875.1. NCBI lineage: Eukaryota > Metazoa > Arthropoda > Arachnida > Ixodida > Ixodidae > Dermacentor > Dermacentor variabilis. The sequence goes on from NC_134568.1 coordinate 31,987,835, forward strand.
GAATCTCCCTTGTTTACGCCATCTATGTAGCACGCCTTGTGGATACGCTTTGTTGTATACGGAGGCATAAAAGTGTGCCGACTCGGCGACGGTTAAAACTTTTAAGCTTTGTTCACTGGTTTTCTGCATGAGTTCATCTGATGGCGCTTCGTTTTAAATATTCCGTTCACCTGCAAAGAAGCCTGGATCAGAGTGTTACTTTATTTTTAACCCATAACAAGGACTTCATCCTCCCAGCCTCGCGCGAGCGTACAATTATGCTTCGCTTCTTTAGAACAGCGTGAGTTGACTGGCTGAATGATGTGTATTGGCTCGCTAAAGAAGCTTCTTTTCCCAACAGGCTATTGCAACAATGTGTTTTGTTATTATTATTATTATTTTATTGACTGTATGCAACGAGATGTTGGTATGATGCCTGTTAGACGGTGCCAGCAACGGGTGTGTTGTTGCAGCATATACTGCTGGCGAGCAAACATTACAGTGCGCACGATTTTGCGCTGCTGTAGAAGAGACTGTGCGTGAACCCTCCTCAGATTAGTCCCCGCCTAACATTTGAAGCAACTACTTCGGTATATTCTTCTCGTTCTCGTGATTTCAATAATCACTTACCAATAACCCGTCAGAAATTATCAGTCGATGAAGCTTTCAATAATGCTCTATCGGTAGAAATAAATCTTCTGCATTAAATAAAATTTAAAATACATTTGCAATGACTTCTCTCTATTATACAAATTTGGGCAACAAACAAGTGATAAATGGCGTAGTAAGCACCACATATATGCATATAGTAACGAGGGTACATGAGCACATGGATATAAGCTTTTCAGCGAGTTAAGCCAGTCTCGTCAGAGTGACTGACAACCAGTTGCCCGAATACAGTATAATTACAGTGCCAAATCAAGCTGTGTTGCTCCGGAGAAAACGAAAGGAAAAGAAGTGAAACAAAAGACCAATAACAGGGTTTGCTGGCCCAATGACGATAGCCGCACTAGGGACTTCTTCTGAATCTATTCGCGATTCCCCTTTTTTCTTAATTTAAGTATTACATTCTACTTTGGCGACGACGCCCGTATCATGAGAAAACGATGATATCAGGCTTCGCGAGCGGCATGCATGAATAGATTCACCGAGAACCCGAAGAACTCGGAGCTCTTCTGGGGAAACCAAGTTTACTCTCGTACTTTTGTAATGATAACTTCGTGATATACTAAATTATGAAAGAAATCAATAATGTAAATTATGCGACCTGTCTTTTTAATCTCTCGAGCAACTTTTTCATCTACACCTCAGAAAAAGTTCACGATGGGGTGTGGAGATAGACATAGGTAAGTACGAGTATACTGGATCATCATCATTACCACTCATCATCATCATCATCACTTTGACTCGAGAATGGTAATGTCACAAGTCCAGTCCGGCGCATCCGGCTGGGAAGGAAACGCGCGTGCAAAAGTTAACAAACGATGCTTTGTCATCGTTATAAGTGGGATAGCTTAATTTTTATTTTCGTCAAAGATATAATATGCCGACTACGTCTCGATAAAAATTTGCTGAAAAAGCACCATGAATGTTCCTCTTCATCCTTAGAACATGCAGCTCTGGCAACGGTCTAACTTTTCATAGTTAAGGCAGAAATGGTGGCAAGGAAAAGCAGCTATTTTCTTATTCGATCGAAGCAGTGAAAGCTCCCAGCAGCTCCATTCGCTTAGTCCTAGCGGAATGCAGTACTGTAGATAAGTTGACTAAACGCGTTTTCTGTGATATTCGAGTTTGTTATCAGAAACCGGCGGACAGCGACTTTATAACAACTGTCAACCGTTATGCGCGAGCTCTTCTTATATGTAAGCTCGAGCTTTAGGTATTCACGCTTTTATTTTTACTTCATGGAGGAGTGTTGTAGCTGATTATTAGATTACGTAAAGCTTCCCAAAACTTTTTTTTTTTTGCCTTTGAGTGAATGCATATCGTTTCTTCCTTTCCTTTTTTTTTCTCTCCTCCTTTCTTTATTCCTTTTTCTCTTTCTTCGCACACGCTTCATTGTGCGCACGTGAGAGTTCGTAATTGGTTGTTTATTTAAATAATTATGTAGATAAACGCAGGAAAAGGAAGGGAAGGAAAATTACGGCGTCTAGCGCAATCTGCTGACGCCTGAAACCGCACTCAGCAGCGTCAAGTCCTCAGCCATCGGAATTAGGGCGTAAAGCGACACGAGTGACTTTCTGAAAAGTCTGTGCCGTTGTACTACTGCTTGAAACGGCATGACATTTAGCCTTATTGGGTCCATTCAACGAGCTCGTCTTATACCTCGAGAACACCGTAGGAATATCTGTGTAGATATAGAAGCTCCCTGCAGCCCCCGATTTTATTTCGCTCAGGTCTCTGATCTGCAATCTGCAATATACCCTTTATCGCGTCCTATTTCAGATATTTTGTTTTTCCTTCCTGCGAAGTTTTTTTTTTTCATCGTCTTTTGCAGAGCTGGCTACACTCACTCATGCAAACGTCCTGTTTCCCATGATCTCTATTCTAAGTGGTTTCATTGTTACATTTTCTCTCTCTCTCTCGTTGCCTCCTACCTCCAGATTCGCGGCCTATCACTCAGAGCAATAGTCTGCGCCAACTTCTATGTGAGCAGAAACAGATGGCCACAACGACCGCGAGCTAGTAGAGTTCCGCGCGACGCCGGAAGATGGAGCACGTCTCGTCTTTGGGCTAAAACCCCTTAAACATCGTAGAGTAGCGCCATGCTTTGAAGAATGCCGCCTCCTCGCATGCTCTGACCGAGGCCGACGCCGCGTCGCTATTGGCCTAATAGCATCACGTGGGCGGCCCTTGCGCCGTGCTTCAGCGCCATTTTCGCTCGACAAGCGTTTGCGGACTGGCTAGGAGCGCATGTTGGCGCCGTTGCTACGCCCGAGCGGTATAGGCGGCGCCACGGTCGAGGAGGGAGCGTGAAAGAGAGGAGAACCGAGGAGTGAAGGCGGAGGAGGAGAGTGTCGCTACTTTACGAACTTTAAGGGGCTTTAATTTGGTGGTGGTGGTGAAAAACTTTTATTGTTGAGAAAGCCAAAAGTAAAAAATTAAAAAGCAGCGTTGGGCCCCGTGTCAACTCGTCGTATACGACACGCACGAAGCGTCGTGCGAAGGAAAACGAATACGTATGTGCGCCGTCGAGCATACGTAAAACAAGGTCCGTGGCAAACTGAGAGCAGTGGTCCCAAGATAGGAGAACAACATGCTCACCGGCGACAGCTCACCGATGCCCTATATAGCAGCTTGAAAACTTGCATGCTTTAACCAGGGGCCGAATTCACGATGTGCCGCGGTGCGCTTGGAAGACAAGGACAGAGTAAGTCACACAAAGGCACATACCCTTGTCCTTGTCTTCCAAGCGCACCCTAGCAGAGTGTCGCTCAAAAAAAGCAGCACTCTTTACGAATTCACCAAGCTTTTCGTTCGTTAGTGTTCTTCTTTTCTTGCCACTCGTTGGCGAACATTGCTAATGTATCCAAAATTTAAGATTGGCTGGAAGTTCCCTCTTGCAAATAATTGTAGCGTAATAGACTGTCGTTAATATGGGCCGAGGTATATACCTATAGCGCAGGAAAGGCACCAGGAGACGATAAGGCATTTGGAAAACGCACGCGCACGCACAGTGATGTGTGTCTCTCTTTCGTGCATAACCTCGTAACTGTTTCACGTGTCATTGTGCCTGCTTTTTTTTTTTTTGCTCTGTAGCTCACTATTCACAAGATGAACAAGCAAGAAGCTCACATCCCGACTCTAGGCATGCCTATAGGCAGCGCTATACGCAGGTTACTGTATGTCAATTTCATATAGTGAAGCATATAGTATAGTGTATATACGATAGGCGTTTGGCTATACGCAAACGTCTCCAACTCTCATTGAGGGTGGTCTCTGCTCTCAGATGTGTGCTACATAATTTTATTAAATTGCTCGTAGGCATGACAGCTACAACGAGGCGGCGTCTAAACGAGTCATGTTCGGGCACGAAAGCAATGGCGAAGCCGTCACTGCAATCTCGCTCTCACAAGCGACGCCAAAGAAACGCCAACGAACGCAGTGCCATTGGGTAATCATCGTGTTAAGCCCCAGTTTTACATCCCGGGGGTTTGGCGTAAGTGTGACCCAGCGCTAATGCGTTAGTCAGCGTTTTCGCTCTCAGTTTCTGAGGCGCGGCGCAGTTCCAATGGCGAAGGGAGCGGTAGCACGAAGGCTCTCGCGGCAAGCACGCTCCGCTGATGCATGCCGGCGCTCCGCATCACGCCGGCGTTGCGACCGCGAGTGCTCGCTGTCACCGGGTGGACTTTGTTCGCGTCTTTGGGCGCGTGGCACCACGCGTGTTTTGTTAGCGAGAGAACGTTCACTGCAATTCATACCGCATATTAAGGTACGAGATACTTCACTGTAAGAGCCTTAATACGTCGCTATCGCTGTGCGATGCGGGCGAAACGGCGTTTTTTCCTTTTCTTCGTTTTTTTTTTTTGCTTTTCAGACTTTAAAGACCTTGGGCATATTTTAAAGAGTTTGCTTGTAAGCAGACGAACAACCGTCGTCTGCGCAGCGATGCCGAAATACCGCGTCTAAGGAAACTGACGCTGAACCGACGGAAAACAGCCCCTTGCTTTCGTGCCCTTTTTATTTAGTTATACTGCTGCTCTCTCTTTTAGCACATCTAGCCGCGCTGCCACCGCCTTAAAGTTCCGGTCATCGCGAAGAGGGTGTGAGGATGGGGGAGGGGGGAGTATGAATTCGAATGAGAACCGGAGGCGGCCGACGAAACGCGATATAGATGGGCCGCCTGGCTGAGGATCATATTCCCACCGTTCGAAAGCAGTGGCTGAACGACACGGGATTATATATGTGTATATACATAACATGAAGGAAGTTAAAAAAGGCGGAAACAGGCCGACAGACAACGCAAAAAGCAAAACGCCCTCAACCGGCATTCTAGAGAGGGAAAAAAAATGGAGGGGGGTGGGGTGAGTAGGTCCATTCTAACGCGGGTTTAAAATAAAAACGATCCAAATTCGAAATCGCACGGTGCCAAGTCGGTTTTCAAATGAGATATGTAGAAAGAAGGACGATTGTGAAGAACTGATCATAAACGCGCGCTCGCGAAAAAAAAAAAAAAGACAAACGAACGCTAGCAATGAATCGGCTGGGAATGACGAAAACGGAGGAGGAGGGCAAGAAAAAGGAAAACAGGTGGCGTAAACGGCAGCGTAAAAGGAAATGAAAACCGCGCGCACGCATCTGGACAGGAGCAGCGCTCGCGCCGCGGGCTCGCTGATGTCCACGACAAATATTGGCTCGCCTCTGGCAGCAGCAGCAGCGGCGGCGGCAGCCGGGAGCGATAAACAATGCCTCGGCTGCGCGGGCCATCGCGCGGGGCCCTGTGAATCGCCGGGCGGACGGCGTTTACATCGAGACGGACGCCCATAAAGGCGTCATCGCCGAGCGCTGCCGCGTCGCCCCCCCCCCCCCCCCCCCCCCCCGGCTTCCTTCCGCGGCCGGTCGGCTGCGAACGCCGACGCTGAGCTGTGCCGCGGGCCAGCGCGCGTCACGTGACGGACGCTCCTCGCTGCCGCCGCCGCCGCCGCAAACGCCGCTGCTGCACGCGACGAGTCACAAAGAATAACCATTTCTTTCTCGATGGAATAACTGCGGGCAAGAAGCACGAGCGCTGAACGGCGCTGGGAGAGGGTGGCGTTCGCGAAGCGGGCGCGCATACGCGCGCCGCACGCGAACTCGCCGGACCAAAAAAGAGAGACGCGCTCTAACCATTGCGTCACTCCGCTTGCCCGCGTGACCAGTTCCGCGAGCGTTCTGCTGCTTCCTGGCGAGGAAATGCTATTCGACCAGGCTCGTTTACTCGGCGCGTGAGCGAGCACCGAGCGAACGAGACGTAATCAAATGGCTAACCGCAACGCGGGACAGACTCAACAGCCCATCGGATACGGACGCCCCCACCCCCGTTGAGCTGCCACTTCGCTACCTCGGCTTCCGCGCAACTGCGCGAAATGGACGCCTAGGCAGGGCGTGCCGTGGCCGTTGCGCTATTTACGCTGCGCCGCGCAGCTACGGGGCAGCGCACGGCTGGCGTGTGCACGCGAAAATGTGCAGCAACCGTACTCTCCCTATACGAGAACTGGGCGCTCGCTCTGGGCTCCCACGCGCCGTAGGCGAGTCGCAAGGCGCGCTTCTTTGTCGGGACACAAGTCGGCCGGCCGTTTTCGCCGTTGAAACGGAGGGTTTTGGGTGCGAGATGGAGGCTGTGTTTGTCGCTTTATTGCACGGGGAGCCAGCGCGTAACGATGGCCAGAGTCTTGCTCCCCTTCCCCCTCTTTTCGTAAGCTCGTGGGCGTGATTTTTTAAAGCTTTTGAGCATGGCTACTTAAGGCGTCACACGTGCATCCTGTCTGCTGCGGCAGAAGTTCAAACGATGCTGCAATACGTGCGCGCACACACGAACACCCACGCACGCAGCCACAGAACACACATCGCGCACGAAAAAGAAAAGTCTGCACGTAACCTGTGCTCGGGGTCATTCATCGATCACCAGACCCATTCTTCAGGGAAAACAGGGAGAAGGCGGGAGATGGAAATTCAAGATGATGAGCAAAACGAGAACAAGGTGAAAGCGAGAACTAACGTTTCGACAAGTGGACTCGTCTTCTTCACAAGGTGAAAGCGGGAGCCAACGTTTCGACAAGTGGACTTGTCTATTTCAAGGCGCCTTGAAAAACACAAGTCCACTTGTCGAAACGTTGGCTCCCGCTTTCACCTTGTTCTCGTTTTGCTCATCGTCCTGCTCCACTCTCCAAGTTTCCTGTAAGATCATTGAGAACGGCCCTCCTTCCTGCCCACTCACAAAACAAAGCGGCTCCCAGTGAGTTGCGAACTTGAAGCGTCATTAAAGAAAACCAATGAATGGGTTTAGATTGATAAAACATCCCTAAAGAACTGTACTTTCACTGATTTCGCGGTAATAGTTTGATTATTAGAAGAGAAAATGACGACCAAAGCTTTTTTCTTTAATTTCGCGCCGAAACTTCAGTGCCGTTTGCGTGACGTCACGGATTGCAAAGTTGTTTTTTTACGCATTCCCTCCGTTGTAGGTCAGTAAATGGTTTTGAAACTACGATAGTTTAGTCCTTGACTCCTTTAAAATACAGTGTAATCGATACATGACGCCATGGCGATCTGGTGCGGGAATTTCAAAGCGGCGTCGCAACCCGTCTTTCGCAGTTTGAATTAATTTCTGGGGTTTTACGTGTCAGAACCACGATCTGATTATGACGCATGCCGCAGTGGGGGACTCTGGATTAATTTTCACCATGTGGGGTTCTTTAATGTGCCCCCACCGCACAGGAAATGGGCGTTTTTGCATTTGTCTTTCGTATTTGCGTCTTTTCTGGCTTACCAAGCGACTTCTCGCGGTAAGAGTGGCTCTTTTGCTATTGTGGAAGAATTATATATACTAATACAGTTCAAATCGTTTTAGTGTCCCTCTAATATGCGGCCCACATTCTGGCTCGAGCTTGAGAGCCCTGCCGGATAACTGCGTCTTCAGTTGCTGGTGTCTTCGAAACTAAAGCGTCCCCGGGCCGCATGGACTCGGTCGGTCTTCGTGCTGTGCGCGAATTCGGCGATCCCATACACGTGCATTTCGCGAGTGCTACCTATATGCGCACTATTTTGATTAGACGGCAACCGTCTCTTTCAGATTAACTCTCAGTTGTTTGGACAATTTGAGGAAAGAAGCAAGTTTAACGAGACTATGCCAAAGTCAGAGGATGCAGAAAAAAAAGAAAGAAAACAAGAGCGACAAACTGTCGAAACGAAGTTAAACACGAAACAAAAGAACGCTTGCGCGCATGTATAGTAGCGACGCGACAAGCCTCTTGTTTCCTGAACAGCGGCGGAGGCAGCGAGACGAGCTTCGTGAGGCAGTGTTTACCTCGCGCTTCGATGAGCGCAACGGTGGAGCCCCTTGAAGCGGCACACGGCCTTGTCGAGCAGCAGCTGTAGCCGGGTGCGCGGACGAGAAAATTGGGGATTCACTCGCAGTGCCGCCCCACCACGCCCCGTTCTGGGCGCCGTTTTCCAAAGCAAGAGAGGAGCATTTTGAGAAGCCGTGCACGTTGCTTTTCGACTAAATATGTGCGTTCTCGAGTTTGAGCGCGGCTTTTCTTCAAGTCAAGCGCATGTGCGGGCGGGTATAGTCTCTGCACAACATTTAGGCCCGGGACAGAAGAACACCCGCCGTGAAATACGGGTTGGAACACGAGGCCAGGCCAACATTAAGAGCCACTGCGCGGGAACACGCATGTGATTGCCCTCTGGCGGCAGCGTCACAAGTATGCCGAAAACTTGATGATCCGCCCGACCAAGCGAAAGTCGCTGTCATATTCAAGGAAAAGAGTGCACATTGCGTTTCTAGGTGGCACGGTCGGCGCTGTTAAATACACTGTTGCCGCTATAATCGAGTGTAACTTACAGTGCGTGACACTGGTCCTGCATTCGTCACCGCATACAGCGGCGTGAGGCGTCGCTCGCCGTCAGGCTGAATGAAGGGATAACAGAGCTTTGAGGTCTCGAGTTGTTTCTCGACCATCAAGAAATCAGCGCATCCGCGACTACCGTTAACTGGCCAGTAAATTAGGAGGAGGAGAGGAAGAATGAGAGAAAGGCAAAGGAAAGACAGGGAGGTTAACCAGAGGTTATCTCCGGTTGGCTACCCTGTACCGGTGGAGGGGCAAAGGAATGCGATACGAATGCGATGTGCTCGCTGGCGCAAGCATTTGTGTGTCACATAACCTGTCCAAATTTAATCGCCTATTTAATCACGCTACAGACACACGCGCAAAGTTACACAACGTCACCAGTGTTAATTGAAGATGACGTTAAAGCGAAGCTTTCTATGTCTCGCTGATTCGTCCGTGAGAAAACGCACTGCAGGAAAGCCAACTCGCACACCTGCGTAGAACACTGCAGTTTACATTCGCAGTACCGCGCCAGCGTCGACTGGCCGGCCGGTCAGCGCCTGATAACGGCGCGAAGCGATGAGCTCAGCAAGAGTAGCGCATGCACACAAAGTTCACTGGAAGCGCAAGTTCCGTCTGCTAGGCGTTACACGAACCCTGTCGCGATTAACTGAGCTACCCTGCTTATCGGAGACAGCAAGTGCGCGTGAACGCGGGCTCGTCTTCTAATCTGGAAAAAAAAAAAATCAAAGCCCCTTTCTTAAATCCGGTAAAGAAGAGGCTGCCGTACGCGAACGTAAGCGCGAGGGCGATCGTGCCCGTAAGGCCGATCCCATGTATCGGCAACGGCATGCAGAAGCCATGTGGGAGACGCTTGTGCGGTCGAGATGTCCACTATCGTCAACGAGTACATCAGACCGAATACGTGTCGCTGTGACGCGGAAACATTCCTGGCAGAAACGATGAAGACCTTAAGGTCACATAATACGCCGATCCTCGTGTGCGGTGACTTTAACATCGATGTAGCGAAGCAGCACGGCAAGTGGATCGACAGTTTCATGCTAGATCGCTACTCGTTGAAATTGAAGAAGCTACAGAGACCCACGGCGCAACACCGTTCCTGCATTGATCTCACGTTTGCATGCAGGCTGTGTCACGTTACGATGGCAGAGCCTCCGGCCGCCTACAACAACGATCGCAAGGCAATACTGTGCAAATATAGAGTCGTCCGTGAAAGTATGAGTGTGTGCACGTAGTCAAAGGCTACATGATCTAAAATAAAGGCTATGCCACTTCAACGTTCAGAAAATACAATCTTAAGCAATCAAATCACATATGCGTAGCGTCGGGTCGCTCAGCATTTCTTTGGTTCGTTGCATGGTCGTTGGCTTTGGACTTTGACGTCGATTCAGTTTGCATCGGGGGAAACCTTCGCGTTCAAACATCTTTCTTGAAGAAAGGGGCTTTGATTTTTTTAATGAAATAAATAAATAAAACGGTTCTTGGCATAACTCGCGTCGAAGTCACCGGTAGGAAACAAAAGGCAGGCAGGCTGATCGCTGACTAAACGGGAAGCATTACAATTTATATGTTAATTGCTCATCGTATAGTGTGTTTTACGAGCGCCGACACACGCGCTCTCTGGGCGCTGTTCCTTGTCTACGTCCGTCGCTGCGCGCAGTTGAGCTGAAAAAAAAAAACTTTACCTTGCTTACGATTTTATAGGGCATACGACAAGCTCAAACAACATTAATTGCGTGTCAAACAAAACTCCTCAGTTTGCTACAGTCTTGGTGTGTTACGCCAATGTCCTTGCGGCTCTTGCGTAATACAAGTGTGTAGCCCCTTTTCGTCGGCAGGCCACATGCTTTGTTGCACAGTGTTGAAGCAATCGCCGGTTAGACATAGTCGCATAGTATGCAATAAAGAACGAAGAAAGGTAAATCCGGTTAAGCTTACTACACAGATGGAAAGAGAGAAAAAAAAAAGGCCAAGCAGTTAAATGCGCGGATGGGAACGGATAGAAGAATGAAACGAAAGAAAGGAAAGGAGAGGAAGCGTACCTGCAGTTTCTGTAAGCTATCACTTCAAGTCACAAACAGTCCACAGCGGGACCTGAGGTAATTGTTCGCGTTGATGTCTGCACCAGCGTGCGCGTATTTCGAGAATCATTGCACATAAAAGTTCGATTCCGAATGTTGGGTCCTGTTCACAGCTAGAATGAAAGTAGCGCGCACCCAGGAGAGGGAATCTAATCCGGTGCCTACTCTTTGTGCTGATCTTTGCCTCAGTGTGAGCATCTTTTTCATTGCTGCACAAAAGCAGCTCTGGGTGCTAGCGGTGCACTGCTGCGGGATTGCATGCCTGCACGATGGAAACGTCGCTAGGAGAGCCGCGAGAAACGATATGTCAACGTTTTTTCTTCTTGTTTAAAATTTCTAATTTGAATAGCTCTGCCTTTGCGCTTGCCATTTATCACGTTTGTTGTTTTCCGGGTATCTGTGATGGATGTTCAGTTTGAATAGATGATTATAGAAGCGAAACTTGGGACATTGAGAGTTTACTGCAGTGCTTGCTTTAACTCGATCTTGGCGTCATTGCTCTCCGATAAAAACCCGCGCGCTCGCTTCGGCGGTCCTCTTTCTCGCAGAGGAAAACGTCTCTAACGCGAACCGGCGTTTCTTGGGGCGAAAGCTCTGCGTGTCGGGGTGACGCGCCGTAAGAGCACATAAGGATTTCGCCAACCAAGTGGCCACTGGCCAATGTAAAAAAAAGACCTTGCTCTGCAAGAGTGCGGATTCTGAAACGAATGCGCGAAAGGCAACACGCACTGCGAGCAGGAAGAAGAGAGCATCGTCGCAACCAACAAACGGCCGGGGTGAAAGGCGTAAAAGGTCATCAAAGTGTGCAGGAGCAGAGAAAGACTTGCACGCACGACGACGTGGCGTACGATGCGACCGAAAAAAAAATTATGCGTGGCTCTGCTATCGCAAGCACCAGAGACCAGCGGAGCTGGGGAAGGCCGGCAAAAGTTAGACTAAGTGTGCGGTTTGGCACTACTTTACTGGCCTTCCCCAGCTCCGCTGGTCTCTGGTGCTTGGGATAGCACAGCCGCGCATAATTTTTTCACGAGGGACACTGGACCAGACGCACGGCTTTAGAGATGCCGCAGCGTATTGGACCTGTAATACGCACCTCTCTCTGTTTATCACCCCCGCTCATCTCTCCTTTTCTTTCCCGTACCTTTTTTTCCCAGTGCAGAGTGGCAGACCAGAGCAAGATATGGCTCAAGCTGACCTCTCTTTGTTTTCGTAAATAAATTCTGCTCTCTATTTTCTTTCTGTCCATGGGCTTTGACATCGTCGTTTGCCGATCGGATCTATGCTGACAAACGTGCGCGGCGTTGAACGGAATTAGTGTGAGACAAAGCGCAGGCGAAAAAAAAAAAAGGGGCGGTGTGCGGGGAGGGGGGCGGCAGAGTGGAGCATTAAGGAGGGATTATACGCGTTTATTTTGCTGATGATGCACCTCCTAGGCTGTTGCCATATACCTTACCACCGCAGCCGACACGAGCTTGACGCGTAGTAGTACAACGGGGCGACGAAGGCGGAGAGGGGGGGGGGGGGGGAGTGAGAGACGCTCAGACATTCAAGCACGAGTGTTGCTTCTTGCTCGCGTTTCTTATCGCTTGTGAAACCGTAACGCGGCCGTGTTCCGCCGTTATGTGCAGTTGCTCGATGAACGTGCTTGCGCGCCAGGAATGCATGGCGGGTTTACGAATTCTGGCACATCGCGCTTTTGTGGGCGACGCGCCCGTAATTTTAATAGACAGGCATTGGTGGTGTAGATGGAAAATCAAGTGTCTTATTTTTTTGTATCGGGTTGTAGTAGCAGAAGAGCAACGCTCACCGATGTTAATGAGTGCGATCGTCCACACACTCTTCTTTCTTCTATTTAACGAGGGCTTTATACATTCCGTATGAATTTCTTTGTTTTTTGTTGTTGTTTTTTTCGTTGTTGAAGATGAAGGGTGAAGGGGCAGTTTGACTTTTTTAGGCGTGGAAATGGCGCGTGCAGCAAAGCCCGAATAGCTCAGTACATTCCTATTCAAATGCAATGACGCCTCCGTTAATGCGCCATCAGGGTCGCGCCGTTACGTTCCCAGGCCAATCCCAAACGGAAGCGGGTCGAGTCACCTATGCATTGACTGCCGACAATGTCGCGGGGACACCTCTTCGCTCGCATTATCTCGGTAATAGAAGATAACGGAAAAGGTTCTCTTGAAGAAAAAAAAAACTAAAACAATTTACTCGTATAAGCGCGCAGCAGCGACAGCAACCCAGGTGAACGCGTAAGACAACGCGCGCAAAGTGTGTGTGCGTGGGGGGGGGGGGGGGAAGCCGCTAGATAAGCGTATGCAGCGACAGTCTGCGCGATCGTTCGCAAGCCGGCCGGCTGGGGGAGAAAGGCCGATAAGGTCGGTTCGCGCCGCCAGATAACGGCCCTGCGGCGCGGTCGGACCGCGCATTTCCTCGAGTGCTCTAGTTTCCTTTTGGTCGCGCCTATCGTCTGGAGGATTTGTTTGTGTGCGTGCGTTTCTTGTGTGTTGTTTAGGCTCTCGACTTTCTCCGCACTCTTCTGCCTGTGTACAATGGCTGAGCATGGCGCGGCTTCCGAGCGTACGTGTCGATGCACTCGCAAACGTCGACATCCGCGTCGAAATGCATACGCTCGATGATAAACCTAAGAATTCAGTGCAAGCTCCGGCCGCAAAACTGCGTGGCAGCTGCCCTCCGCGGGTCGTTTTCCACGTGGCAGCGTTTTCCAGATCAGCTGCGGCTAACCAGCACTCATTGAGGCACTCGCACGCAACAAGAACGCCACCCCCTCTGTGGTGCTTGAAAAACCCTCCTGTGTACCTTGCTGTTCCAGGAATAGTGAAGAAAGCTAGCCTGACCACCGCGGCTCTCAAGCAGATCCCATCGGAACTTTTGCATTGTTCGTACGCTAACCGAATCGATGTTTACACGGACGGTTCCATCTCGGAAAATTCGACGGGCGCCATTGTTATACCATCTAAGTCGGTCGTCGTCCAGTTTAAGACTTCACACGTAACGACACCTACAGGTTCCGAACTGGCCGCACTTCGAGCTGCTGTCGAAGACATTGAAAAAGTACCACCTAACAAATGGGCAATATTTTGTGATTCGAAAGCAGCCCTCCAGAGTTTGCGAGGTTTACTACATGGCAATTACGAACACCTGGTGTCTAAAATCAACGAAATTTGAAATTCCGCTTCTGAACGAGGACATGATATAATCCTTCAGTGGCTTATGGGGGGTTCTGCTTCCTCCCCTCCGAAATTTTTTCGTGCTGTCAAGCACCGCCGACCAAAAACAAACAAAAAAAAACCCGGCGCCGGAAATCACTCTGCATTTTGTCTAGAATATCTTTTTTATGCTCGAAAAGACATTTCGGCACGAACATTGCGAACTCGTGCTGCATTTCACGCAATCATGCACTGAGTCATGCACCTGGCAAGAAGAAGCCCCATCCGAGCACAAAGTTTCAAGGGCGTTTTGATAGCGAGAGGGCTAGTCGCGGCATCCCGCGGAGGCCCCGGAATTTACGGAGCGCATGGATTTCAATTGCGAAACTTTATTAGCCTAAAATTCTTATAAACATTTGATACCAACGGTGCATTGACTTTTCTAAAGTCGTACATCCGACCATACAACGAGACAAGCCAAATCAACACGCTATCGTACAAGTTGACAAATCACACAGCGAGGTCCTATGAGACGAAGCATAGTGGTGGTTCATCGCCGTCGTGTATAGTAGAAAAGAATATCAAATTTTTTTTTCACCTGAACTAATGCATCGATGTCAAGACATTGTAAAGCCAGCAAAGGTAACTACTCTCTTATTTATTTTTTTTTACTTTGACTTTTATTCGCGAGGACCCCTCCCCCCCACACACACATTCAGCCTCTTCAATTTTCTTGTTCTCGCTAATCGCGGGCTGCCAGAGCAGCCAGCAGAACGCATGCGTTTTTCTCGTGTTGCCTTGACCACCGCGCGGCGCACTTTGGTGCGCGTTCGATTTTCTCGCGGCGAGTGGATTTTGGCTTGCCGGAGTTTTGGACACTTTCAGTCTACCAGACGAGTCAAAGAAACAATGGTCGCTCGGCGCTATCACTGTGGGGACTCGTTGGATTGCAACGCCTCCGCTTGAGAGCATCACCTTCACTTTGATGTAATTGATGTAATTGCAACCTTTCCGTAAAATCTTTTGTCTCGCCGGTTCGAGATGCCGAGCAGTATGCGTATTGTTCTCTGTAGAAGCGTCTCACGTTTTCTTCGATGTTCCTTCGGTAACCACATTAGGTGCCCAAAGTAGGCATTCGATTGTGGCAAGATGCTTTCCTTCGCGTTATTTTTCACTTCGGTGCCCCCGCCCCACAAAAGAAAGAAAGACGTTGTTGCGGCGCAGCGAATTGTTGCATGGTGGAAGTTTGATTTCGTTAATTCTTCTTTTGCGGAAAGTAATGGGCCACGGGACTCTGATGCTCTTACTATATTATTGCGATAGCAATTATATAGACACTTCAGGCGCATTCCTGCCGCCGCCGTCGCCGTCACGCTCCGTGTAAACTCCAAGAGCTGAAATTGAAAGTTTGACGGTAGCCCGTCTGGCCGGAAAAATACATGTTGAATAAAGACTAAAAGACTGCGTGATTTCAAGGGCTGAACGACTACTACTACAAGCTAGAATATTGGAGTGCAAGGCTAAGGTCCGTATGCTGGCAAATGATACCTTCTACGCCCGTCGCCGACTAGGGTTCCTGTGCCCTGCGCAATTTGCTTCAATTCAGCTACACACTAACTTTCAAGCAAGCTTGAGAACACGAAATAACGACGTCATGCACCATGCCAAGCTTGAAAGGCTGCGACCATCTTGAAACGGTACGTCCTGAAGTTTACCGAGAGAGGCTATACACAACTTTTCTTCCTATAAGCATGGCAAAGCGGAACTCGGTCCTGAGCCTTGGTCTAAACTATAGCACAGGGCCCACACGAGATACGAAGTAGCTGATTTGTGCTGTTGAAAAGGTTCTAAGCCAAGTCGACGCCACTAGGCGTGACGAAGCTCGCACGCGTGTTATTAGCGTGCCTTCTAGGCTTCAAAACCCTTCTTCAAACTCCGTGCTGTCGCAAGAGGAACATGATGCTATCGACTGGCTTCGACGCAATCCAGACATCGTCATTCTGCCGGCTGGCAAAGGAAACGCAACTGTTTTGTTTTATGGTGATTACACCAAAAAGATGCTGGCACTGGGTAGTGACACAAATAGTTATAGTCGCCTGACGCATGATCCCACTGGAAAACTGCAAAGGGACTTCCAAAAGCTTCCAGCTGACGACTTCCATTTGGTCCCACCCCAGCATAAATCACTCTATTACCGGCTACTTTATCACAACGGTTAAGCTCCTGCACTTTATGGCCTACCAAAGATACACATGCAAGATGTTCTTATGCCGCCCATTGTCCACTACACTCACTCACCTCTGTACAAGCTTTCGGTTTCTTCCACCGGATCATTTCGCCATTCGTTGGAAAAAGCGGCACTCAAGTACGCAATTCTGGCGACTTTATTGAACAGATACGGCGTGTTGTTCCTGCTCATGATGACGTCATGGTCTCATTTGATATTAAGTCACTGTTCACAAGCGTCCCAGTAGAACTGGTTTTAAAAGTTTGCACCGCTTCCCTCGAAGCTGGCGGGTGGCTGCCCGATAGGTCTTCGATTGACGTTTCAGGCCTGTCCTGTCCCCTTAAGTTCTGTTTGTCGAATATATACTTCGTCTTCCAACATAAGTTTTACCTAGAAACGCATGCTACGGCTTCCTCTATATCAGTTTCTGCGGCCAATCTGGTCATGGAGGACGTCGAACGTTGGGTGTTTGCATCTTTTACCCCTTCTCCAGAAATTTTCTTGGGATATGTAGATCACTGCTTCTCCATAAATCACAAGGATGCTCTCGCTGCCTTCACTGCTCGTCTTTACGGCAACAGCCGATTCAGTTTACTGTCGAGCAAGAAGCATACGGTTGTCTATCGTTTCTTGGTGTTATTGTCAAGCGCGTTGACTCTGGCCTTTCTTTGAACGTCTACACGAAGCCCACACATACAGGCCGGTAGCTCCGTTTCCCCTCAGTACATTCGCTTTCACACAAAAGGTCTGTTCCTGTTACGCTGTTCCAGCGAGCAAAAACCATTTGCACAAGACGGGAGGACTGCACGCGTGATATTCGGAGCATTTGTGAAGATTTAAGAACTTGGCGGCTACCCTCCGTCCTTCGTGTCCTCAGTAAGGAAGAAGGGTCATTGTGATCTCTGTTTCCTCAAACATGCTTATTTGCCTTGTTTGATGCTTTATACACAGTGACTTTTGTTCAGATAGGTAGATTTAATGGAGACACACGCACACGCACACACACGCGCACACACACGCGCGCGCACACACACACACACACACACACACACACACACACACACACACACACACACACACACACACACATATATATATATATATATATATATATATATATATGAAGCTGTATCTTCGCATTTCTAATGTATATTTTGCAGAACTCCTGCTTTTTATGTGTGCTCTCTGTAACGACTATAATTTTGTTGCAATTACAATAGTCGACGGTGACAGCTGCTCCTGCGCAATACATTAGGATGAAGGACAGCCTCATTGAGATATTTCCCTGGCCGTTTCATACGTACAAAAATGTAAAGAACGCTTTGAATTACAAAATTTCATAAAAGTATTTTTCCTCAACTTGTTCATTTCATAGTCTTCACGTTTTTCATATGAGCGGCATGAACTCCTTTCCTGATTTCGAACTAATATGTTTCTAAAGTTCGTGCGATATTTTCCTTTAAATAGAGAAAAAAAGGTGGAAGCATTGATATCAGTTATTTCTGGCACACTTTTTTGGCACATACGAATACATTCTTTTATGAAAAAATACATATTGTACATGCCATTACAATGCGTAGCGCTCACGAATTCGTTTTCAGCATCTTTGGCAATGACGATGCAGTTATCACTGATGTATTTTATCCCTTGACAAATTCTACGAGTAGCAGGCCGAGCTGGAACGTGAGCGCCCCCCCCCCCCCCCGCGCGAAATTTCTGGCTACGCCCCTGGTCGGTGCGTGCAGCTATTGGGTCGCGAATTTGAAGCGCTGGTTAGCCTATTAGCCCCCGATTTCGCGTGGTCATGCTATGCCCCCGGTGGTCACTCTGTCGCCACTATCGTCATCGCTGGGTGTCGCAGTGCTTGAGCTCCCAAGTGGTGAAAGTGCAATGAAGGCGGCCACGCCACTTCGTTTAGACGATGGCACAATGGGAGCGCGCGCGCGAGCTAACTCGCACTTGATTAGCTAAACCTGATAGCGTCGATAAGCCTCAGCAGCGTTGAATTGGAAAATAATGCTTTCGCATTCACAACTCAGAAGAAGTGCTTAGATGTGCTCGGATTTTTTTTTTTCGTTTTCTAAGGAGAAATAGGCGCGTTGCTGATGGTTGTTTTTCCCTTTCCATTCATTCGTTGCAAGTGATACACAAATGCCCATGCTGGTGTTATCCAAAAAGAAAAAAAAAACATAGAGACAGCGCCTCTCTATGGGAACTGCAACATGGTCTCTCTTTGCTGGTTACGCTCAGGCACGCGAATGCGGAGTTATCAATTCAAAGAAAAAAAAAAGGCAAGGAGTAACACAGCCAGGTACCAGGTACAAAATAGCGCAAACGGTCGCGCACGGAAACCCTCCGCGGCAGCTCAGTGGAATGTTCGGCTGCTGAGCACGAGGTTGCGAGTTCGATTCCCGGCCGCGGCAGCCGCGTTCCGATGGGTGCGGGATGCAAAAAAGTCCGCGTACTCTGTGCTTCGGGTGAACGTTATAAAGAAACACTGCAGGTGGTAGAAATTTTTTCCGAGCTCTCCACTACACGATGTCCCTCGTATATTTGACAAAAAAGTCACGCAAATGTACAGAAGCGGCAGATGTAGGCTTCCGCATCCGCAACTCAGCAGAATGCAGCAAGCGATCGTGCGACGCACGCAAGTGGGGTCGCTAGCGCATCCCGTGCTCTTGCACAAGATGTTCCCAACAGAGCATGACACTTCATGCCCCTTTTTGCAGATGGTCAAAAGGCACTCTAGCACACATCCTTGCAGAGTGCACTAAGCTCAAGAACCCCCCACCATCCCTACCCCCCACCCTCCCCAGCCCCAACCCCCCCGAGCGATGGGAGACCTTGTTGTCCAGCCCCGACCTACCGACCCAGCTCGCGCTGGCGGCTAGGGGCCAGGAACTGCTGGACGCATATGGGACCTGAGAAGAAGGTTCCACCCCATCTGGTGCCAGTGCGCACCAACCGTCACTAAGGGCTCAGTACAAAAGTTGAGTCTCTCTCTCTCTCTCTCTCTCTCTCTCTCTCTCTCTCTCTCTCTCTCTCTCTCTCTCTCTCTCTCTCTCTCTCTCCCTCGTGTATACCCACGGTGCAACATCGGGGCGTTAGACCGCACGATTTAATTTATCCCGCTAGGCAAAGGGGTTAGATATATGGCGTAAGCTTCTTCGTTGTGTCGCCAACGAAAGTCTGTCTCATCTCCTATCTTCTCCTATGCGTCTTCCGTTTACGCAGCGAGATACGAATGCAGGCTTGTGACTATTCGGCGCCGATACATGATTGCCTTCGTACACGCGTCAAGCCCTTGTCGCGTCACGCGGTGTCACGCTTCCAGGCATTTCCAATGCACACTCGTCGCCACTATACCCTGTGTGCCAGCTAGCGTTAGCCAAGCTGTTCAGCGAAAAAAAATTATTTAAGGAACTCTTTGCAAATAGAGAGAGAGAGAGAGAGAGAAAGGAAAGATAGGGAGGTTAACCAGAGATTATCTCAGGTTGGCTACCCTGTACTGGGGAAGGGGCAAGGAGATGTGATAGGTGAGAGAGAAAAGGACAAAGAAAACTGCACTCACGCACACAAACACACACGTACACACGAACTGGTTCTATATGGGCACTGTCACGCAGCCCGCAAAGGCATTCCTATAGTCTTACGCCGTGTCACCGTACAATCCTACGCCACACAGTGTACATACTCGGTGCAAGATACAATTATAAAACCGGCGGCGTTCTGTCGTAGGTGTCTGACGACCGAACAGCCGTAGGTTTCAAAATTGCATCTTTCACCGTATTTCTTATCTTTTTTTTCTTTCGTTGAACAGTTTGGTTAACGTTAGCTGGGACACACTATCTATAGTGAGGGGCCCTTCCCAAATGGTCATTCTTTACAATGTGAACGCATAGCTAGGGAAAATTGGCTGTTGAAGTGCCGAGGCGTCAGCTATGTAGCGACGTTAATGGAGAATTCCACTAGTCGACCTGAAGGTACTGGTGGGCGTTCGACCTTCCCGAAACTGCCAGAGGAAAACAATACGTTCCACGCCTGGTCACCGCAAAATTTGTAACGTGCAGCAGGTTCCAGGAGGGGCTATCGAATTCCCCACTGAGATATGTTTTGCAGCGAAGCTGTAATCTCGAGTTCCGCAACGGTTTTCGTATGACAGCGGTGTGATCGGTATCGTGTAAGCATAGGCGCATTGTGCAGAGCCGAGCCGAGCCAGCGTAGCACACAGGAACGTGCGTAGGACGTAGCGTAGATTATACAGGTATACTAAGCTCGCATAGAGTGCAAAGCGTTTGAAAAGACTCGGGTGTAGCGAAGCAATTGCACCGATATAGTATATTGAAGAGTTTGCGGAGTCGTGTGTTGATATCGGGTAGTTGACTAAAGTGAGAACCAGACATCGGGCTATAACGAACGAGTGCACTGGACATAGCGAAACGTTTCGAATGAACTCTGGTATAGCGAATGAGTTGTAGTATGTAGAGAAGCGTAGTTTTTTTTTTTTAATGTATGGTCTTTAGGTGATGTTGGCGGGCCTTTAGTTGGCGCCGGTTACTGCTTTTAACATAGAAATATATCCAACACAGGAAAGGAAAATCACACGAAACACACTCAAACTTGTGTGAGAACTCACCTTTTACGGCTTCGCTGTTTTTGGTGGTGAGTTTGCGAATACGTCTGTGAATAGTTTTTTTAGAGGCTATCACGGCTTCGATATCATGATCAATCTGTGGCCGCTACTGGTACCAATTAAGGTGTGTGGATTGCTTATTGAGGCCCGCATCGGCAGAAGAACATGGCCCTCACGCTGTACATCGGTATTTGCGCAGTGCGCTCTAAACCAGACAAACACCTCCTCACAACGGGAGGAAGCAGAGCGACCGTCGTCGTTGAAGTTGTGACTCAATGCGTACCTCTATGGCGGAGCAGTATAAAGACTGATTCGCTGCGATGCGGGTTGAAACAAAATTACTTGCGGAAAACAAAATGGCCGCCCACCCCAGAGGGGAAAAGAAAAGAGAAACCCTGCTACAGATGGACCGGTGAGTTCGCTCACCTGTAAAATAAGTACGAGATGAGGGGGACGCGCGAAGTAAATGCTCCATGTGGTCCGGTAGCCATACAGTCGAGCCCGCAGCTGCCTATGTGCTGCTGTGGCTTCTTCTCAGGCACGCAGTCTTTCCCCTATATCAGGCTCTTTTTCTTCTCTCTCTCGCTCTCTCTCCCCACCGTGGTTGCTCAGTGGCTATGGTGTTAGGCTGCTGAGCACAAGGTCGCGGGATCGAATCCCGGCCATGGCGGCCGCATTTCGATGGAGGCAAAATGCGAAAACACCTGTTTACTTAGATTTAGGTGCACGTTAAAGATCCCCAGGTGGTCCAAATTTCCGGAGTCCTCCACTACGGCGTGCCTCATAATCAGAAAGTGGTTTTGGCACGTAAACCCCCATAATTTAATTTAATCTCTCTCTCTCTCTCATAATTGTTTGCAGCATTCGAAGTGTTTTGTGCATATTTACCATACGGAGAAGAGGGGTAGCCGGTACCAACTATAGGCAACATATCCTTGAACGCAGCTAAACGAGAAAAATGATAGAGATCCAACGAACATGTTGCAATCTTATGTGAAGCGAAGCTTTCGCGAAACAAGGCCAATTTAATGCCATAAAACTGAACGCGACACGCAGAATTGTCTTGTATTGTCATTCATACATGCAACGTTCAATGTCATGCAGTGTTTACGCCTATGCCCGACACCGTTCGCACGCTATGCCGAAATGCAAACAGCACTCTTTGCAAATGCATATTACGAGACGTCGACGCAGCGATACCATGAGGACGAAGGCGACGTTTGATGTTGTTATAAGGAAGCATGGGGGAGCAGAGGTGTAAAACGAGAGAAGTACGAGGCGAAAGACTCGTACTTCTCTCTACTTCTCGTACTTCACTTCTCGTCAGACGAGGTGTAAGGTTCGCCCGTTCTATTCCTGCGTATACGTCAAACAGTATAGGAAAATGCACGCGCACGCGTTCTCGCACGCGCTAACCAACGTGACGTGCGTGCCAGTCATCGCAGCTAGTTGGCATCGGAACGAAAGAAGTATATGCGTGCGAATATGGCCCGGGGGTCGGGGCATCGGGTTAATGAGTTCGGGAACCATGCTTCGGTGCCAACATCGGACGCATCGTTAATTTTATTTCCATTCGTGCAAGCTATTTGGCAAGACACCAGCCGCCACGGTCGGCAAATGCCGGCAGGGTTCGCAAATGCAACTGCGTTGTAATACATAAAACCGAAAGACCACAGAGTAAAGAATTTTTATTTTCATATTGGTACTCGGACGAGCACGCGGCGCAACGGGATTCCTGGAATTCATGCTTGCAGTGACGGAGACACGCCGGGAATGCAGCGGGAAAGTCAGTAACGACTACCGGGGGGAGGGAGAGAGAGGGAGAGAAAAGCCGCAGTCCCTCCTGGACTCGAAGCAACGTGGGGGAAAATTACGGAAGTCGCGTTTATGAGTGCGCGCTTTGCTCCGATGCGTGTTCCATTCACAGGGTGGTTCTGAGCTCACGCGTGACAGTGCCGACGCCCACGCCACGCAAGTGAAGTCTCTACAAATGCTCGCGCGTATATACTATACGGGGTCCTCGTTTCGGTGCGCGATACCGCGGGCCCAGTTTCTGCGCAGAATGGCGCACGCTCGGACGTTGCGGCGCGAGCGACTCTCACCGCCGTAGCTAATCGCGCTCCAGAGATACACAGGGACAGCTATACACGCCCCGTCGGAGCCGCGCGTTTGCGAGCTGTGTTGGCGCGTATCGCAGACGGAAATGACCGCGCTGGCCGGCCAGACGACTTCAGTAACCACGCACAAAAAGAAAGAACAAAGGAAAAACTAAATAGAACAAAAAAGCTAATAAAAGAAAAATACAAATTGAAGAGGCGAGGGGCTTTTCCTCCACGGACGGCAGTCGCGTTGGTATCCCGGGAGCTCCGTATATCGCCTCCATCGGCCGCACGCTGTAGTGCATAGCCCTTGTTCTGGGAAGGAACGACCGAGATGCGTTTCGGAGCTCGCACTGTTGCGCGAGCTTCCGGAAGAGGAAGGCAAGCGCGGCCGTGACGACGGTGTCGCGCCTTCGCCGCGCCGCTGTGTTTTTGATCTGATAGAAACCGCGCCGGTTCCGGCACGCTTCACCCCCTTTCGCTTCATGCCAGCGCTTTCCGACCGTCCCTCCCCCTGTCTTTTTTTTTTTTTTCACGTTTTATTTGTACTATAGCGCGTAAAGGTTGCACACAAATGTGTGTGCTGCAAGAGGGTACAGCCACCTTATTCGTCATCTTGAATGGACCAAGAATTTTCGTAGTCAAGCCGCATTTGGGCATCAAACTCGGCGTCGAGCGTGTAAATAGCGGGTGTGTATGTTTGTGTACGGGGGGGGGGGGGGGGTGAGGAGGCCGTGGAGTTGGAGGTGCAGCCGCTAACTAGATCTTTCACGACCCGAGAGAGCTTCGCCTCTCTTCAACTCTCGGAGTTTGCGCGGTTCGCGTTTCCGGCGGCGCAAATATCCGCGCAAAGAAACCGTTTCCGGAATACTTTTCAACCAACGTTCCTGCCGGTGAACAGCAGGCACACACCCCCATCACCCTAGCTTTCGGAGTCCACAGTCGGCGCGGTCGGGAGCCCAGCGGACGCTAAACCGATACAACCGTTCTCCGGACGGTGCGCTATTATACAGCGCACCGCTTCTCCTCCTCGAATTCGTCAGACAACTGCCCCTCCACTTTCTGCTCCTCGATATTTTTTTTTTTATTTCTTTTTGCGCCCGCAAATTTGTTGTCGTCTAAGGCGGCTCGCTCTGCCTGTCCCTCTCCCCCCTCCCCTGGGCGACATATAAAAGGCTTGCAACGCGCTGCCGAACATGGCTCCATCTTTATTTCTAGCCTGGGTCGATGTCGCGATCTCGTTCATGCCCTCTTTTACGTTCTATCTTTCTTCTTCTTTAATTCTTTTCTTATACGTCAGCCTGTAACGTTCTTTATACTGTCGGGAGCCAACCGACGACGACGGCGACTTGGTGCTGTTGCGAGTCGTTGTGAGCACTTCCAAACCTCCCCCGCTTTGTTATCGGCCATTTTCGCCCGTGACCCTTTACAGCTAGCTCCGGGCCGGGAGTTTGAGTGGGACCACGCCGCGCACACCGGACGGGGGCGGCGATTTTCGCGTCGCGAGCGGTGTCTGCGTTGCCCAGCTTGAGGAAGGTGATGCTCTCTCTCTCTTCTCTCTACTTTCTTCTATTTCCGCGCCGCGACCTCCGCTCCCGAGACGAATGGCCGGGGCTCTATAGAGGCTGTCTGATTGTGTTTCCGGATGTTCGTTGTTCGTAGACGACGCACGTAAAAAGTCGAGAGTCGTGTTCGTGCGCAGTATACGGTGCAGTGGCGCGCAGCCGAACGCACATACGGCACCGATTCCACCCACCGAACGCAAGCCGGGCAGTTTTGTGCAGTGTGGGTCAGGATCCCCGAGTCACGTCGGCGTATCAGAGAAGGCCACTCACTTTTCAGGGCGCGCGAACAGATGAGAGAAGCGCAATATATGAGATCACTTAAGGTATAGTATATGATTTTTTAGCGGATGATGTTCTTTTTTCTGCTTTTTTCCCCCTTTTTCTCGGTGGAAGGCGGCTGCTTCCTGCAGTTCGCATGTGTGTAGAGCAGGTCACGTTAGTTCGCAAATAGTATAATGGTCGATATCGGTTAGTATACCTATTTATGTAAAGACTGGAGAGATGCCAAGAGTAACGGGGAGTCGTCCTTGCTCACGCGCAGAGAGAGAGATGCTGCCTTTAATAAAAAGCTGAAACTGTTTGCCTGCCTGGCATGCTACTACTGGTGTTGGGTGAAAGTTATGACATACACAGTGATTAGACAAGCACACAAACACCTTGTGCAGCAGCGAGACTTCGAAGTTATAGCTTTTACGAGCCAGTATGGACTGTCACTCATCATCATCATCATATTTTTAAGTCCACTGCAAGACGAAAGCCTCTCCCAATGATCTCCATTTACCCCTCCCTTGCGCTGGCTGATTCCAACTTGCACTTGCCAATTTCCTAATTTCATCACCCCTCCTAGCTAATTTTCTGCCGTCCTCGACTGCGTTTCCCTTCCCTTTGCACCCATTGTGTAACTCTAATGGTCGACCGGTTATCTACCCTACGCATTACATTGCTTGCTCAGCCCCATTTCTTTTTCTCTTAATGTCAGCTGGAATATCGGCTGTTTGCTGTCTGATTTACACCGCTCTCTTCCTGTCTTTTAACGTTACAGCTAACATATTCCGTTCCATCGCTCTTTGCGCGGTCCTTAACTTGTTCTCGGGCTTCTTTGTTAACCTCCAAGTTCCTGCCCCATATTTTAGTACCGGTAAAATGCAGTGATTGTACACTTTTCTTTTCAACGACAGTAGTAAAACTTCCGGTCAGAATTTGCGAATGCCTGTCGTATGCACTCCAAACTATTTTGTTCTTCTGTAAATGTCCTATTCACGATCAGGGTCCCCTGTGACTAGTTGTCCTACATGAACGTTATCCTTGCACAGACTCTAAGGGCTGACTGGCGATCATGAATTTTTGTTTTCTTGCCAGGCTGTTGAAAATTACCTTGGTCTTCTGAGCAGCCACGCAACTTTCATTGGAAGTAGGGATGAACAGGATACGGAGGCTTCTATAACTAGCGATCAAAAGTTAGAAGGGTCTTGCAAGACAAGACTGTCAGTGATAGGGCGCTTTAGTAATATCCTTCTGAAATTCGTAGTGCCTTCGAGGTCTAAGTGACAAAAGAAAGCGAGAAAAGGAAAAATAAAGATTGTTTCCGAACGACTTAACCGCTTTCTTGCCCGCGTACCGCATGTGTCCTTGCTTTCCAACTCGTCTTATTTTTTTTCCTCCAAGGCCTCTCTTGTCGCAAGTACCGTTTGAGTTGGTTTCACTAAGTTCGGCGAATTTCAGCGCAAACGACGGTAAGGGACGGGGGGTGGCGCACAGGTGCTAATCAAAGGAAATCAGGTCGATGCAGCGCTGGCCACACAAGCTCGCGCGCTGCGAAATACTGTTCTGTTGCACAGCCTCATAAACTATAGCAGTGACACTGTGTTTCTTTCCCTCTTTCTCTTCTTTCTTTCTTTCCTTCTTTTCTTTCTTTTCTGTCTTCCTTTCATTTTCTCCTTTCCTTCCTTCCTTCTTTCTTTCTTTTTTGAGTCTGCCAGCCTGCACATGAACGCGGCTGCACGAGTTTTCAGGTTAGTGAACTGCCACGGAGTGGCTCATTGAATTTTCAAAATAAACGCCTTCGTGTGAGTTTTCTTGGTGATAGATTTTAATTGTAGACTGACCTCAAGCTGTTAATAGCAACAGTCGAGCGCGCAGATGAAACATGGCTTTCAGAATTAACTGAAATTCTTCAGATGAAAGCACGCTTAGATTGATGTTTAGATGGGTGTTTAATTATGGATGCCTAATACATCTTAAATCCACATGCCGGGTTTGACGTAATAGTTCTGCGGAAACCTGCAAGGTTGGGATAAGTAATTAATTAAGGGAAAATGAGACATCCATACAATCGTAGCAATTGCTACAAAGGAAACCCATACGGGTTCCTCGAAAGAAAAGCCTCGCAGTTGAAGAAAAATTTCTCCTGCTCCGGGACTCGATCCCGTTACCACCGCCTTTCGGAACAGCCGCTCTACCATCTGAGCTAACCAGGCGGCTAGCAGATGACAGGGCGAAATCGAATTTGTCAACAACTCGAAGCAAACGCAAGAGTTTCACGTGATAGTTCTACGGATATCCGCAAGGTGGAGAGAAGTTTGCTACGATTGGGTGGGTGTCTCATTTTCCCTTAATTAACCTCAAGGGGGGTGTTAGATGTTTCAGTGATGGGCCGACGTGACGACCCCATACTAATTGTGGCTACCTGTGGGCGCTGGATAAGCGAGCGTTGTTGCCATATAAGTTTAAATTTCCCCACCCGGAGGTGCCCGCAAACACGGCCCCTACTTCTTCCGAATAGGAAGTCGGTGTCACGAACCGTTCTCTCTAGAGACTGGGAAACAGCGTTTAACGGCCGTATAAGGCTTTCGAGCACTTGCTTAATTAAAATTTCCAACACCCGTAATCAACTGATGTTCTTGAAATTTTGCTGACGTATCAACTATTGCGCATCATGCCCGATGCTATCTTGGGGCACATCGAATTCTTTTGGGAAATGGGCAAACTTCCTACGCCGTTCATAAAATAAGCTTGCGAAGCTCCGGCACGCTTCTATAGGTAATTCACTGCAAAGGCTGTAAATAACTTACACCGTTCAAACTGTCTGCAATGATCATCCATAACACGGCTCCTATTTCTCTGAATATAGAATTGCTGCCGTTGCTGGTTCTCTCAGGGCAGTGGGAAAACTTTGTAATCCTGTCGTATAATGCCCTTTTTCCTCTTTCTGTTCCCCTTTCCCTTACCCCCAGTGTAGGGTAGCATACCTCAAGCTCGTCTGGTTGACCTGCCTCCCTTTCCTGTCCTTGATCTCTCTCTCCCTTGTATAACGCCTGTACACAGGT
The DNA here is from genome assembly GCF_050947875.1 of Dermacentor variabilis. Classification (NCBI taxonomy): domain Eukaryota; kingdom Metazoa; phylum Arthropoda; class Arachnida; order Ixodida; family Ixodidae; genus Dermacentor; species Dermacentor variabilis. The sequence goes on from NC_134568.1 coordinate 32,015,464, forward strand.
AGAAAATGAGAATTTATCCATTTTAATTTGTCCCCTATCAAGCCCCTCCCCCCTTCCCTCTGTATATATATAAACCTGGTGAATGATATAGCTCTTTCAGAACACCGTGAAAACACGCATATAACGTTTCCCAGCACGTGTGTAGTAGCACTGGCAGCTTCGTTGTATAAAAAGCTGACAAATATGTGGTGCGCACAGGGAGCAGAACTCGGTAACGCATCGTGTGACATTTGTAGCAGAATGGACGGCTGGGATAGTTGTTCGTGTCTAGAAACTGAGCTCGGAAACAAAACTGGACAAGAGAGATAACTGGGCAAGTGCTGATCAGGTGTTGAGCACCTGTCCAGTTCTCTGTCATGTCCCGTCCTGCTTTGGTGCTCCCTTTTTTAGGTGTCAAATGTTTAGCGGCATGAGTGGAGATTTCGGAGGAATACAACTTTTTCTGGCATTTCATTACGATTCGTTCCGTCCTGGCATTCTCCAGAAGCACTCGTGCAAACCGTTTCACAAAGAAAAAGTAATGCCATCCAACCGCTATAGAGAGAGCCTATACAATAACAAAAACTCACGCATAATAAGCGAGCACCGCGAAACAAAGTCCGCTCTCCCTCTTTTTTAGTTCATTAAGTTGTCGCCGTCAGCGCTTGGCCGTGGAAAATTTCCACGAAGCCACAGTCGTGCTGCAGGAGTAACTGCAATCAATGAATGTATACAGTATACAAACCGCCACGTGCTTATCAGACAGTGAGCCAATGATATCGCTGTGCCGAACCAAGTAACTATTCCCGCGGCAGCACACTGTGCGCTGCGGCGCATTAACGCAAGAGGCGTCTTCTGCTTTCGTAGAATATTAGTGTAGGAGCAGAAAACCCACAAAGTATTGCCATTTATTTATCGGGTGACTGCGCTTCGTCTTGCCAACATGTCTGATGGCGATATATAATCCAGTCTCTTCTTCTACCACGTGGTTCTGTGAGTACTGTCCACTACATTAGCAACAACGACTTTGGGTTGGAACTGTGGTCGAAACCGGTTTGGAACGGTTTCAGCGAAAAGTTCCGTTTCGGATTTGCTTTCAAGATGGCGGCGAAAATGTTTCGTGTTCCGCGTCCGGCAGCGTAGTTTATGTGTGTGCGCGTCGTCGTTCTTGTGTGCTGTGCCGGAATCCGAGCAGCGCCACTATCATGTGACGATGGTGGGAGCCGGGGTGAAGAGAACGTAAGAGGAGGAGAAACGGGAGGAGTAAGGCGGGCCGCGAACAAACACTTGAATGGAGCTAACGAAGCGAAGCGATGCCGGCCGCGACATTGGACCGCGCGCGCGCTCGTCGGCACGATTTATACGAAACGTCGAAACTTGATCGCGCGCATTGGCGGCCCTGGGCCAGTCGTGCGATTCCGCCGCCGCCATTTTCGCTCCAAACGGTGTGCATTTTCTTCTTTCGTGCGTAGCACTTTCAGGAGCGCTTGGCAATTCTGAGCCTTTTCCCCTTTTACCCCCCTGTCCTGTGTATGTA